>NW_012111919.1:6863055-6886367 GCF_000951035.1 Colobus angolensis palliatus | reverse complement strand
AAAGTTTGACATAAAAAGATTTTCAGTTAATTGTTACATGGACCATGGACTTAACCACATTACGCAAGTCTCAAAGAACATTCTAATTAATCATTGATATGGGTACTTTATGTTTTATAGCAATGCTTCCAAACTTAATACCATAAACCCCTTCCAGCTGTGACTAATGATATACTTTCTTTGTTTTGGGACAGGGTCTCACTCTGTCACCTAGGCTGGAGTGCAGTGGCGTGATCTCACCTCACTGCAACCTCCACCTCCCGGGTTCAAGGGATTCTCCTGCCTCCGACTCCCAAGTAGCTGGGATTACAGGCTCACGGCACCACGCCCGGCTCATTTTCGTATTTTTAATAGGATGGGGTTTCACCATGTTGGCCAGGCTGAGTTCGAATTCCTGTGCTCAAGTGATCCTCACACCTCAGCCTCTCAAAACACTGGGATTACAGGCGTGAGCCACCATGCCTAGCCTTAACTATATTTTTTAAAAGATGAAAATAGCTTTATTTTAATATAAAGCTAATAGAGAGATGAACAAAGAATAAGTAAAGTCATTTGTAATTCCATCATGCAGACATAATCAGTTAAAATTTTGTTAATTTTCCAGAATTGGATAAATAGATATCTAAAAGTGAGATATTATATATGCTGTGCTTTCTTGGTCTACTTTTTCTTTTTTTTTGAGACAGTGTCTCACTCTGTCACCCAGGCTTGAGTGCAGTAGCATGACCAAGGCTAACTGGTCTTCACTTCCTGGGCTCAAGCAAACCTCCCACCTCAGCCTCCCGACTAGCTGGGACCATAGCTGTGTGCCACCATGCCTAGCTAATTTTTATATTTTTATTTTTTGTAGAGATGAGGTTTCACCATGTTGCCCAGGCTGGTCTTGAACTTCTGGACTCAGGCAATCCTCCTGTCTCAGCTTCCCAAGGGCTGGGATTACAGATATGAGCTACTGTGTCCAGCCACCTACTTTTTAATATAACAATATGTCATGGATATTTCACAGACAAGAAAAGATGATCTATTACATCCTTATATATATGTAAACAGAACTTTCATACGACCAGTTTCTAGGTTGTATAGCCTGACATTTCCCATGACTACTATTTAACTGCTGATAGATGTGCTCCAAGAAAAAGTATTCTGTGAAAAAAAAAGTCTCAGTAACAAAATTTAAAAGGTATTTTTATTGTAGAACTTCTCAGAAACTGAAATACCTTAAATATATCTTATAAATCCCCTAAAGTGGGATTACACATAAAACATCATTTCCTAGTTATAGTTATTAAGTTTGTGGAACCTAGGTTCGTATTTTACAAACTTCTCTGTAAGTAAACATCTTAGACTATAGACTCTGATTCAGTAGTCTGGGGTGGGGTCCAGAAATCTAGTTTAACAACTGACCCAGATGAATCTATCTTATCAGGGACCTTGGGAAGCACCATGACCTAGATATTTCTTTAAAGTAATAGTTTTGAATTGAACAGAACCTGGGAACTTTTTCCAAACTATACACACTTGAATGGATCTTCTCCTACTTTAAAAAGTTCCTCAAGTGATCCTGATACCTATTTCTCTCCAATCTCAATGTAAAACCATGGCTTTAATCTAATTCATGCTAGGTAGTTCCCCAATATTCTCTGACTGAAATGTGTTTTCAAACTTGATTCTGGAAAATATAATAGTAAATTCCCTTTGACAGCAGTTCATGAGTTGACTTTGTCAAGAGCAGCTAAAAAACTAAACTAAAACTAGAAACTTTAATGCATATTAGGATTTTAGACTAGTTGCTGCCATCAAAGAGTAAGTTAATGGGCAGGAAAAAAAGACAACAGATGGAGGACAAACATTTCCTGCCTAAATATCATTCACTATAAAGTTCTACACAAAATCAAAATGGTACATAATTTGTTTCACTCTTTTTATACTGTCCTAAGTGAAAAGGCAGCAAGAAAACTGCAAATGCAAACAACACCTCTCTCCAATCTTGATGGATCAATGGTTGTTAAACTTAAGCATTATTATTATTATTGTTATTATTTACTTTTTTTTTTTTTTTTTGATGGAGTTTCTCCTTGTTGCCCAGGCTGGAGTGCAATGGTGAGACCTCAGCTCACCGCAATCTCCGCCTCCCGGGTTCAAGCGATTCTCCTGCCTCAGTCTTCCAAGTAGCTGGGACTACAGGAATGGGCCACCATGTGCGGCTAATTTTGTATTTTTAGTAGAGATGGGGTTTCTCCATGTTGATCAGGTTGGTCTTGAACTCCTGACCTCAGGTGATCCTCCTTGGCCTCCCCAAGTGTTGCGATTACAGGCGTAAGCCACTGCGCCTGGCCAACTTAAGCACTATCTTTAAGGTTTGTTCAGATATCTGGGCAGGCCTTCATCTGATATTTTAATTCCGCAGGTCAATATCTTTAACAGGTGATTCTCATGACAGTGTTTCATCGACCACATTTCTCATATCTGGCTAGATACTGCTGACTAGAAAATATCAGAAAAGGCTGTGCTCAATCCACAAAACCTGTTTGTCAGGTTGTTTAGAATCTCCAAAACACTAGATTCAGTCATGTGAACTTTGGACAACTCAATTCTAAGAAAAATACAAGTTATTTCTATTGAAGATTTTTTTTCCTAAAAAAGGTAGAATGAGGGAACATTAAAAAATGACTAACGGGGAAGAGGTATTGGATTATACTTACATTTCTTTACATTTTACTCTAAATTATTTCAGTGTATATATTAATGACAAACTAGTTACTTATTATACTTTAATCAATTTGTTTTATGGTCTAGTCACATCTATGGGGAGCCTAGCCATTTGGATAATGAGACAAGCCAGATCTGCTTTGCCTTGGTGAAAATGTACATAAGTTATAGGCAAATAAATTAAATCTTTTAAGTAAAGCCTTGGAAGGCCCAACTCAAGGCAGAAATCAAAAGTACCATATACTTGAGAACTTGAAGCAATGAGTAGAGACAGTGCTGAGTTCCAAACCTACGCAAAAGTCAAGCATCACTCTTGGCAGAGGAAATCACAAAGTTCACATCCAATGGACGGCATTAGTTACTTATTGTAATGGTTTCCAAACCTGGCTGCCCTTCAGGATTGCCTGGGAAACTTTTAAAAAATACAGATTCTTGGATCTACCCACTGAATACAATCTTAAGGGGTGGTATAAGTCTAGTTAGGAGCCCACTAGGGAACCACTAGTCTGTACCAAGCTGCTCCAGAAATACCTGGATTGTGATATTTATATAGATGCTTCCTGGAAAAAGAAAAAAAATCAAACTACTTTCTCCATATATCATTAGGAAGCAGTTGACCTAAAATGTAATGAATGGAAAATCACCTATAAACTTAGGAAATCTAATGTTATGGGAAAAATGTTAAAATTAAGACTGATGAAATAATAATATTTTTAAATTGTTTTTCAGGAAAAGCCATACGAGATTCTTACAAAAGAAACTATCTAGAGATTAGAGAATAAATTTCATTGGAAAAAGAATGTTAGGCTACCATAATTAAACGACAATATTTTTAAAGTATATCAAAGCCATTTAATTCTGAACTTCTGTCAACTTTCTGGCCTTAACTCTCAAATAACTTTTCCTACGTTTCCTATAGTACTGTTAAGTTTCCTAAGGGCAGGGAATATACACATCTTATACCTCCATTATACTTACTAAGACCCAGCAGCTATGCAATAATTAATAATTTCACAGGATGTATTTTTTGACTTGAAATTTCAGCCTGAGTCAAGAGATACAGGTTCTGCAACAGTCATGAAGTAAACATGCATGACACTGATCTCTGTATTATCCAGAAGGCCTTTAACATGCTTGTTCTGCTGGGAATGATCTTTGAGAGCCAAACAAAATATTATTCTCTGAAGTCATCCTTGATTCTTCAAGTCAGAATTAATTTTTTTGTTATTTGGTTATGGTTCTATCATATCCCATGTCAAACTGATCTTTAGGGTTGTCATATATTTTCCTACTGTATTATAAGCTCTTTAAGGGCAAAACCTTCTTTCTTAGTCATCACTGTACCCCTGGCACCTTATATAGTGTTCTATGTATGTTGGGAACTTGATACATGCCTGCTGAATGAATGAATGAATGAATGAGTGACCACCACACAACATCCTATTCTTTAGAACGTGTATCCCAAATTTCAGGATCCACTCATGAATTACTTTGCTTACCCATTTCTTCCTTTCCTAAAACTGATTATTGCAAAAACTATAATTTGGAGAAAATACTTATCAAGCCATAAGTTCTATACAAACTATTCAAATGTAAGTAAAGATAAAGGTTAATGAAAACAATTGAGAGAGAAAACTTTACCTTCTTGGAACAGCTGTCTGGCATAAGATGGCTCTCTGCCCTGAGGTTGGAAAAAAGCGTAAATGCACTTCCTCACTAAATCTTCCCAACCAGTTCTGCCAGCAGCTCTCAGGGAACTAGTATCAATAGAGATGATTTTACCTGTACAAAGAACAAAAGTTTACATTTATAACAGCCTCTTTATACAAATCATCCATATTTCAAAACTAACAACTGAGTCTAAGAAATTTTCTTTCTTTCCAAATACTCAATAAACAAAAGCAACAAAAAGCACTATTAATTTTTATTACATATAATTATGAAGTATGTTATTGACATAAATTGTTTTGGTTTTGGAATGTGTTATGTCCTAGTATGTCATATTATAAAATTCAATTCAGGTCTAGGTCATACCATAATGACCTGACGCTGCTGAGACTAATGCAGTTCAAACTCCTCTGGCTTGGTCTTTGGATTCTGCTCTCTGTATACTGATGACTGACAGGAAAGGAGAGGTAAAGATGAAGTATATTGCTTGGTTTAAATTAATTTCTAATTACTAAGAGAAGAGAATACGAGAAAAGAAGCAAGGCTTTCCCTCTCTACCCTTTGTTGGGCTGTAGGAATACTGTATTTAAGACTAAACAAAGACTGAAAGCAACAAAAGTTAAATCAGAAAAACAGTAAGTGAGAACATTAAGATTTGCTAGGCAGTATGCACACGGAACACACGCTTTATAAAATTTATGGTGATTCGCCATTGTTATCATATTTAAACAAATTTCCTAAATGGCTATGAGAGAATTCAGGTAAGTCATTCCTCAGTTAACAGAGGGCCAATTAATCCAGTTTGTGAATATTAAGACCTGTTTTATCATGTTTTACACAATCTTACAGTCACACAAAATAATACCAGATATATACAGAATATATATATAAATTAAGAATTATATTAATGATATAAAAACCTGCAAACCCACCACTCAACTTTAGAACTTGACGTTACCAATATTGGTGTATCACATGTGCACTCCTCCCTTGTCACTACCCCCATCTTTAAATTCTCCTGTGAATGGGCATCTAGACTGTTAACAGTTTTTTGCCATTATAGTCAGCACTACTATGAACATCTTTCACATGTTGCATGGTACATGCATTCCCTAGGGTATATATGTAGGAACAGAATTGTTAGATTGTAGGTTATGTGAATGCAACTTTATAATATCAATTTTAAACTGTCTTCCTGAAACTTGTACCACTCTATGCTTCCACCAGCAATGCATAAGAACTAGTGCTAATCTAACATCCTTTCCATCACTTGTGTTGTCAGGCTTCTTTATGTTTTCAAACTAGTAGGTGAAAACTGCTATCTCATTGTGGTCTACATTTTTATTTTCCCCAATTATTAGAGTTCACCACTAATGTTTCCTCTTCTATGAATGCCTGATTAAATATTTTCTCCATCTTCCCCTTCTTCATACAATCAACTCAAATCTATCATCCAGTTTGTGCCTCCTCATTGAACTAATCCCCTCTTTATATACTTCATTTGGTTTGCTTAGAAATAAAATATTCATTAGACCTTTGTAACTTAGGGTCTTGAATCTGATGTACCCAGTCCTACTTTAGCAGGTTATCACCTAAGTCTTGGCATAAATGTAAATAGTAGAAAGAAAATAAACTGAAGCTCAAATAAGGGAATTTTGTCATTTAAGAACAGTTTGGGGAAAGCGTGGTGAACACTGTAACTGAAACTATAAAAGATCTTAGATTTTTAAGAATTTTAATAGCTCAACCCTTGTTTCTTATGTCAGAGATAAAAAGTTGGTTATAGCAGAGATTCCACTGCTACATAATCTTCCTATACAAGAATGCGCCTCACAGGCAGTGACTAAGGGAGGCATGTGCATGTGTGTGTGTTCATATTAAGGGTTGGCCCCACGAGAGGGCATGAGAGTTTAGAGTTTGGGGACTGGCAGGAGAGAAACTGATTAAGTTATCAGCAATGGTACCAGATGGGTAATGTAATGACTCTTAGTGAGGAATCATGAACAGCTTGATTTAGAATACCTCTGCCTACTACAGGAAAGTTTAACCAACCAACCACCAAACAACCAAACAACAATAAAAAACCTTTTTACATTTCCTAGTAAAAGACTTTTTTCTTTTTTTAAGAGATACGGATCATCCCATAAAGAGTTAAAAAGTACTACAAAAACTTAAGAAATGTTTAACATTTATTATACCTATTCTTTTTAGCTAAGTCAATTCTATGATTTATATAATAAAATGTTAGTTTTACATTTTAAGTATATTTTATATTTCCTTGGTATCTTTATACATTAAGTGTGTACAGTATAGTGATGCCCTTTTAACAGCGCTTTAGTGAAAAGTAATGTAATACAAGAAAGAGCTCCACATTAGGACCTAAAGGTGTCCATTCTCGGCAAAGGGCTGTATGGTTTTGATCAAATCACCATCCCCTCATTTGTAAATCCAGGTTGGATTCTGTGATCTTTGAGGTTGCCTCTGTATATATAGTTATTTTGTGGCCCAGAGGCTAATCTTTTATTTTACACGATTATGGTTATTTTTATATATTTATACATATTACCAGCTATATCTAAAATTTTAACACCTGGGTTCTTAGAAACAAAACTACCACGGATAACACTGCTCCTATGAGAAAATAAAGTCCTTAAAACAATCCAATTTACAATTTATAGAAATGCAATATGAGGAAAAGCTGAAACATATTGTTCCTAAATTAGCCTCATAACTTTTAGGCCTTCCTCATCTCTGACATTTTTTCTGTGACCTGACAATAACCCTTTTCAACACATTTTCATTCTGCTATCTCACAAAGCCCTTCTTTGGTTTCTTTTTAGGTTAACTGGTTACTGACCAATTTTCCTTTTCAATGGACTCTATTTTTCCTTCATGAAAAATACTTTCAATTTTCAATAATTAAAAAAATAATTTTTTAAATTTAAATAAGAAATTTTTGTTTTGGCACAAACCCACACATCCACAGTAAGCTTATTAAATTTTTCCAGTATTGTTCATGGTAGAGACCGGAAAGGAACGTAATACATGGTAGACTCAAAAATGGAATGAAGAAAGGTATGATAATTGATAATTACTATCCTTAGATGCCATCTCTCTGCATTCAGAGACATTCTCTTCACCATTTTCTATTATCTGTGCTAATTTATCCATACTAGTTCTTTAGTAAGAGCAGCGCAGCTGGAAGTTTATCATTAAAAACACAAGCACAAAGCATACAACATTGGAATATTAGATTATTGGGACTAAAAAATTAATATATAATGAAATAGGATCTTATAAAAAGGTGATAAAAGTCAAAATGTACACTAAAACTAAACTTTCACAAAGCAGAAAATTCAGAAGAAATGATTTTTAAAATCTTAGTCTGCCAGAAAACACACCTCTAATATTTATCTCTATTTTAAAATTAGAGAGGTAAGTGAGATACATTTAACCCTGGTTGTTGTAAAAGCATGCACACACAATGTGTTAGTGTAAAGATAAAATCAAATAATATAAGAAAAATACTTCATCAGCTATAAAGAACAGTAACAATTTGTCCTTGCTGAAAATAAAATCTGAAGTAGGCCTTTAAGAATGCCTTATTTATAGGCAGTCTGTTACTCAGTTTGAGGTTCTCCTGCCCTCCTTCTAGTACTTCTAACTTACCTCTCTGTCTTGCTTATCTTTAGAAACTTCTGCAGCTCTGGTTCCTCAATTAGGAGTACCCGTTCTGCATCAAGACCTTTTGTTGCTGCCCCTCTTCCAAGACCCACACTTTAAATACTGGGCACCACTCCATCCTTTGGGTCTCAGTATCAGCTCCTCAGACAGGCCTCTGCTGACCAACTAATTTCATATATCCTCCCTTTTACCATCTCATAACTTTTCCATCATCAAAAATAACACAATTTGTCATTGAATTATTTTTGTTCAACCATATACATCTTGGGGAATCACCTAGTGACAGGCACTTCTAGGGACTCAATCAGTATGGGCTAAATAAATTTAAAGAAAAAGAATTAAAAAAAAAAACAGAAATAGCCAGATACATTTAAACATAATAGTAAAACTACCATATTCATATCTATTTTAAATAAATGTATGTATATCTACATATTTACATGTCTATATCTTCTAAATTTCTTTAAGCATTTTATTCTATGATTATGAAAAATAATTTATAATCAAACAAATACAGGTATATAACGTTATAAAAAGTGTTCTCTCCAGCACCCTGACCATGACAATGACTATAGTATCTAAGAGCACCATTTAAAATGTTTTTTGTGTAAGACTAGGGAGCAAAGCCTAAATCTCCTAGAACAGAAAGACATTCTGGATATAATTAGTTTTAAGGACAGAGTCACATTATTAATACCTATGGAACATTCTGAACTTTACAATTAGTACCTGTAGTATCTTGCTTGGTCATAAAGGATTCTACACCTGTAATAGCTGGAGGCCGAGGTAATCGCCGTGCAATACAAATCAGACATGACTGGAAATCTGCCCAAAACAAGAAGGGGAAATTGAAGGAAAGAGAATAGAAAATGGTTTACCTCTATCACTTGCCATTAATGGTTTTCAAAAAAACAATACATGTTACAGGACCTGACATAATATTGAAATCATTCTTATCTAATGTATATTAGAAATAAACTTTCTGGCAACCAAAAACTGACAGCTCCAGGTAGAGAGTTAGTTGGCATAAACTATTCCTTCCTATTGAATGCTCTTATATACACCAGAGCAGAATGATGCATTTCATGTACGGATAATAACAACTAGAAGTAGTAGTTTTGGTTAGATATAAGTGGCACAGTGTTTTTTAAAATACAGTTTTGTAGTCAATTTCTTATATTCACCAGTACTTAATGGCTGCAAAGATTATTCTTATAACCACGGTGTAGATAATTATATGAGAAAAACAACCTTTAACTCTGAAGCACCATTTTGCTCTTGACAGATGACTTCATGTTTTTAGGATATACAATTTTTTCTAAGTCCTATTCCCAAATTTTGTTTTGAGGATGTTAAACACAGTATCACACAGCTAAAAACGAACTTTAATCAAATAAGACTTGGCATGTGTATTTTGTAAGAAGTCTCCAGTTGATTGCCACCTCCATTTCCTGGTGAGACCTGCTACGTATATGGCTTTTTTGCATCTGACTGACTTCTTGTCTACTACCTTCCCTTGTCCTTACTCCAGTTCTCAATTTGTGATTTTCTAAACTTAGCCCAGTCTAAGTTTACATGGAAAACTCATCCACTGTCACATATTTAACTAATTCCATGTTAACACCATGTTCATATTAGAGCTTCAGCATGTTTCCATCTGTTCATAAGTTTTCTCCTTATAAATTACCTTGTATAGCCTGAAAAATGCCAACTCTATTCTCCAATGCTCCCTACACTCTAAACTTGAAACTTTCTAAAAATCAGAGCTGTTCAACAGTCTGCTGCATCTGGTACATTTCCAACTGGCAGCAGTTAGTTACATCTCTTATTTCTAGACAGCAAGTTGGTCTGAATTATTTGACATTTTAGTGGGAATGCCAGCTTAAAACTAAGAATCTGGGGGGCATATTAAAGGAATGATTCTAGATGTAATTATTGTTTTTTAAGTATTAAGAATATACAGCAAATGGAATAGTTACTATGATACATACTATAGTAACCAAAAATACTATCTGAAAAAGGCAGTTTATAATTAATTTCCTCTCCTTTCCTTAAAGTCACAGAAGAAATAAACACTTTAAAATGAAAATTTGGCTTTACCTTCTCCATCCTCTTGAATTGATTTTGGCTGTGACACAGTGAAACACTGCATTACTTCATAACGCTGGCAAGCTTCTTGGTTCTCGGTTCCTGGCTCATCTGGTGGGTGAATTAGCATCCTGCAGTTAAAGGTATGGCTGTTTCGTCGTGTTGCCTCTTGAGGCCAAGGAACTCCATTTACTGAGGAAGAAAAATTGATTATGTGCTTGTGAATATGGTGAAAAAGCACAAACTCTGAAGATACAAAAGATGTACTTTAAGCCATCTGCTTAATTAGATACTCAGATTAAAAGACAGACTGACCTCTTCAGATCTAACATTATCCTGAGGCAATAGAATATTTATCTCCCTAGCAAATCTAAATGTCTACCAATTAGAAAACTGTAACATTTCCAAGAAAATACATACGATCTTCCCCTCAAATATTATCATCAAAGACAAAAATTAAAAATTAAAACTTACTAGTCATTTTGCTCAGAATTTTATAGCAGTTAATTAATGAGTTTTTCAGTTGGTTTCCAGTTATACTTTGACAATGAAAAAATGATTCACAACCACAGGTATATTGATAAGTGGGGTTTTAACTTGGCAATCATGGATCCTTAAGGTTGGCTTTTGTGTGGATGTGCACCTTTCTGGGGGAGATTTCAATTTTCTCAGAGTCTGTGACTCAAAAAAATATTAAGAATATAGAGCAATCTCAATTTCTCATAACCATTTTCTCCTTGTGCTTTATTTTACTTAACTAGCACAGTTCATATGCTACAATATCTTGGATATAGTGGATAATCAATATTATTATATTAAAAAATGGCTAAAAAAGGAATGTCACCTGATCCACTATAGGCAAAACGAATTCAGTTGCAGAAAAGGTATCCATTTCAAGTAAAAACCACTGTGTGGTAGGTCATAATTTCCCAGTCATAGTGTCATGTTTAAATCATGTGGTCATGAGATATCAGAGGGTTTTTAAGGCTGCCTTTTTTTTTTTCTAAGACGGAGTCTCACTTTGTCACCCAGGCTGGAGAGCAATGGTGCGATCTCGGCTCAACACAACCTGCGCCCTCCTGGGTTAAAGCGATTCTCCTGCCTCAGTCTCCTGAGTAGCTGGGATTATAGGTGTGCTCCACCACGCCAGGCTAATGTTTGTATTTTTAGTAGGACAGGGTTTCACCATGTTGGCCAGGCTGGTCTCAAACTCCTAACCTCATGATCCACCCATCTCGCCCTCCCAAAGTGCTGGGATTACAGGTGTGAGCCACCATGCCTGGCCAAGGCTACTTTTTCACTGTTCCCGAACATTTTCCTACCTTAAACTCTCCAATGACCTTCCTTCCTTTTTTCCATCTCATCCTTTATTAAGTGTTAGAGGAAATCAGGGAAACAAACCCATATTGGTATTAGAAGTCTTGGGTTCTGCTATTAGCAAGTTCTAAGGTTTGGGTTAATTAATCTTTGACGCTCATTGTCTCATTTTTTAAAATAAAAGAATCCACTACATTATCTCTAAAGTCATTTATACTTTAAAATTTCATAATAAAATACATAAGATACCTTGATGCTTGATTCAAATATCAGTAGTGATTTTAATAGAAATAATCATTTCAAGTCCCCAGTTACAACAAACACATATTACTATTTTCAAAAGGAAATGAAGTTTCTATTCTGTTGGGGGAACAATGTAGAAAACGAAGAGCTATGAATAACATTTTTATATGCATGTCTGGTTTAGTTATATAGGATTTCTGTCCAAGGTCCTCCCCTTCACTTTTGGAGCACATATAGGCTAAAGAGTGGAAGGAAAGGGAAGAAAAAAAGAAAAATGAATGTAAAAACTAGCATATCCATTCATTTTTAGAGCTCTCTTCTCATGTACTGAATAAATGGATTAAGTTGTCTAATTATTAGGAAAACTCTCCAACTAAATAGACCCTATGATAAAAAATGGATCTGTGCCAGGCGTGGTGGCTCATGCCTGTAATCCCAGCACTTTGGGAGGCTCAGGCAGGCGGATCATGAGGTCAGGAGATTGAAACCATCCTGGCTAACATAGTGAAACCCTCTCTCTACTAAAAATACAAAAAATTAGCCAGGCATGGTGGCAGGCACCTGTAGTCCCAGCTACTTGGGAGCCTGAGACAGGAGAATGGCATGAACCTAGGAGGCGGAGCTTGTAGTGAGCCGAGATCGCGCCACTGCACTCCAGCCTGGGCGACACAGCAAGACTCCGTCTCAAAAAAAAAAAAAATAAAAGAAAAAAAAGAAAAGGATTTGTTAACACTACTCATAGAAATCAGAGATGACACAATCACATGGAAAAATGCCCCGTGCTCATGAATAGGAAGAATAAATATCATTAAAATGGCCATACTGTCAAAGCAATTTACAGATTCAATGCTATTCCTACCAAACTACCAATGACATTTTTCACAGGACTAGAAAAAACTATTTCAAAATTCATATGGAACCAAAAAAGAGCCCAAATAGCCAAGGCGATCCTAAGCAAAAAGAACAAAGCTGGGGACATCACGTTATCTAACTTCAAACTATATTACAGGGGTACAGTAACCGAAACAGCATGGTACAAAAATAGATGCATAGACCAACAGAACAGAATACCAAGCCTAAAAATAGGGCCGCACACCTACAGCCATCTGATCTTTGACAAAGCTGACAAAAACAAGCAATGGGGAAATTGACTCCCTAGTCAATAAATGGTGCTGGGATAACTGGACAGCCACATGCAAAAGATTAAAACTGGATCTCTTTCTTACACCATATACAAAAATCAACACAAGATGGATTAAAGACTTAAATGTAAAACCCAAAACTATAAAAACCTTTGGAAGACAACTTAGGCAATACCACTCTGGACACAGGAACGGGCAAAGATTTCATGATGAAGACGCCAAAAGCGATGAAAATAAAAGCAAAAATTGACAAATGGGACCTAATTAAATGTAAGATCATCTGCACAGCAAAAGAAACTGTCAAGAAAGTAAACAGAACCTACAGAAAGGGAGAAAATATTTGCAAACCATGCATCTGACAAGGTCTAATATCCAGTATTCATAAGGAACTTAAAGAAATTTACAAGGAAAAAACAACCCCATTAGAAAGTGGGCAAAGGACATCAACACTTTCTCAAAAGAAGACACACATATGGCCAACAAGCATGTGAAAAGAAGCTCAGTATCACTGATTATTATTAGAGAAATGCAAATCAAAACCACAATGAGATATCATCTCACACCAGTCAGAATGGCTATCATTAAAACATCAAAAAATAACAGATGCTGGCAAGGCTGTGGAGAAAAGGGAATGCTTATACACTGTTGGTGGGAGTGTAAATTAGTTCAACCATTGTGGAAAGCAATGTGGTAATTCCTAAAAGAACTAAACAGAACTGCCATTTAACCCAGCAATCTCATTACTGGATATATACCCAAAGGAACAAAAATCATTCCACCATAAAGACAGATGCAAGTGTATGTTCACTGCCACAGTATTCACATTAGCAAAGACATGGAATCAACCTCAATGCCCATCAATGGCAGACTGGATAAAGAAAATGTGGTACATATACACCATGGAATACTATATAGCCATAAAAAAGAATGAGACCATGTCCTTTGCAGGAACATGGATGGAACTGGAGGCCATTATCCTTAGCAAACTAACACAGGAACAGAAAACCAAACACTGCATGTTCTCACTTTTAAGTGTGAACTAAATGATGAGAACTCATAAACACAAAGCGGAACAGACACTGCACCTACTTGACGGTGGAGGCTGGGAGGAGCAAGAGCATCAGAAAAAATAATTATTGGGGGCTAGGCTTAGTACCTTGGTTGATATGGTTTGGCTCTGTGTTGCCACCCAAATCTCATCTCAAATTGTAATCCCCACATATTGAGGGAGGGACCTGTAATCCACATGTGTTGAGGGAGAGAGAGGTGAATGGATCATGGGGCGGTTCCCCCCATGCTGTTCTTGTGATGGTGAGTTCTCAAGAGATCTGATGGTTTTATAAGCATCTGGAAGTTCCTCCTTTGCTCTCTCTCTCTCCTGCCTCCTTGTGAAGAAGGCGATTGCTTCCTCTTCTCCTATGATTATAAGTTTTCTGAGGCCTCCCCAGCCATGTGGCACTGCGAGTCAATTAAACCTCTTTCCTTTATAAATTATCCAGTCTCAGGGAAGTTCTTTATCACAGTGTGAAAATGGACTAATACACCGGGAGACAAAATAATCTGAACAACAAACCCCCATGACATGAGTTTACCTATATAACACACCTTGCACATGTACCACTGAACTTAAAATAAAAGTTAAAAAAAAAAGACTTTACATTTTTGTTTACAACTTGGCTTCGATAACGTTTACCCTAATCTATTTGGTTATCAGGGACAGTTTCAACTTTCTGAAGGTGTCTACAAAGAAAGCTACTTGCGGAATGTTACTAGAAGAAGAGCTAAATATCTAATCACACTCAGTTCAGGTAAAAGGAATGAAGGTAGATAAAAAGAAAAGAGGTGGAGGAATGGTTAGTAATTAAGGTAGGATTAAGGAGCCAAGAGAAGAGCAGACAGTGATGAAGATGAGAAAGGCGTTTCCTTGAAGTTTAATTTCATGACCTGTTATGGTGGTCAGTATATCTAAATTGTATAAAACACTTTTTGAGATGTGAAAAAAAAAGTTGAAAATAATCACCACAACAAAAGAAACTAAAGTCATTTTGGTAATAATTTACATGTCAACTATCATATCTTCTTAAAACAACAATAATTAACAGCAAGTTCAATTCCAAACTTATAGGCCTCTCAAATATAAGCTGCTAAATATTTTAGGTGATCTTTCTAGATATCCCGATTTCACAAGATTAGATTGTTTTAAGTTAACCGAACTATTAATAGTTTACCATGACAAAACTTTTTTGAACTTAAATATTCTTTTAAACAGTAGGCAGTGAGCTACATATTTATGCAAAAAGATGACAGCATCAAACACATAAGGTCCCATATACTCTGTGGAATGGAAACAAGAGGATAGACCTATACTAGAGGTACAAAGCTTCTGACAAAATTCAGTATTTTGTGTGCGGGAGGGTGCAGTTTTCACTATCTAGCTAGAAAGCAACATGCCTAATCTTCATGCAGTTCCTTTCTTAACTCACCATATGATTCCTCTTTAAAAGGATAAATGCCACTGATAATGTTTAAAAAACCTAGTAAAACAAACCCAAAGTATTAAAAAATGACTAACAAAAGCCCCCTGTATAGGGAAAAGTAGCAGTTTAGCATTACAGTTTAAAAAAGAAGAACAGGGTCCAGCGTGGTGGCTCACTCCTGTAATCCCAACACTTTCAGAGGCTGAGGCAGGCAGATCACCTGAGATCAGGAGTTCGAGACCAGCCTAGCCAACATCACCTGGTGAAACCCCATCTCTACTAAAAATACAAAAATTAGCTGGGCGTGTTGGTGGGCGCATGTAATCCCAGCTATTTGGGAGGATGAGGCAGGAAAATTGCTTGAACCCAGGAGGCAGAGGTTGCAGTGAGCTGAGATCATGCCATTGCACTCCAGCCTGGGTGACAAGAGCGAAACTCTGTCTCAAAAATAAATAAATAAACAAATAAAAAAGAAAAATGGAACTATCCTACTGAATGTGATCTATAAAAAAAATTTGCCTCAATTTCTACAGAATAATTTCTATGTGCTTCTAAGAGCACACTATGAAAGGACAAGATTGTCCTTCCTTCACATCAATTTCTAAGCTAAAAGCATAATCAAAACAAGCTAGTAATTGTTAATAATAATTGTAGATCTACCATTCAGAAGTTAAAAGCTCCGAAACATTTAGAAAAAGCCAGTAACAGGAATAATAATAGCTAAAACAAAAAGAATTTAATACGAGCCAAGAAATATGCTAAGCAACACTTACCCCTTAACCTTCCAATCAAGGATGAGGAGTAGAGGGGTCAAATGTCTTGTCCAAGGTCACACTGCTAATTAAGTAGCAGAGTCAGAATGCATAGCCCATTTCTGTTTTATACCAGAAAGGCTATGCTCTTAAGTACCATTGTGTCTCCATCATTTGAGATATAAATAGTATGAATTTATAAAAAGACTTGCTTTCTAAAATTTCTTTTTTCAAACTTCAAGTTCCAATTTATTAGAATTTCACAAATAAGTCTATGTTCACTAACATCTCATTCTTTGTAATCTCAGCCTTTCACAATATAATCTTTTTATAACCATCTGTGCAAGTATAAGTATATCCATGTACACTTGTGCTTTTGGACAAAATTTCTCACCATACCAGCTTCCCAGCATTCAGATTTTGTTTCTTATAAATAAAATGTTATGCTTAAAAAGTACAGATTTTAGACACTGAAATATTCTAAATCTGTAAATTCAAAAGCAATTTTAAAAGTTTGACTTTTAACTTTTTTCTTCAAAATTTCTCCTTGGAAATAACAAATCAAAAATAAGAAGGCAGTGCTTTGAATCATGTATATGTGATATATTTATATAAGGTGAGTACATATATAAATAATGATCCTAAATTTTTCTTCAAATTTCTTCCTTGATAGGTTCTGAATCTTGATTTGATTTTTGTTTTCCCCAGTGGTTGATAATGAAATACACATAAAATGATTCTACTTAGTCTCTTTCCTTAATTTTCTAATACTTTGATTATTCTAACAATAAAGGTTTGAACATAGGTACTATAATTTATTTTCTTCTAAATGCTTTTTGGAAATACCTTGAAAGAAGCTATTGGCTTTTCTAAGTTAGTGTAGTTGGCCTTTATTCTTTTGGTGGGACCATCTCATTGGTTTCTAATGGATGATCAACCAACACTGCAAGATTAT
Organism: Colobus angolensis palliatus; assembly: GCF_000951035.1. NCBI lineage: Eukaryota > Metazoa > Chordata > Mammalia > Primates > Cercopithecidae > Colobus > Colobus angolensis. The sequence goes on along the minus strand of NW_012111919.1, from coordinate 6,869,332 downwards.
GTGATCTATTCTATTACTACTGAGCTTGCCCTATCTTTGTTTGTCTACACTACTGTATAAGAAAGTAGTATTACTTTTTCAATGTTTCTGTTCTTCCATTTTGGGGGAGTGAGGGAAAGATACCTCTGCAGCAAAAACTTCATATTCCTCCCTATTGTGAAAGGCTGCTCAGAGAGGCAACAATGAACTGTCAGCTCAGCTGAGGATCACTGTCTTGTAAGTAGCCAGGAGCAGCACCACCAGCAAGCACATTAAGCTAGTAGATGACACTCTCTCCAAATTTACCTACTGGCAGTGATTTGGGGGAACCCGAATAGTCACAGATCTACAGCATCCTGAGAACCATGCAGAACAGGTAATGTGGCCCTTCCACAAACAATAAGCCCCTTCTTCAGAAGTCAGAAAACAGCTCATCCTTGTTTTCTGTGACCATAGGCCTCTTTCCAACCAGGAAGGCTGCTAAACCCAACAAATACCTTGTTATTCAACATGAGACTAAAATTAAATTAGATTTTTTTGATACAAAACAAAATGCAATAGCTCAGTTAAATCCATACACCAGTAGTCCTCAGAATTTGTGAACAGTAGAACAAAAGAATCTACAGTCCATGGCTAGGGAAAGAAATCTTAAGTATTACCTACAGTGACATCAGGGGAATCTTACATTGTTTGACTTCCTTGACCACATGCCTCAGTTTCCATACTAAATGGTATGGTAGAGTCCTAACTCTCCAACTCAGATACTTTATCACACAGTATCTGTCTGAAAAACTAATGTGTGGTAAATTTATCTGCGTGATAAACTGCTTTTATTTCAGAGCTCACTGAACACATAAACTATGTGGAAAAAAAGGAACAAAAAATCTAAAACAGAATGGAATATGAAAAGTAATATGAAAAATTTCTTATTTATCTACAAAATGTATACTAACTATTGAAAAATATACACACTCAGATGTAAAGGTAGCAATGCAATCACTAGTAGTAACTGGAACTTGAGCACTGAAAAACTTTAGAGGAGCCTGAAATTTCAAGAAGTAAACAAAGGCCTGCTGTTAGTCCATCCATGCGTTTACAAGAATTAGAAAAAATCCCCTAATTCCTAAAGTCCCAGCCCTGCCCCAAGGCACAGGGTTCAGTGAATAAAAGAGACACTAGAAATTAGACTCCATCCATCCTCTCAGCTAGGCTACTCAGCAGTGAATAGCCCATCCAACCATACTTGGAACTCCTCCGTTAAAGCACTTAAGTGTAAAAACATTAATTTTAGTAGGTATATGACATATATTCTTTCCTTCTTCCCTCCCTCTCATTCCCTCTCTTTCTCATTTCTATTCTTTTTTCTGTGAGCAGGGTAAAGGAAAGAATATACATTTGTCTCTTTCTTGAACATAATCAAAATTGAAAATAATTCTCTCCAACTACTGTGGCGTGACACAGTATAAAGGAAGAAGCTGAAAGGAATGCTCTCCATCAGTTATTTGATGACACTCCCCTTCATATTTATATCGGAGACTGAAACTACATTGAAAAAATATTTTAAATACATATATATAATACAATGTGTTATAAATGTAATAATCACGTATTATAGATTACACATATTATATAAGGAGAAGATACAGAGAGCTAGTATTCTTTTTAAAAACACATTTCTGTTTACCTAGTGATTTTGGTAGCAGATTCTTCACAAATTCTGCATGATCCCCCACATGCAGGATGCTGTAGACGCTGGTATTCATTAATTCCTCCTGATTGTAACCTAAGTAGCTGGTCACATTCTCTGACACAAATACAATTCTCCCTTCACAGTTCACAACAAAGAAAAATCCATCCAAAGCCTGCAAAATCAAAAGAAAAAAATGGTTTGGAGGTTGAAAGATAAAAGAAAAATTAAACCCTACATTTTTCTATTAAAAAAGAGATCAGAAATATATGTCAAGACCTGGTCTCTGTCCTCAAGGAAACTGTGGTACTGTAGGAAAGAAAGACATAAATATAATAAAATATCAGTGATAAAATGCAGATCAGAGACATACACAAAATAGTCTACAAGCACACAGAAGGATGCCTAATTTGGGATCAGGGCGGGGGTCAAAGAAAGGTACAGACCCCTACCTAACATATAAAAGGCATAGTGGAGGAGGAAGAGGACTGAAGGAAGAACATTCCAGTAAGTGGAGAGAGCACTGCACAAAAAGAAAACGAACAAGCAGTTTGGAGCTGCTGGAGTATATGGTACAGCAGAGGTGGACAGGAGACAAATCACAGGGGCTTCCTATGCACTGAGATGGAGCCAGGGGTCTCCAAAAGGAGACATATGCATCCTATGGGGCATATAATATCTACAAGGGTGCAGGGGAAAAGTTAGAACCTCTATGTATATTGTAAACTAAAACATAATAAAGAAATTAAGCTTAAGCGTATTAACACTCTGGTGCCTGACTCAGTGTAGACAGTCACATATTACAAAAACCCTGGTATCCTGAGGAAGAGCCAGAATGCAGAGGTTGACTGTGGCACCTTACTTATTTGTAATCTTTTCATTTATTGCAACATGTTGCAGCTTACTTGCTGCAGAATGTATATAAGCAATAAAATCAAGATCCCGAAAACATAGAACATTTACAGAATTTTGTAACAAAATGTAAAATGACCATAAAAATCCTTTGGATCATACAGGGTCTGCTGGTTATCTACAGCAAAATTAAAAGACCTGTCTAACAATGTTGACGGGTTACTCATTTTTCCTTTAAAAAAAGGCCAGGGTACCAAGTTTGCTGTCCAGCAGATACTCACCAAAAAAGTAAACACATTTTTTTTTCCTCCAGGATTAAGATGAAATTTTAACAATGAATAAAAAGTAAACTGCTTTTTAAAAAGACACTAACACTATAGAGAAAGCATGTGAAAATGGATGTTTGGAAATGTTACCACTGTTACAATTTTGTTCCTGAAAATGACAGTGATACTGAAAATGACGTGGATAGCTTGTACAATTTATCTTATCTCATCAGTTTAAAACCTTAGAGCATTTTATCTGTCGAAAAATGTTCCAATTAGATTCTCAGTGGTGGCCCTTTTTTCTTTTTTTCTTTTTTTTTTTTTTGTTTGAGAGAGTGCAGTGGTGCAATCTTGGCTCACTGCAACCTATGCTTCCTGGATTCAAGTGATTCTCCTGCTTCAGCCTCCCATGTAGCTGGGATTACAGGCATGTGCCACCGTGCCCCACTGATTTCTGTATTTTTAGTAGAGACGAGGTTTCATCATGTTGGCCAGGTTGGTTTGAAACTCCTGACCTCAGGTGATCCACCTGCCTTGGTCTCCCAAAGTGCTGAGATTACAGGCATGGACCTCTGAGTCAGGCCTTTTTTTTTTTTTTTTTTAATGTGAAAACGCAACACCTTCTGATGTTTGGAAGAATCATTTTTTTTTTTTTAAATCAAGGAAACTGGAATGTCAATAAAAACCTTTGCAAAGTTTGTGGGTTGGATTTAAAAATGAGTATCATAATTTAGTAAACACATCCAAGGACATAGTTTTCCATTTGCCTCTACCTTATTTTTGTAAGGTGCATTTTTCAGCTACGATGATTTTTTTTAATTGAGAAAAACTAATATGTATTTATGGTATACATGTTTTCAAATATGTATACATTGTAGAATGGCCAAATCAAGCTAATGAACATAAGCACTCCCTCATATACTTATCATTTTTTGTGGTGAAAACACTTAAAAGCTACTCTCTTTGCAATTTTCAGGTATAAAAGAATTGTTACTAACTACAGTCACCACAATGTACAATAGATCTCTTGAACTTATTTTTCCTAATTGAAAGGTTTTTATCTTTTGACCAACATCCGTCCAATCTACCCACCCTTCACACAGACCCCAGTAACCACCATTCTACTCTCTCTTGTGAGTTTGACTTTTTTAGATCCCACATATAAGTGAGATCATGTGGTATCTGTCTTTCTGTGTCTGGCTTTTAATTAACATAATGTCTTCTAGGTTCATACATGTTGTCGCAGATGACAGGATTTCCTTTTTAAAGGCTGAATAGTATTCCGCTCTGTGTATATACCACATTTTCTTATTCCATTCATCCATTTTTGAACACTTAGGTTGATGCAAATTAAAACTATGATGAGATATCACTTCATATCCGTTAAGTGTAGGTGAGGATGTGAAGAAAAGAGAACATCTATTATGGGAAATAGTAGGGAGGTTCCTCAAAAAACTAAAAATAGAACTACCATATGATCCAGTAATCTCAGTACTGAGTATATATCCAAAGGAAATGAAATCAGTATGTCAAAGAGATGTCTGCACTCCCATGTTCACTGCAGCATTATTCACAATAGCCAAGATATGAGAATCAAGCTAAGTGTCTGCCAACAGATGAATGGACAAGATTATTTAAACCAAATATTAAATTAAATTTAGTAATACATCTCCATTATCACTTCATCACAAAGATTATAAACAAGATTTAAAGCAAGATTGAAGCACAACCCATTGTTTTCATTTAAAATATTGCGAATACTTTCTTTAGCAAGAACAAAAAGGAACAAAGCTATTTTTATTCTACCTGATTGCTGTGACTTACTTAGTCCATAATGCAAAGGAGACAGGGATGTGATTAATAATCTTTAAAATCTCAATACTAGATAAACTCTTTGTAAAAATATTTTGGGTTTAGATGAGCATGGGAAAGTACCTCATATCTAAACTGGGTTTATAAAACCGCTCAGATTAGCTGTAAGTCTCATAGTGGGTGATCAATGTACATTTATGTGCCTTGAAGTTTATATAAAAATAGAAATAATTTAAAAACAGATTTATTTTTCAAAAATAGCCCTGAAACTTCTTTTAAAATGTTCTTTGCATCAGTATAAATACAATTTAACTTGTGTTTTCTTACAAATATATGCTTATAAAAAATTAAAATACAAAAATATAAAAATGAGGTTGATAGTGGAAGATCTGCCAGAATTCCGCCCTCAAGAGACTAGTAACATTTCAGGGAATAATTTTTGAGACTATTCCTATGAATATAGAAGCATCTCTGTTTTTTAAAAGTATGTCTGGTTAATACAACCTGTTATTACTTGTTCTTGTTCTACAAGTTTCCCTCATATGTTGTTTATCTAATTAACTAAAAAGTGTGCTCCTGGGAAGGAAACTTCCTATTCTCCCAAGACCTGACAGCTGGTTTTACTGCATACAGAGAAGACAACAAATGCCTGTGCACTCAGTAATCAATCTGAGAACTTTTCCAAACTCTGCCCAGGATGTCATCCTTTGAAGACCACCATGTGTCTCATGGAAGGATTCACATTAGCCAAGGCTTCTCACAGGGCCCTGGCTTTAAATGAGACTACCCAAGTGACTGTGACTGGACAAAGTTCTAGGAATAAAAGACATTACCCAAAACTATAAAAACCCTAGAAGAATATCTAGGCAATACCATTCAGTACATAGGTATGAGCAAAGATTTCATGATGAAAATGCCAAAAGCAACTGCAACAAAAGCAAAAATTAACAGATAGGATCTAATTAAACTCAAGAGCTTCTGCACAGCAAAATAAACTATCATCAGAGTGAACAACCTAAAGAATGGGGTAACATTTTTGCAATCTATCCATCTGACAAAGGTCTAATATCGAATCTACAAGGAACTGAAACAAATTTACAAGAAAAAACCAAACAACCCCATTAAAAAGCAGGCAAAGGGCATGATCAGACACTTCTCAAAAGAAAACATTCATGCGGCCAACAAACGTATGAAAAGAAGTTCAACATCACTGATCATTAGAGAGATGCAAATCAAAACCACAGTGAGATACCATTTCATGCCAGTCAGAATGGTGATTATTAAAAAGTCAAAAAACAATAGATGCTGGCAAGAGAAAAAGGAACGCTTTTAGACTGTTGGTGGGAGTGTAAATTAGTTTAACCATTGTGGAAGGCAATGTGGCGATTCCTCAAAGATTTAGAGGCAGAAATACCATATGACCCAGCAATCCCATTACTGAGTATATATCCAAAGGAACATAAATCATTCTGCTATAAAGATACATGCACATGTATGTTCACCACAGCACTACTCACAATAGCAAAGGCCTGGAATCAACCTAAATGCCCATCAATGATAGACCGGATAAAGAAAATGTGGTACACCGGGCGCGGTGGCTCAAGCCTGTAATCCCAGCACTTTAGGAGGCCGAGACAGGCGGATCACGAGGTCAGGAGATCGAGACCATCCTGGCTAACAC
>NW_012111919.1:6842842-6862930 GCF_000951035.1 Colobus angolensis palliatus | reverse complement strand
GGAGCTTGCAGTGAGCTGAGATCTGGCCACTGCACTCCAGCCTGGGCGACAGAGCGAGACTCCGTCTCAAAAGAAAAAAAAAAAAAGAAAGAAAATGTGGTAAATATATACCATGGAATACTATGTAGCCATAAAAAGGAATGAGATCATGGTCCTTTGCAGGGACATGGATGGAGTTGGAAGCTGTTATTCTCAGCAAATTAATGCAGGAACATCAAATCAAATGCTGCATGTTCTCACTTATAAGTGGGAGTTGAACAATGAGAACACGTGGACACATGGCGGGGGGAACAACACACACTGAGGCCTGTTGGGGGCAGGGTCGGCAGGAGGGAGAGTACGAGGAAGAATAGCTAATGGATGCTGGGCTTAATACTTAAGTGATGGGTTGATCTGTGCAGCAAACTACCATGGCACACATTTGGCTATGTAACAAACCTGCACGTCTTGCACATGTACCCCAGAACTAAAAGTTGAAGAAAAAAAAGTGTGGCACATCCTCGTTCTCTCTCTCACTCTTTCTCCTGCTGCCTGGTGAAGAACGTACTTGCTTCTCCTTTACCTTCTGCTGTAATTGTAAATTTCCTGAGGCCTCCCTAGCCACGTGGAACTGGAAGTCAATTAAACCTCTTTCCAGCCAGACACGGTAGCTCATGCCTGTAATTCCAGCACTTTGGGAGGCCAATGCGAGTGGACCATGTGAGGCCAGGAGTTTGAGACTAGACTGGCCAACATGGCAAAACCCCGTTTCTACTAAAAATACAAAAAATTAGCTGGGCATGGTGATACATGCCTGTAGTCCCAGGTACTTGGGAGGCTGAGGCACAAGAATTGCTTAAACCCAGGAGGTGGAGGTTATAGTAATCCAACACTGTGTCACTGTATTCCAGCCTGGGCGACAGAGCGAGACTCTCTCAAAAAACAAAACTAAACAAACAAACAAAAACACTCCCCTTTCCTTTATAAATTACCCAGTCTCAGGGGTTTTTTGTTTGTTGTTTGTTTGAGACAGGGTCTTGCTGTCACCTAGGCTGGAGTGCAGTGGCGTGATCTTGGCTCACTGGAACCTCCGCCTCTAGGGTTCAAGAGATTCTCCTGCGTCAGCCTCCTGAGTAGCTGGGATTACAGGCATGTGCCACCACACCAGACTAATCTTTGTATTCTTAGTAGAGACGGGGTTTCACCATGTTGACCAGGCTGGTCTCGAACTCCTGACCTCAAGTGATCCGCCCGCTGTGGCCTCCCAAAGTGCTGGGATTACAGGCGTGAGTCATCACAGCTGGCCCAATATCAGGTATTCTTTATAGCAGTGTGAAAATTGACTAATATACTCTCCCTCTTTGTCGGGGACACCAGCTGTAGGTGTAGTCTCTTTACATAATCCCATATTTCTCAGAGGTTTTGTTCATCCTTTTTTATTCTTTTTTCTTTATTTCTGTCTAAGTTGGCTGAAGAACTGGTCTTCGAGCTCTGAGATTCTTTCCTCAGCTTGGTCAATTCTGTCATTAATATTTCCAATTACGAAATTTTTCTTGTAGTGAAGTTTTCAGCTCTATCAGATCAGTTTGGTTCTTTCTTAAAACAGCTATTTTATCTTTAATCTCTAATATCATTTTACTGGATTCCTAACATTCCTTGGATTGGGTTTCAACTTTCTCCTGAATCTCAATGATCTTTGTTGCCATCAAGATTCTGAATTCTTAGTCTGTCACGTGAATCATTTCAGGCTGGTTACGAACTATGGCTGGGGAGTTAGTGCAGTGGTTTGGATGTAAGAAAACACTCTGGTTTTTTGAGTTTCCAGAGCTCTTACACTGGTTCTTTTGCATCTGATGTTCCTTTAATATTCAAAGGTGCTGTCCTTTCAGTGAAGCTTTCTGCTTTTATATTCTTTGATGCCCTTGAGGGTTTTGCCTGTGGTATAAGTTGGGTTCAGCTGAAAACTATGACATACTTCACAAATTGTGTGTCATCCTTGTGCAGAGGCCGTGATAATCTTCTCGGTATTGTTCCGATTTTAGTGTATGTGCTGCCAAAGTGAGCACCACATGCAAGTTTTGATTTCTTTCCAGAATGCTAATGAAAAGGGAGCACAAGGAACTCTCTTCCCCAAGTCATGTCAACAAATTTTGTACTGTCCGTCCCAGATTACGGCAACAAATCTGGGACGGACAGTACAAAAGGAACTATCCCAGGTCACGTGAGTAAACTGGATGTTATCACAGCACTGGTCATTTTTCACTGCTTTTCCAAAACTTGAGGTGACCCCACTGTCACAAGTCTGCTGAGAAGCCCCAAAATACCTCCAACCTCCAAAGTTTGAGTCCACTCTGGGAAAACTGGAAATCTTTAAAAGGCAGCAGGATGTATTGAAACAAGCTTGGAAGAGAGATCTGGGCTAAGGATAGACCTTTGTGATTCACAGGTACATATAGTAATCATATGGGTCTCTTGTTTATGTTTTACTTGCTTATTATTTATTTTGAGACGAAGTCTCACTCTGTTGCCCAGGCTGGAGTGCAGTGGTGCAATTTCAGCTCACTGCAACCTCCGCCTCCCAGGTTCACGCGATTCTCCTGCCACAGCCTCCTGAGTAGCTGGGATTACAGGCGCTCACCACCATGCCCAGCTAATTTTTATATTTTTAGTAGAGATGGGATTTTGCCACATTGGCCAGGCTGACCTCAAACTCCTGACCTCAAGTGATCCACCTGCCTCGGCCTCCCAAAGTGCTGGGATTACAGGCGTGACGCACTGCGCCCAGCCTGTTTATTTGTTTTTAACTACAATCATCTTTTCCCCTAGTAAAGAATACTCTGATTTCCTCTGGGAAATTTTCTTCCCCAATACATAAAGTCTTATGGGATACTTAATCAGACCACTGGGAGACTTCCTCCTTAAATGTGAATCTTAAGAATTACAAAAAACTAAACATAGCAGGAGTACATTCATTCTAGCAGCAGGGCATTGCCCAGATAGTTCTTTCAAAGAGACTGTTAACAAAGCTTTTGCTTTCTAGCCTCAAGGTACCTTGATTTCATCCCGTTTCCAAGCATGGCTCTATGATATCCAAATAGCATTCCAATTTCTATTGTGTGAAATCAGAGAATTGCAATTGATTTCATACATATAATTCACATATATATGTATATGTTATACAGACAAAGACACAGATAAACCTTCCCAGGAAATGTGTACAGAATTAAAAAAGGGAAAGAGCAAAGGCTAGAATCCTGGGGGATGCTAACATTAAGAGGCAATTAAAGAAAGAAATCTGAGAAAAAGGCTGAGGAGTAACCAGAGGGGTAGAGAAAGAACACCGTGAAAGGTGCCATGGAATGTTTAAGGTAGTGGGAATGAGTGGTCAGCAAGTGTCAAAAGCCACAAAGAAATGTACGGAATGGTGGCCGGGCGCAGTGGCTCACGCCTGTAATCCCAGCACTTTGGGAGGCTGAGGCGGGTGGATCATGAGGTCAGGAGATCGAGATCATCCTGGCTAATACGGTGAAACTCCATCTCTACAAAAATATATAAAAAAAATTAGGGAATGGTAGCGAGCACCTGTGGTTCCAGCTACTTGGGAGGCTGAGGCAGGAGAATGGCATGAACCCAGGAGGCGGAGCCTGCAGTGAGCCAAGATCTGCACTCCAGCCTGGGCGACAGAGCAAGACTCCATCTCAAAACACAAAACAAAAAAAACCCAAAGAAACGTAGGGAATCGTACAAAGCAAGTTGATGAAGCTAGAATGCATGTGCAAGACATAGTGAGACGTCCCTGACTGAAGTTAAGAGTTTTCTTATGGACCAAAGGAAATAGGAGGATTAGAGTCAGATAATGCAGAACTCTGACCAGCAGGCAGAGGAATTTTAGACAGCAAAGGGAGGAAATGAGCTTTTTAAAAAATGCCTATACTGGACTTAATGAGTACTATGTGTAAAGTACTCTGCTAAGAAATTGTGTCACTTAATTTTTATAGTAATTCTATGATGTAGATATCCAGTTTCTGACATACTCTAGGTATTCAACAAATCTTTGTTGAATAAATAAATTCTAATGTCACCTTCTCTTTAGACGTGCGAAAATTTCTTCCAGTATCTTCATTCTTTACCCGTGCTCTCTTTATTTTATATTTTTAAAAAGAGAAATAGGCCAGGAGCAGTGGCTCACACCTGTAATCCCAGCACTTTTGGAGGCTGAGGTGGGCGGATCACGAGGTCAGGAGATTAAGACCATCCTGGCTAACACGTTGAAACACTGTCTCTACTAAAAATACAAAAAAGTTAGCCAGGCGTGGTGGCGGGCACCTGTAGTCCCAGCTACTCAGGAGGCTGAGGCAGGAGAATGCCGTGAACCCGGGAGGCAGAGCTTGTAGTGAGCTGAGATCGCACCACTGCACTCCAGCCTGGGCAACAGAGACTCTGTCTCAAAAATAAATAAATAAATAAATAATAAAAAGAGAAATAAACAATTCTGAATGGTGAGAAAAGATATTTGTTCATTTTTTACCTCTAGGGATCTTCTATCTGGGCAAGTTCCTCTTACACTAGTGTTGTCAAACCAAACTTCCTGCAATGATGAATGATGAAAATATTCTATATTTATATTGTCTAATACAGTAGCTACTGACCACATATGAATACCAAACACTTTAAATATGGCTGGTGAGACTGAGGCACTGAATTTTTAACTTTATTTAATTAAATTTTTTTTTTTTAAATAAAGACAGGGTCTTGCTCTGTTGACCATGCTGGAGTGCAGTGGTGCAATCAAGTCTCACTGTAGCCTCAAACTCCTGGGCTTATGCAATCCTCCTGCCTCGGCTTCCCAATTAGCTGGGACCAAAGGCATGTGTCACCATGACCAGCTACCTTTTTTCATTTTTTGTACAGACGGGGTTTTACTACACTACCCAACCGGTCTCTACTTCCTGGCTTCAGATGATGTTCCTGCCTTAGCCTCCTAAAGTGTTGGGATTACAGGTGTGAATCACTGTGACTGGCCCTAATTTAAATTTTAATAGCCATATGTTGCTACTGGCTATTATGTTGAACAGTGCATCTCAAGACTGTAACGTGGATTATTCAATGAAAACATCTCTTGGTAGCTTTTCTACCCTTCCTGTTTTAGCTTCCATGGATAAAACTCCATAAAGTTTAAGTTAACAGGGACAGGGTCAGGGGCGTGGTGGCGGGTGCCTGTAGTCCCAGCTACTCGGGAGGCTGAGGCAGGAGAATGGCATGAATCCAGGAGGCGGAGCTTGCAGCGAGCCGAGATCGCGCCACTGCACTCCAGCCTGGGCGACAGAGCGAGACACTGTCTCAAAAAAAAAAAAAAAAAGGATAGAAAAGACATCAGGTACATAACAGGTTGTCAATGAAGGTATTTGTTGTCTGAAAAATTTATAATTCTATTTGATAGTCTTTATTTCACATATCTGTAATTCATAAACAAAAATATTATTAGCTCCTTGAAGTCAAGAACCTAAATACACCTCCATACTGTTTTTTAAATTTCTAATGTGATATGTTCTTTCATATTTGAAAAATGCTTGCATAATGACATTTAATTCATATGTAATGTGCTACAGTTTTCCTTTGATTCACAGTGGTTTTCAGAGTCATAATTTCATCAGCTAAAAAAATTAATTCCTACTTTGTCTTCTTATAATAATTCTGAATGAATGTTTTCCTGTCATTTTTTGATTTCTTTTGACAATAAGAAATCCACATCCATCATACGTACTAGCTCCCCTCACCAGTTATATGTGTATGTACTTGCTCAGAGAGTAGTTTCCATTCTAGTTTCAACGGCCAATGTGTTTCACATATTATAATTCTACAAAATTATGCGCTTGTTCCATGAATAAAAATAATTAAAAGCAAAAATCTAAAGTAATAAAGTACCTGTATAATGTGGAAGGGAAATAAAGAATTTAGATTCAGAGGGGGAGGTTGCTAATAGGAGAGTTGAAAGTATTTAGCATTTATTATTATTAGTGTCTATTCATTATAGGAATGAAGTATGGGAAGAGGTAAAAGCAAAACGTACATATTTGAGTATCATCTCTATAGAGATAAAAAGTGAAGTAATGAGAATACATGATATTTCTGGGGCTGTAAAAGCAAGAAGTGAATTTTAAGACTATTCTTACATTAGCAGTAGGTAGAGGGAATTATGGTTAATACAAAAACAGGAGGAAGTGGGGTAATACCACAAAACATATAAAGGAGTTAGAAAAAAAAGAGACCTATGCAAGTCTGAGTAGTTAAGAAGATTTCATTAGAGAGGAGAGCCTTTAGGAAAGATAAGGAAAGGATAATTTGTTTTATATATCCTTACATAAATAAATATACATAATTAGGCCTAGAGATAGAAAGTGTACATTGTGAGGGATGAGTATATACATACATACATACATATGTCTTTAAACATTCATGTAGGAGAGAAAGCATTTAAAGTAATGAGGATGCTTGGAAACAAGACATTTATATTAAGAATGCAGGGAGTAAAGATTAGATAGAAAATGCAGGGGTGAAAATTACACAGTCATTACAAAGTCATTCAAATTTAAAAGTTCTTCACATTACAAAGTTTGACAGTTAAAATAGTAATTCTCTTAGAATGTTTATATAAATAATTTAAATATTTTTATTCAGAAAACTGCAGAAAACCATGTACTGCAATAAACTATAGGATCCTTTACTCAAAAGTAAAATTTTATGGTATACATATAGATAACACTAGCTAGCCAAGTAAATCTAATATTAATATTTTATTTTCCCAGTTAGGCCTGACCACCGCAGAAATAAAAGGCAAAGCCATACAATAAGCCTCAAGTTTTCCATCTCACTGCTTAGAATGCCTTCATGAAAATTTCTTATGCTCATTATTCACTTTTGATTCTGAAACAGTAACAACTGTCAAATAGTTATCATGATAAAATTGTAAGAAGTTCTTTACTTTGTTTTAAAATTTATTAACTGGATATAAGGCATTAAAAAAAAAAATCAAATTGGCTACAACAAAGATTTTAATAATTTTCTAAGTCAATGAAGACACCTACCTCCAAAAGAAGAGGTCCCAAAGATTCCTTTTCTATCACTCCTTGACTACTTGATGAGATGTCTGATTTCTGTACATCGTCATCAGTTGTTGATTTCTCTATAATAAAGAAACTTAAAAAAATCACATATCTGAAAACAGCTCATTTCCATAAAGTCAAGTTTATGAAGACACAGATTCACCAACTTTCAAATTCAAATAACATTTGGTCAGTATCTAAGCACTTTCGCACTAATCTTAATTATACTTATTTTATGGATTATAAAATGGAACATCACAAAGGTTAAGTAATGTGCCTGAAAACATAACTAATACATGGTAGCATGAAGATTTGAATACTACATCCAGTGTTTCAACAATGAGAAAAATGCTATAAATATATTGCCTTTTTAAAAAGTCCATACCAAGTTTTGAGAATGGGTAAGTTGTAAAAGAAAAATTATTTCCTCAAGTTTTCTCTTTCTTTTTCTGATTTGATCAAGTGCCATTGAAGAGAGAGTGAAAATATGATTTTTCCTTTTGAGAGCCTGCATGAACTCACTAACATTTCACATTCATGCCATGATGCTCTGACTGATAAAATTGTAACTTGTAAGTAATTCGGAGTTCTTTTGTGAGGTGATGTTGCATATCCCATTATCTTAAAGCAGAATCATACTTAAATAATAAAAGTTTATGATCTGTCAGACTAGTTAACCAAAAGCCAAATACGGTATTATACTATTGAGCATAAAAATTCATATTTTCACTTTAAAACAGGAAATATTTCAGGGTTGGGTGCAGTGCCCCAAGCTTGTAATCTCAGTGCTTTGGGAGGCAGACGTGGGAGGACGGCTTGAGGCCAGGAGTTTGAGAACAGCCTGGGCAACATAGCGAGACCCTTATCTTTACAAAAAATTTAAAAAATTAGCTAGGTGTGGTGGTGCATGTTTGTAATCCTACCTACTCAGGAGGGTGAGGTAGGAGGATTGCTTGAGCCCAAGTGTTTGAGGCAGCAGTGCGCTATAACTGTGCCACTGCACTCCAGCCTGGGTGTCAGGATGAGACCATGTCTCAAAAAAAAGAAGAATTTCAAGTATTCCAAAAAATACAGAAAATTATACAGCACATATTAATATAGCCACCATTCAGTTTTCACAGATGTTAACATCATTTGCTCCATATCTTTCCTTTTTAAATAAATACATGTTGCAAATACAGTGAAAGGCCTGCCCTCCCTCCTCTGTGCCTTTTTTCAGAAGCAACCACTATTCTGAGATTGCCATAATCATTCTAAGCATGTTTTTATACTTTCACTACATATATGATTTCATAAAAATATATTATTGTTTATATATAAAAACATATATATAAATAATATATTATTGTTTCATGTTTTAAAGTTTACATAAATGTATAGTTATATATACCATTAGTCCTCCCCATCCATGGATTCTACTGACTACAGATCAAAAATATTTGAGAAAAAATTGTGTCTGTGCTGAATACATATAGATTTTTTTCATCATTATTCCCTAAACAATACAGTACAACTATTTACATAGCCTTTACATTGTCGTAGGTATCATAATAGGTAATCTAGAGATTATTTAAAAGTACATGGGCCAGGCGAGGTGGCTCACGTCTGTAATCCCAGCACTTTGGAAGGCTAAGGCAGACAGATCTTTTGAGATCAGGAGTTGGAGACCAGCCTGGCCAACATGATGAAATCCTCTCTCTAACAAAAATACAAAAATTAGCTGGGTGTGGTGGCACATGTCTGTAATCTCAGCTACTCAGGAGGCTGAGGTACAATAATTGCTTGGACCTAGGAGGCAGAGGTTGTAGTGAGCCGAGATCCTGCAACTGCACTCCAGCCTGGGCGACAAAGTGAAAGTCTGTCTCAAAAAAAAAAACAAAAAAAACACGGGAGGATTAATTATATGCAAAAACTATGACATTTTATCTTATTTTTAAATTTTGTTTGTTTTATTTTAAGAGACAGGGATTTTGCTATGTTGCCCAGGCTAGCGCTAAACTCCTAAGCTCAAGCAATCCTCTAGCCTCAGACTTCCAGGTAGCTGGGATTACAGACATGCCCCATTGCCCCTGGCTAGTACACCATTTTATATCAGGGACTTGAGCATACTCAGATTTTAGTACCAGTGGGAAGTCATGAAAGCAACCCCCCACACATATCAAGGGACAACTGTACAAACTTTTTCAACTTACTTTTTCCACTCAATATTATGTTTGAGATTTAACCACATTGATACCTGCAGGTCTGATTCATTCATTTTAACTGCTGTTAAGAGTATTACATTATATAAATAATCCATAGTGGATTTCTATTCCCCTACTGGTAGGTCTTTTGATAACTACAGTCCTATAATAAACGATTTTTTGATATTTCCTCTTTTGTACATGTGTCAGTTGTTTCAGGATGAATACTAGAAGTGAAATTGCAGGATCATAAGGTCTGTATAACTTATATTACTAGGTATTGACAAACTGCTCTCCAAAGAGGTTGTAACATTGGTTTGGCTCTTCTGTATCCTCGCTGAAAAACAATATTATGGTTTTTAATTTTTGCAAACCTATGGTATGTTATCTCACATAATACTTATAATAATGGCTTTCTTGAGCTATAATTTACACAACATACAATTAACTCATTTAAGGCACACAATTCAATGATTTTTAGTATATTCACAGTTGTGCAACTACCATCACAATCAATTTTAGCATATTCGCATCACCTCCCAAAAAACTCCATTCCCATTACCAGTCACTCCCCATTTTTCCAATAACCCTAAGCCTGAGATATCTACCAATATATTTTTTGTCTTAATGAATTTGCCTTTTTTGGACATTTCCTATAAATGGAATCATACAATATGTGGTTATATGTGACTGGGTTTCTTCTTTGGCTTAGCATGTTTTCAGAGTTCAACCACGTTGAATTATTTATCAGTACTTTATTCCTTTTTATTGCCTAATGATAGTCCTTCATAGGGGTATATGTCCTTTTATAGGACATATGGGTAGTTTCTATTTTCACCCATATGATGGACATATGGGTAGTTTCTACTTTTTAGCAATTTGTGATAATGTTGTTGTGAACATTCATGTACAAATTTTTGTATGGACATATGTTCATTTCTCTTGGGGATACACCTAGAAGTGGAATTACTGGGTCATATGACAGCTAACTCTATGTTCAACCCTAAACTCCCCTCCAGTTGAGAAACTGTTAGACTGTTTTCCAATGTGGCTCTATCATTTTCCATTCCCATTAGAAGTATGTGAGGCTTTCAATTCCTCACCCACACTTGTTACTACCATTTTTTGTTTTTTTTCCTAAGACACTCCTCACTCTGTTGCCCAGGATGGAGTGCAGTGGCACAACCATAGCTCACTGCAACCTCAAATTCCTGGGCTCAAGCAATCCTCCCACCTCGGCCTCCCAAATAGTTGGGACTACAGGGATGCACCACGGTGCCTGGGTAATATTTTATTTTTTTGTAGAGACAGGGTCTCACTATATTGCCCAGACTGGTCTCAAACTCCTGGGCTCAAGCGATCTTCTCACCTTGGCCTCCCAAAGTGCCGGGATCACAGGCGTGAGCCACAGCACCCAGCCTTATCTGTCTTTTTGATTACAGCCATCTAAGTGTGAAATGGTATGTGACCGTGATTCTAGTACGCATTTCCCTAATGGCTAATGATATTGGGCATCTTTTTCATGTGCTTGTTGGCCATTTGTACATTTTCTTTGGAGAAATGTCTATTCAGGGTCTTTGTTTATTTTTAAATTATGTTATCTTTTTATTATTATGGTGCAGGAGTTTCTCACTTTAAGATACATTTCCTTCATCATTTCATGTGTTTTATTACATGAGGGTAAGAAAGGCTTTTGTTTGTAAACAAGTTCTAAAAAACATAAACTATGAAGTTCAAGCAGATTAAATAATTTTGTGTGAAGTGCAAAACATCTAACATTTTAGGGAAAACCTAAGGTAGGAATGGCTACGTGACTAGTTTCTGGTCTAAGGGAACGTGAACATTACTGACACGCAATTTCTGGGTCTTATCTGTAATGGAAAAGAAGCATGTCTTCTAGTTTTTTTCTTTCTCCTTCTTGTTAGCTGGACATGGACAAGGGGGCCATGTCTAACCACACGGATAATGGCAATGCCCTAGGAATGGCAGAGCAAAAAAGATGGAAGGAGTCAATCCCTGACACCTTCCTAGACCATCTTTTTAAAACCATTGTATTTTGGGTGTGTTGTCATACTAGCCTAGCCTATATCCTAATTAATACGCTTCATACTTCTTAGTAACATGCTAATTTGCTACAACCTGATTTTGTCCCTGTTAGACATAATCTATTGACATGCTATCATGAAAGGTAAAGAATTTAAGTTATTTACACCAACCTGCTACACAAATTACCCCTCCTCTCTTACTTTCAGTATAGTTTTAACAATTTTTTGAGTAACCAACATTTAATATACATGTTACTATGGTCATATAAACATACTTTATAAGGGAGCCAAGGTGTGTGTTATAATCTACACTTCTTTTCTTATATTTATTGTTTCAGATGTTATGTATAGTTTAATTCAACCCTAAACTCCCCTCCAAAGCTGAAAAATTCACCTAGATTCAGTCAGTTAGCAGATACTCTTATGCGTTCCTTTTTTCCTGTGGAAATGTTCCCCAGAGTCCTCTATCCACCTGCTGCAACTAGGACTGGCTATTTTCTAGGTTGCTGCACAACTGTAATCCTGGGTCTCCTTTTACCTTTCTTTGTGTTAAGATTCCATGGTTTCCCTGGGTTAAGATCCTATGCCCATCTTTCTACCTTTACTATCGTGGATTGGACAGAGATTTCTGAAACAGGTGCAACTGGAGGTAATATCTTTGAGACTCTGAAGGTCTGAACATGTCTATTTGGCACTCATAACTTCAATTGGATGAACACAGAATTCTGGGTCTAGAATTTTAGTTTTCAATGTTGTTATTTAGAAATCTGAACCTATTCTGAAAGTATGTATGAGACCTGTTTTTTCTTCTCTCTTGTTTTTCTCCCTGGTGTTCTGAAATCTTACTAAATTGTGCATGGTATAAGTTACTTTATCTTTCTTTTTCAACAACTGTGCTGGGCACTACATGAGGGCTTTCAATCCGGAAACTAATATTCTTCTAGTTCTCAGAACATTATTTTTGCATTATTTCTCTTATCATTTCTTCCCTTCTATTTGTTCTATTCTCTTTTTTTTCTGGGATTAATCATATGTTAGACTTCCTGAACTAATCCTGTAAGTTTCTTATTTTTTCTCTCATTTTCCATTGCTTATTATTTAAGAGATTTCTTCAATTCTACCCCTTCATCCATTCATTCAACAAACATGCATTGAAAGCCTACTATGTACCCAAGTGCTGTTTTAGGTACTGAGGATATAGTCGTGAACAAACAAAAATCCTTGCCCTCGTGGAACTCTAGTGGGGGCAGGCAAATAATATATAAAATATGTCATATGTCAGATGTAAACAGTACTGTGGGGAAAACAAGGAAGGTGTAAAAAGATGCATAGATTTTGTTTTCTGGTTTTTAAAATATTTCTAATAGTTTAGTTAGGAACAACTTTACTCAGAAGACATATTTGAGCAAAGACATGAAAAGGGTGAATAAAGCATGTGGATATCTAGACAGAGCATTCCAGACAGAGGGAACAGCAAGTGTAAATAGCGGGGGCAGGGTGTGCCTGCAACTGGTCAGGGCAGACACTGTGAGGAGGCAAAGAGTGGAAACAGGTAAATTTTTACCAGCTATCCTGTTTTTAAGTTCCAAAAGTGTTTTCTTCTTTTGAATGTTTCATTTTATAGGACTTATTCTCATTTTTTGATGAAATACCTTCCCTCATGTCTCCGAGGGACTGGTATCTTTTTAAGTTTTCTTCAGCTCCCTGCATTGTTTCTGCTTCCTCTGAGTTCCCTTTTTTCTGTTTGTTTGCTTGGTTCACTCTTTTATATTACAGGCTTTCCTCCAATACCTGGTTTTTTGTCCACATTAAACAGTTAACATGCAGTTATGTGAGGAGTTGGGGCAAGATAAGGAATGAATTTTTTCATTTGAGGATCGTCCCCACATGACTTCACCTTCCAACTGCTCAGTTTACCCAGAGGAATCCTGCCACCCCCAATTTAGGGAGCAGGAGCCAGGCTGTTAGTGTTAGCCAGGCCTCTTGCTAGTGCTCCCCTCTGCAGTTTTACAGTATGGTTTCTCCTGTTGCTAAATTAGTTGTCACTAGACTATCCGTATTCCAGTTTCTAAAATCTTAAAATTATAAAACTTTAATGTTAATAATCTGAAGTTCTTTGGGGTCAGTCCTTCTGTTTATTATTTGTGTTGTTACTCTAGACTATTTCCTCATATGTTAAGTAACTTTGCAGTGTAAAATCACCCTCAGAAGCACTTGTTCTGTGGTACTCCCATAGGGCCAGCTTGTAGGATTGTTTCTTCAAAGTGCTTTGCCTTTGTTTCTGGTAGGCAACCAAAGAGGTTTGATGGTATGGGGTTCCCAGTAAATACATGTAGTAAAAATATGAACCTTAAAAATACACCAGCCAGGCCAACATGGTGAAACCCCGTCTCTACTAAAAATACAAAAATTAGCTGGGCATAGCGGGACGCACTTGTAATCCCAGCTGCTCGGGAGGCTGAGGCAGGAGAACTGCTTGAACCCAGGAGGCAGAGGTTGCAGTGAGCCGAGATCACACCACTGCACTCCAGCCTGGGCTACAGAGTGAGGCTCCATCTCAAAATAAATAAATAAATAAATAAAATAAAAAATTTTTTAAAATCAGGGATTTTTGAAAGAAGAGCCCAAGTAGAGACAAACTTCCTCATAAAGCTGGAGAGATTTTTCCCTTCATGGAGTTACTGTCCTAAAGAACTCTATGCCAGGGCCTCAGGTCCAACTCCACAACTTGTGTCTTCTGACTCAATCCCCTATGATACTGAGTCCCATAATCTAAAGCAACCAGCTTTTGAGTTAACTTAATAAGACACTTTGTTATAACAAGAAGATTCTCAGGTTCTCTTTCTAAAATAAACAGCATTTTAACAAAGACATTTATATATAATGTTCAATGTAATTTCTTAATAAAAAAGTAGGCCGGGCACGGTGGTGCACGCCTGTAATCCCAGCACTTTGGGAGGCTGAGGCGGGTGGATCATGAGGTCAGGAGATCGAGACCATCCTGGCCAACACAGTGAAACCCCATCTCTACTAAAAAAGTACAAAAAAATTAGCCAGGTGTAGTAGCGAGCGGGTGCCTGTAGTCCCAGCTACTTGGGAAGCTTAGGTAGGAGAATAGCATGAACCTGGCAGGCAGAGCTTGCAGTGAGCTGAGATCGTGCCACTGCACTTTAGCCAGGGCGACAGAGTGGGGCTCTGTCTCAAAAAAAAATAAATAAATAAATAATAATAATAATAATAATAAAGTAAAACGACATATTATAAATTTCTTAATAACAAAGCACACGGCCATGGGTTTTTTGTTTGTTTGTTTTTTACCTTGTTCCATTCTCTTCATTAGCTGTATCTGATCGACTGTTTTCTTCAAAATCTTGCATTTGTCTGGTTTTACACTCAAGCTGTCAATGTCACTAATGTTGGCAGACAGTAACTCAGCTAGTTCTTCTAAATATTTATTTTCTTGCTCCCTGCGCCTCTTTTCAGTGCTGTCACACAAAGAAAATCCAGTTAGTGTACATTTGTATCACCATATTTCCTTCTCTGATCAAGTATCTATGCTTACACATTTAGTGAGATCTTTATTTTTGTTGAAAATATAAAACCAGATTTAGAAAGTGATATAAATTCACATCTAAAAAATGGACACTACCAAATACCAAGGTTTAGAAAATAATTCTGGCTAAAATATATAAAGTAAATTGACTGCTATAACAGATATATCTCCCCAATCATATATACACCTTGAATATTTTCAAATAACTAACAATTACTAGATATTAAAAGCAAACATACAATAAATACACCAGTTGCATTTGGAACTACTTTATATTATGAATAACTCCTTGAAATAGAAAAATCTCAATTTTCAAATAACTGGTATAAATTAAGCAGGCAAGACGATACTAGAATTCAAAAGTTACAATTAGAAATCCGATAACTCTGATAAACTTTTAATTCTTATGATTAAACCATTAGTTGATCCTCATCAAAAAAGTATCCATTCAAAAGCAAAATAAGAAGGATAATAATAGAGACGAAGGTACAGTGAACAATGTATTCTGTATACAGCTGTATCCTAAAAAGGTAGAAAAAAAACTATTTGTAAGTTCCTATAAATGCAATAAACAAAGTCAAACAATTTATCTTAAAGCAAAATAAATGAGAACAAGGAGTAACAGTGCATACAGGTAGCACCTTTTTAAAAAAGTATACCAAATGTACTCAATCACTATGATTCGGTTTTGCCTTTCAGTCTTTAGCCCTGGTTTATTTAGCCAAGTCATCAGGTAACTTGTTTTGTAACACATATAAAGACAGTTAAGTATGACTTTGAAATTTTGTTATTATCAAACCAATATAATAGGAGAACCGGTCACAAGTAGCTCTTTGTTTTATAAGCAGCAATCAAAATCATTTGGCTAGATATAAAAGTAATAGAAAAAAGAGGAGAGAAGAGGGGAAGATCAGTTGCTATAAAGCTCATAATTGGCAACAATTAAGATACTATTTACTTTTTTTTTTTTGAGACGGAATCTCACTCTGTTGCCAGGCTGCAGTGCAGTCTCGGCTCACTGCAACCTCTGCCTACCGGGTTCAAGCGATTCTTCTGCCTTAGCCTCCTAAGTAGCTGGAACTACAGGCACATGCCACTATGCCTAGCTAATTTTTGTATTTTAGTAGAGCTGGGGTTTCACCATGTTGGCCAGGATGGTCTCAATCTTTTGACCTCATGATCCGCCCATCTCAGCCTCTCAAAGTGTTGGGATTACAGGTGTGAGCTACCAAGCCCAGCCCCATTTACCTTTCTTAATAATATTAAAGACTATAAAAACAACAGCACAAAATAATATAGTAAGTTGAAAAGAATCAACTAATCAAATGTATTTACCTACACAAAACAAAATATTACAAATGCCAAAACAAAACCAAACTTTAAAACTGTAACCATTACATTTCTGTCTTTCATCTTTTAAGTCTTTCATTATTGAGGAATTTTCCCAATTGTAGTTATTAAAATTATATCTTATAACTCCCACAACAAGAAAATGGAGCAAGATATTTTGACAAATTACACACCAAGGCATGAATAAAATGAGTAACATACATTTTGATACATACAAGGTTTTAGAGAACCTCAGCTCTGCAACCTGACAGTGTTTGAAGACATCTACTTTTACCTTAGAGAAACTAATTGATATAAGGTTTATTTAGTAAATTCAGTCTAAAGTTATGATCTATTTAAATCCATGGATCTAAATTTCAACATTTAGAGTAAACTGGACTCTCTTGGTGGAACTCTCAAATATGTTTTTGATGGTAAGTTTTGTGTAAAACCAAAGAACTTGAAGACAGTATAGAGAAAAAGAAAAAAGTGATAGAACAGGCAGGACACGCAGACAGAGAGGGGATAGAGAAAGCAAGAAGCTAAAAGTAATGAACTGGCAAGGTGTCTATAAAATGACTAGAGATTGAGACTACAAAAAATCACCATGAAATGAAGTAACCAATAAGCAAGGAGATAAAATGAGAGCAGATATGTTCAAAGCCAAAACTGGAGATGGCAAAATAAAATTCTACCTTAATGGAAAAGAAGTCTTCCTTTATTACTCTGGGTCAACTATATTTCTCTCTTTACGAATCCTTTTTATTACCATGTATATTGCAGACCTCCTAGTTAATGCTATTCTGAGTTAATATCTCATGTGTGTATCGTTTTTCCTTCAACAAACTAGCTAACTCAACAAATACTCCTATACTTATTATATGCCAGATAATCATGTACTGTGTCTGGAGGATCCAAGAATAAATTAGATGCAGCTCCCAATTAGTTGGAAAACAAAGAAAACAGGCCATTACAATACTATGCAGCAAGACTAGAATACTACAGAAGTACACCTAGACCTAGAGAACAAGATGCATGAACTTAGTGGTAAGAAGAGGCTGGCTCCCTGAAAGAAAAAACCAGCTTTTTCAAAGGTATAAAGTAAGACTGAAAATACAAAGTTAAAGAATCTATAAGTAGTTCAGTATAGCTAAACTATAAATAAGAAACAAAAGGGCAAAAGATGTGGTCCAGATCAGATCACAGGGATCTTGCACGCCATGATAAAAAGCATGGTATACTGCTTAAAATTAGGCACAGGTTCAGCTGGGTACAGCAGCTCACACCTGTAATCCCAGAACTTTGGGAGACAGACACAGGAGGATTGCTTGAGGCTAGGAGTTCAAGACCAGCCTGGGTAACACAACAAGACCCTGTCTCAAAAATAAATAAATAAATAAAAATTAGCCAGGCATGATGGTATGTGCTAATTGGGAGGCTGAGGCGGGAGGATTGCTTGACCCCAGGAGTTGGAGGCTGCAGTGAGCTATGATTGTGCTGCTCCACTCCAGCCTGGGCAATAGAATGAGATCCTGTGCCTTAACAACAACAACAACAAAAATGCACAGGCCCAAACTTCCTGTCATTTACTAGCCATCCAACCCCGAGTAAGTCACTTAGTGGAAAGTTAACTTTTCTAAGCTTCGATTTTCTTTTTCTTTTTTTTTTTTTTTTTGAGACGGAGTCTTGCTCTGTCGCCCGGGCTGGAGTGCAGTGGCCGGATCTCAGCTCACTGCAAGCTCTGCCTCCCGGGTTTACGCCATTCTCCTGCCTCAGCCTCCCGAGTAGCTGGGACTACAGGCGCCCGCCACCTTGCCCGGCTAGTTTTTTGTATTTTTAGTAGAGACGGGGTTTCACCAGATTAGCCAGGATGGTCTCGATCTCCTGACCTCGTGATCCGCCCGTCTCGGCCTCCCAAAGTGCTGGGATTACAGGCTTGAGCCACCGCGCCCGGCCAGCTTCGATTTTCTTATCTGTAAAACTAGGATAATGACATGACTTCCCAGGGTTTTGTATAAAAAAGAGAATACATGTAAAATGCTTGGCAGAGTTCCTGGCATATACTTTTAGTTCAGTAAATGTTATCTATTACCATCGTTTTGATTATGATTATTTATTTTCAGGGACACGGGGAGTCCAGAAATTTAAAAAGCAGAATGAGTGCCATGACCAGATTTGTAAGCTCCCTAAAGACAGAAACGTCTTACATTTCACTTGTATCCTTAAAATATCATGCAAATGGTGCTGGCTGAAGAGCAGGCACTTAATATGTACTTGAGTTGAATTGGAAATGCTCAACAAGCACAAACACAGCTACCTATAATTTTGAGATTAACATTTTAATCCTCATTCTCCTAGAAGAATGAATGAATGGAGAAGAGGTAACAGGAGGGAGATACGAGATATCTCACCCCACCAGACAATTGCTGAGAAACTCTCCTATTCAAGGATCTGTACACAATGCTGGCAATACCCTGATGTCTAACAGATGCTCTTTATGATTAATGAATTCACTTCTGTTTGGGGAGACAGAAACATTACAAGGTGGTATTCATACATAAACTCAGTTTGAAAATTATAAAGTTTTAGTTTACCATATCAAATACATTGTTTTGTTAAAACTGAAGCCCATACTTCAGTTACAAACCTCAAGGAGATGGTACTTTCAAATATTTTTAAAGCAAATGTGAAGATAATTATCTTTAAGATATCTAAAGAAGAGAAGATACGAAACTTTTATATTTGTAATGATATTATATACACAAAAACATCAGAGCATCTACAGATAAACCATTAGAACACGTAAGAAGATTCAGCACAATGGATGGATTTGAAGAAAAACCAAGAAGAACGACTTGTTCCATCACATATCAAGGCAATTATAAAAAAGCTCAGAACCAGATCCCTATATATATAGGAACTTGATTTATAATAAAGATAACAGAACAAAAACAGTCAAGGGTAGTGTCATTACTTATAACTGGGAAAAACAATAAATAAAATTAGGTCCCTACATTACACCATGCACAAAAATAAATTTCAGATTAATTAAAACCTTAAACGTGTATTAGAAGAAAACATTACAAAAATATATTTAAAATCTTAGAGTAGAAGAAAAATTATTAAACAAGACCCTAAAAAGATCGACACATGAAAACCTATGGCTCTATATGTCAAGAGACACCATAAATAATGTTAACCAACAGGTTGGGAGAAGATACTTGCATCAATTAAAAGCAAGAAAGGGTTAGTAACCAGAAAATTTAAAGTAAGTCTTAGAAATAAAAAAGAAAAGAACAAACAACCCAGCAGGAACATGGGCAAAAGATACAACCAACCAAGAAATTCACAAAGGAGGAAAATATAAATGAGTAAAAGACCAAAAAAAGATGATCAGTTTATGTAATTATCATGGAAATGCTCTTAAAACTATAACCCCACACCCATTAGATTGGCAAAGTACTAAAATGAGAAGAGAACACTGTTAGTAAGAATGTGGGAAAAAAGGAATTCTCAATGCCTGTTATTTAAAAAACAATGTGGTACTTACCTAGTGAACATAAAAATTTATACAGATATTAAAGAAACTCTTTTTTTTTGAGCCGGAGTTTTGCTCGCTGCCCAGGCCGGAGTGCAGTAGCACTATATCGGTTTACTGCAACCTCCACCTCCCATGTTCAAGCGATTCTCCTGCCTCAGCCTTCTGAATAGCTGGGATTACAGGTGCCTGCCACCATACTTGGCTCATTTTTGTATTTTTAGTAGAGACGGGGTTTCACCATATTGGCCAGGCTGGTCTTGAACTCATGACCTCAGGTGATCTACCCGCCTCGGCCTCCCAAAGTGCTGTGATTACAGGCATGAGCCACTGTGCCTGGCCAAAAAACAATTTTTGC
>NW_012111919.1:6825511-6842792 GCF_000951035.1 Colobus angolensis palliatus | reverse complement strand
AGTAGAGATGGGTTTTAACCTTGTTGGCCAGGCTGGTCTCAAACTCCTGACCTCAGGTGATCCACCTTCCTTGGCCTTCCAAAGTGCTGAGATTACAGGAGTGAACCACTGTGCCTGACCAAAGAAACTCTTATGTATAAAATAGGAGATACATGTGAGGATGTTTGCTGCAGGGCTGGCTGTAACATCGAAAATTTATAACAGGGCTGTTTATCTCTAGGGAATATATTTGTAGAAAAATAATATTTTTCAAACGTAGTATATTCATGTAATGCAATACTAATCAAAAGTGAACAGGACTGAATATATCTATGCATATTCAAACCTCAAAATCCATGCTGAAAAAGTATACTATAGAAAATATATACAGTATCATATAAATTATGTAAATTTAATATTCTACATTGCTCAGATACCTGTGTGTGTATATATATAAAATACACACATGATTATTAAAAACAGATTAAAATACTGTAGACAAATCAATATTGTATTACTTTTAAACAGGATTATGCAAATATGATAAAATATTAACAAAATAATGTGAAATATTATCAATTACATTGTGTTGGATATAGTTTCTTAGTCTATATTCTTTTACATATTTAAAAACTTTCCCCAAACAAAAAATTAAATGTAAAAGATAGTTACTTATTCTTAACTTTTCCTTTAAGGACTGACTTTATATACAGATAAAAACAAGAGCATTAATTTTTGACAACACACTTCTAGATTGTAGCTTGATCTCAACATTCCTCCCAGCATCTGAACACTTACTTGTGACTATGAATACTCAGGTTATTGTATCTCTCTGATAGCTCTCTGAGCTGAGTAAGATAAATGGTCACTTTTCTTTCTCGAGCCTGGAGCCCTGGCATTCTCCTGTTAAAATCCTCCCTTTTCTCCTCCCATGAGAAAGCAGCATGTAATCCAAGGACAGAAGAGTCTTCTGTAGCTTTATTCTCTAGATCAGTCATTATCAACTACAGGTGATTTTGCTTCCCCTGGCCCCAGGGGACATTTGGCAATGTTTGGAGACATTTTTGGTTGTCACAACTAAGATGCTATTGACATTTGGTGTGTAGAAGCAGGGATAATGCTAAACACCCCACAAAATACAGGACAGCTCCCCTACAATAAAAAATTATCTGATGCAAAATGTCAATAGTGTGGAGTTTGAAAAACTTTCCTCTAAATCCTAGAAGATGAGTGGAATAAAATTTCCACTCAATGTAGGAAGCTGCTCTCAGGTAGGAAGTTAGCTACTCTTTTAATCTAATATTAAATAAGCAGCTAGGGAATGCATTTGCATAAAAACATCTTTTTCAAATGTGGTATATTCATGTAACACAATACTAATAAAAAGTTAATAGGACTGAATATAACTATGCATATTTAAATCTATCTGGCATTTGAAGTTTCTTCTCTATCTGGCATTTGTGAGGGTCTCCTTAGCATTAGGTTTCTTTTAGCCTGTTTAAGGTGGTCATATTTCTTATAACCAAATATTTAACTACACAATAATCATTTTTTAAAATTCTGATATTTCTTAGTTCCATTAATGCCATAACGTTCTAAGACAGCAATTAAAGGTATATAATAGATTTATTTATTCATTTGACAAATCTTTATTGTGTTCTTACTATATATAAGCCACACACTGTGTCAGGAACTAAAGATACAATGATGAGCAAGAACAGACAAGGTCCTTTACCAAGTGGCAGCTTAGAGTCTAGCGGGGAAACCAGAAATTCATGAAATAATCACACTAGTAAAAATCTGCAATTATGGATCATGGCTATAAAAACATCTGAGACAGTTACATGAAAGGAGGAACTTGATCTAACAGTTATGGAAGGAAGAGAAGGCTCTCTTTAAGGATGTAATGACTAAGCTGACATCTCAAGGATGAGTAGGTGTTAACTAAAGGAAATCAAGAGGAAGCAAGCTGGATTGAGGGAGAAGCATGTGCAAAGACCCTGGGGGAAGGAAGACAACATGGTGAGTATGAAAGACTCAAAGAAAGTCACTGAACTTGGAGTAGATTAAACAAAAGCTCTGAAGTGGCAGTGAAAGTAATAAAGCAGCTCTGCCAAAAATAGACTAAGAGGAGTGTTCCTACCTTGATGCCAGTGTGTCACATGGCGATCCTTTCCTCTTATGTGAGTCTGGGTTAGCAGGGTCGGATGAACTGTCCCCGAGGCCACTCATGTTGAAAAACTTCACACCTAAACAGGAAGGACAACAGTAAGAAATCTACCCTTACGACCTTTCCAACCAAATAAAAGTAGGGAAGCTCCCCTCTGTTAGAAAATTTCTAAAAACTGTGCTATCTCAATGAATAGATAATTACAGCCATCATAAAAACATCAGGATCTATATAAAAGTACAGAGGTCATCAGGTAGTGTTTCTATGCTTTCTTTTCTACATCTGCAAAATAAAATTAATAATCCTTTGTGAAATTGTTACAACCAATTAGGATGAAAACGTGGTTAGAATAATTAAACAGATACTGAGACTTTTTTTTCCAAAGAGAAAAAAATCATTTTCATGTGTAAATGTAAAAGCTGAATGTTGAACTGGAGTCAGAGAAATTATTCTTTGCATTTATTATTTAGAACCTGCTTTCAACATAATTTAAAATAACTTTTACTCATAAGGTTTGGGATTTTATATTGATAGGAAGATAAATAATATATATATAATTAAGTTAAAGCGATAAACTGGATTTAGAGTTTGAATTGTACTTTACGCTTTGAGTTCTATACTCCTAACCTTTTGTTTATGTAGTCAGGCAACAAAGATCAAATGTTTAGTCTATGTTAGGATCTTGGTATAGATCCCAGAGAACACAAAGTCATTCCCCCTAGCACGCCAGCCAGGTCTCTCACATGTTGCACCAGTTAGTGACTGCACTTAAAGATCCCTGCTTATCTGTCCCTCATCAACCATTATTCTCCACATAATCCCTAATGAAACTCAGAGTCCTATCCTTGGTCTTAAAATCATCACTACCTTTTGGATTTTATTAGTGCCAAACAACACACTTACACCATTCTCTTTTACTCCATCTACCCTTATAAAAGGAAAGAAAATTCTTGTTAAATGGGAGAATCTTTAGCTTTTCCTTAAATTCTAAATTATTAAACACAGTACTGTATGTTAGCAGCCATACTGAGAAACTTTATTATAAAGACTGTTGAGAGTCTCTCACATGGCTTTAATTGGTATTTCTGAGTCAACCCTTTCCTGTAGTCTTAAAACTGACTCTGCTTCTAGCCCTTTTCTGAAGACCAATAACTGTCGTATTTTTTGGTGTACAAATAATCCCTAAAATTTTAATCATGAACTTCTTATTTCATGTAACCAAAAAGGCACATTTTCAATTTCTCCATATTAGAAGTGCTATCTATTAAAATTTCCAACTCTTAGGATCACAATTTTACAATTTTTTATTTTTCTTTCTCTTTTACTCATTTCTAACTGGCATTCAAATCCTGCTAATTTTTCCTTAACAAGATTGTCTCCTCCTTCTTCATTCCCAGATATGGTTATAATCCTCATGTGGAGCCAAATACCTAATTGTAGATTAATGCAAGACCCTTTAATCTTGCTTCTCAATTCTAGTCATTCTCACTTCTAATCTGTCCTATAAACAGCAGCAAAAGCATCCCTGCTTAAATGTCATTTTCAAGGTCTCATTTCCCTGATAAGGAATCAACTAGATTTGCCTACTGCAACACGGTAGTTAAAAGGATGGGCGTCTGTGCTGGGAAGAAACGAAGAGAAAAGGGAACTCTTACACATTTTTAGTGGGAATGCAAATTAGCGTAGCCATTTGGAAAAGAGCATGGAGGTTCTTCAAAAAACTAAAAATAGAACTACTATGTATCTGATACGGCACTCCTACAAATACGCGTATGTCCAAAGGAAATGAAATCAGTATGTTGAAGAGATATGTGCACTCCAATATTTATGTGGCAGTATTCACAATAAGCCAAGATATGAAATCAACCTAAGTGTCCATCAGCAGATATACGGATAAAGAAAATGTGGTATATATACACAATGAAATACCATACAGCCACAAAAAAGAATCAAATCTTTTCATTCGTGGCAACATGGACAAACTTGGAGGGCATTATGCTAGGTGAAATAAGCCAGCCACAGGACAAATACTGCATAGTCTCACTCAAGTGTAAACTAAAGAAGTTAATCTCATAGAAGTAGACAGCAGAATAGTGGTTACTAGAGGCTGGGAAGGATGTGGGGAGGAGAGGATAGCCGGAGGTTGTTTAACAGATCCAAAAGTACAGCTAAATATGAGGATTTAGTTCTAGTGTTCCATAGCATTGTAGGTAACTGTAATTAACAACAATTTATTTTCAAATAGCAACATGAGTAGATTTTGAATGTTCCCAATACGAAGAAATGAAAAATGATTGACGTGATGAACATGCTAATTACTTTGATTTGATCACACACACTGTACACATGTATCAAAGTATCACACTGTACCCCATAAATACGTTCTATTACGCGTCAGTTAAAAATAATAAAAGCAAAAACAAAACAAAACAGCATGAGCTTTGGGGCCAGAAAAACCTTATTTAAGTCCTGGATTAAACACTACCTGCCTGTCCTTGGGCAAAGTCTATCTATAAACCTATTTCCTTCTCATATATATTTCTTGTCTCAGTTGGTACACTGCAGTCATTCTAGCCTTTTCTCTCATATCCTGCATGCAAGCAAACACCAAGGTTTGCCAGTTTTTACTTCTTCTTTTGTTTTTTTTTTTTGAGACTGAGTCTCTCTCTGTCGCCCAGGTTGGAGAGCAGTGGCCCGATCTCACCTCGCTGAAAGCTCCGCCTCCCAGGTTCACGCCATTCTCCTGCCCCAGCCTCCCAAGTAGCTGGGGCTACAGGTGCCCGCCACCAC
The DNA here is from genome assembly GCF_000951035.1 of Colobus angolensis palliatus. NCBI lineage: Eukaryota > Metazoa > Chordata > Mammalia > Primates > Cercopithecidae > Colobus > Colobus angolensis. The sequence continues at coordinate 6,837,853 of NW_012111919.1, read as the reverse complement.
GCCTGGCTAATTTTTAGTAGAGATGGGTTTTCATCATGTTAGCCAGGATGGTCTAGATTTCCTGACCTAGTGATCCACTCGCCTCGGCCTCCTAAAGTGCTAGGATTACAGGCGTGAGCCACCACGCCCAGCCTTTACTTCTTAAATATTTCCAAAATCCATCCTTTCTTCATATTTTCCTTTACCAAAATTTCAATTCAGGTTCTCATTTAACTCTTTTGCTGGATTACTAAAATAGTTTCCCAAATAGCTTCTCCCTGTTTCTAGTCTTGTCCTCCTTAAGTTTATCCTCTGCAGACCCACCAGAGTAGTCTACCAAGTGTATGTCTAATCATGTCAATCTCTTACTTAAAACCCTTCACTAAATCCTCAATGCCCATAGGACAACATCCAACCTCCTAAACATAATATACAAAGTTTGCATCAGCTTTCACCTATTGTGTAAGTCTATTATAGGATCTGGTGAATGAGTTACTAAATGATGGTCCAATCAAGTGTTCATAGATTATATATGCCGTGTATTATGCATTATATATTACTATATAATCTACATATAAATAAATTATGTTATATATATCATCTGTATATACAAGTATATAGATTATATATGTTAACTGTAGTTTCAACCTCAAGAAAAGACTTCAAAAATAAAATCCTCGGTAATAATATCTCATGTTCTCAGCAAAGGTAAATATTAGACAAAAAGGTAAATATTAGCCAAAAAACTTTAAATTGATCTCAATGTGGGAGCAGACCAACTTAAATTAGCCGCAAATATTTACTGAGCTCTTACCATATGCCAACCTCTGTTCTAGGTACTAGAGATACAGCAGTGAATAAAATTTACAAAATAACTGTCCTCACTGAGTTTCATTCTATTGTGAGGGAGACAACAACACATGAAATTAAAAAGTAAATTTTACAGTATATTAGAAGGGGATAAGAGCTATGGAGAAAAATAAAGCAAAAACAGAGGCTTAGGTATGTGGAAGTGGAAGGGAAGCAAGTAAGGCAATTAGGAAAGGATTCACTGAAAAAGTGAGAGATATGAGCAAAGGTAAGAAAGGGGTAAGGGAGAGAGTCAAGAGAATGATAAATGGAGGAAGAGTGATTCTGGCAAGGGGAGGTAGATGGACCTTAAAGCAAGAGCATAACTGCTTTTTGAGAAACATGAATGAGGTGAGCATGGCTAGAACCGGGGGATGTGGGAGTAAGTGATGAGGTCAGAGAGATAATGGGAGGCTATACCATGTAAGGTCTTAAAAGTCATTGTAAGGACTAAGTCCCAGTGACTAAGGCAGTTACTGGAGGATTAACAACAGAAGGATGACAGGATTTGACTTTTATTCTAAGATTTCCTCTATGAAGAATAAGTACAATCTTTCTCATCTTAGTAATCTGGTATCTGAACGTCCACTTGTTAACCGGATGTTTTCATTTGGATATCCCATTGTCACCTCAAATTAAACATGTATAAAAATGATATACTTTTAAATTTCAGATTTCTGTTAATGATAAATGAGACGAACTGCATTACAGATTAATGTCTTAAAAAACAATTTATTAAACCTTCTATGGGAGTGACTGAAGAGGAAGGAACACACAATAAGGAAAATATAGAAGCCTAGCTAGCCTTTGCAAAATTTACAATTTAAGGTGAACAACCCCAATGCAAGGCAAATATACCAGACTTGCAACAACTACCACAAAACAAAGTCAGAAGACCAACATGGTTTTGCTACCATCCATTCTAAAACTCAAACACAAAATAAAAATAATTGGCTCGTTGTATTACTGGAACAAACAAAATATACACCTTGTTTCCCTGTAGAGATTCACAGAAGCATAAATAAGATTAACCAAAGATCACAGAAGTAAAGAAGTCATTTAATTTCATATAAATTAAATGCATTTTAAAATTTAGTAATCTAAAAATGAAATAATGCAATAAATTTTTAATAATGAAGCATCAATTCTAAACTTTTCTACAAAAGTAGAAACAAAAGAGAGAAGAAAATGCTAAACAAGGAAGTTGAAAGACATGACTTTAGAATTTGCCCAATTCAAAAGAAAAGAGTTAGCTGATGCTTACTTCATGTTCAGGTATCATTTTTTGTTTCCTTAGCTGCTCATCTTTTCAGCCTCCAATGAAATTAGGTTATGTCCATCTAAGAATTTATCCATCTGAAATTCTACTTGTTCTCAAAATAATCCTGGGCCTATGTTTTTTATTATAATGCGCTATAACTTACAATTCTTTTGTCTCCCTTTTAGGATTGTGAACTCAAAGCCAGTTACTACATCTTTTTATTGTATATCCAATATCTAACATAATACCTAAAGGATAGAGAAACTAAATAAATAGGTGATGAATTAAAAACAATTAACCTATCTTACTAATACAACATTTAAGATTTCTAAAACAAAGATATTGAAGTTTGTATGGTTAAATGTTTTCTGAAATTTTTAAAAAATCTTTGAAGTTATTTCTTATAATTGAAAAACATGAACTTTCTTGAAATCCTTATTGTCTTACTTTCAATGGGGAAAAAAACAGCAAACTGCCTTCTTGGTCTAGAAATTAGGGAGTATTCTAATTTTGAAAAAGTAAAGATCTACTATTTTGTAAAAAAAAAAAACAAAACAACCTGTGATATTTCACAGTACTACAGACCGAAGCCATGCTGCAGTTATATGATCTGAATAATACAATCTCACATACTGAATAATTTTGAGTAATAAATATATCTGGATCTAAAGCAAGATTCCCATACGGTGCTACCCTTACTTAGACTGCTAGCTGAAGATTCACAACTGCTATATCTGAGATTCTGGGGCTAGGGAGAACAAACAACAAACAACTCAACAGCAGCCAGACAGGCTGGCCTACTGAAATAAGAGCTAAAAGCTGAAGAGCTATGAGACAGTCACCCACAATTTGCTGATAGTATGATTCTGGTATTAACTGCTTCCTGTTTACAAAACACAAGAAACAGGGCAATGTAAAACTTCTGAAGAGGAAAAACTATTACGTTGTATTTATGTGGAATGGCTTTATATTTGGCAGTTAGGGTACTTAAATAAGGATCATTAAGAAAATAAATGCTGGTTTCAGGAAACCAATTTACATATCGCTGTTTAAAAAGAGGTACGGTTTCTAAGTAAAAGTACCCTTGTTGATTTAAAAAGAGTTGCTAAATTATACCCAATCTTATGCAATCTCTAGAGAGTAGTTTTAGGAACTAGAAACTACATCTATCCCTGCTCAAACGTACCAGACTAAACCAAACAGGTGAAGGCTAAAGAAATAGAACAGTGCCTTATAATTCAGTTGAATTTAAATTTCTACAGAAGAAATCTGTCATTCATTTCTTGGATTTAGCTGAGAACTGCATAATTTTAAAAAGTCCCTACCAATTAGTTAATAAACGTTTCTAACAATATATTTTAAAATGTTTAGCAGGTAATTAGCACAAAGAAGCATTTATATATAGTGAGAAGGATACTTTGAGAGCTAAATATCTCCAAGTTAATAGTTGTATGAAGGGCATCTCACAGGAAAAACATGATAAATAAAGATCTAAACTAGGTAATTTCCATAAAAAAATGTTTCTCAAACTGGAGTCCTAAGACATATAAGGGTCTTTGAAACAAGTTTACATTTTAGCTTTTCATTTCAATGACAACCAAAATCTTCCTCATGTGTTAAGGAAGGATAGGGACTTTAGGATTTTCACTGCCTTTTTAATAACTGAATAACATTCCATTGTTTGGAGATGCCACATTTTGTTTATCCATTCACCAGTGGATGGATATTTAGGTAGTTTTCATTTTTGAGTATTATCAATAATGTTGCTGTGAACATTTATGTACAAGTTTTTATGTGGCCATATTTTTAATTCTTGAGTATTTAACTAGGAGTGGAACTGTTGGGTTATACAGTAACTCTTTTAACTTTTTGAGGAATTGTCAAAACCAGTTTTCCATAGTAACTACACCGTTTGAAATTCCCACCAGTAATGTACAGGGGTTCCAGTCTTCCACAACCTCGCCAAATAGAGTTATTTCCTGCCTTTAAAAAAATTACAGCCATCCTAGAGGGTGTGAAATGGTATCTCATTATGGTTTTGATTTCTATTTCCCTAATCGCTAATGACACGAAGCATCTTTTCTTGCACTCTTTGGTCATTTGTATGTCTTATTTGGAGACGTGTCTATTCAGTTCCTTTGCCCATTTTTTAAAAACTAAATTTTACTGTGTATATTTAAGACATACAACATGATATCATGAGATGTGGATATGTAGTAAAATGGTTATTATATATTATAATGGTTATTATATATTATTGTAAATGAACAAATCAAATGCACATATCCATCATCTCCTATAGTTACCCATTTTTTCCCACTAAGACAATGTTTTATTCTCTATCTCTGTATATTTGACTTTGTTTTCAAAGACGCCTCATGTAAATGAGACTATGTAATATTCTTTCTGTGTCTGACTTATTACACTTAGCAAAATGTCCTCCAGGCTCACCTATGTTGTGGCAAATGGCAGGATCTCCTCCTTTTTAATGGCTGAATAATAATTCATTGTATATATATGCTACAACTTCTTTATCTATTTGTCCACTGACCAACTCCTAAGTTGTTTCCATGTCTCAGCTCTTGTGAATAATGCTGCAATGAACATGGAAGTGCAGGCAGCTTTATGATCTGATTTCATCTCTTTTGGGTATACACCCAGAAAAGGTATTGCTGGGTCATATGTTAATTTCCTTAGGAGTATCTATACTGTTTTTCATAATGGCTGCTCCATTCTAAGTTCCCACCAAAAGTGTACATTTTCTCAACACCTTTGCCAACACTTGTTATCTTTTGTCTTTTTGATACAGGTTGAACATCCCAAATCTAAAAACCCCAAACCTAAAATGCTCCAAAATCCAAAAATTTTTGAATGCCAACATAATACTCAAAGGAAATGCTCATTGGAGCATTTTGCATTTCAGATTTTGGATGCTCAACTGGTAAGTATAATGCAAATATTCTAAAATCCATAAAAATCCAAAATATGAAACAAGCTTGGTCCCCCAAACATTTTTGATAAGGGATACTCAACTTGTAACAGCTATCCTAATAGCTGATAGATGTGAGGTGATATAGCAGCTTTTACTTGCATTTCCTTGATCATTTTATGATGTTGAGCACCTTTCATATACCTGTTGGCCATTTTTATGTCGTCCTTGAAGAAATATCTTTTCGGGTCCTTTGCCTGATCTTTATTTGGGTTATATGTTTTCTTGCTATTGAGTTGTAGGATTTTGGGTTGGGTTTAACTTGTCTTTTTATTGAGTCATAAGAGTGCTTTACATTCGGGATATTAGACCCCTATCAGATACATGACTTACAGATTATTTTCTCCAATTCTGTGGTTTCTCTTTTCATTTTCTTTATAGCATTCTTTAATGAACAAAAGTTTTTAACTTTAATGAAGTCCAACTTGCCTACTTTTTCTTCTTTAATAGGTGCAATGTCTGGTCCCTTTAGGGACAGATACTACTGATTGCTATTTTTCCTGTATATGGGCCATGCATTTTTGTTTCCTCACATGCCTCCTAATTTTTGTTGAATGCTAGATATTTTGAAGCTAATGAATGGGTAGTGATTTCCTGAAATCCCTGGAAACAAAAATTCTCTCAAAATCTACAACGCCGGGGCCCAAATTGAGATGGTAGTTATCCTTGGCCCAGAAAAGAGACCCTTCTCCCCTAAATTTCTACCATAAATCACCTGCCAACGTCTTAACTATTACGGCCAAGAATAAAAAGCAAAATCAAATAAATGGATTCAAAGCAATCAATGAATTCTTAAAAATCAAAACACCATTTAATCTTATTTCATTGATTCTATAAAATACTAGATTTTTCTTAAAGTGCTTTTTGTAAAAGAGAATATTGTGCAGTCTTTTAAATTTATTATGCTAATAATACAGACATTATCAAGGATTTGGTAATGTAACCTCTAAATGCATCTTAAAGTTTGAAACAATATATTTAATACGTTTGTATTCACCACTAAAAACTTATTCCACAAAGAGACAATGCCCTTTTTCTTTGCATTAATTTTTTCTAAATACAAAGTTTGAAAAAAAGTTTATTTTGTTTTCTATTAACAAATAAATAAAAAAAGGAAAACCAAATTCGTTTTAAAATCCAGTATTTTCCTCATATTGGCTTAATTTAAAATTTAATTTTAAGATGAAGAATAAACATTTGCCTTATTAAAATATTCCTAGTATACTCATGACTGAGGAAAAATAGCATTGTAACACATATTTGTGGAAGCTATCTTATTAGAACAAATTAGCAAAATAACTCAATATTTCCTTATGAAACTATGAGTCCAGTTATCTTAGAGTGACATAGAGTTATGCAGGTATACTGCACATGTCTTCCAAAATCCACTTTAATTTGTGTTGGTATTTCTTAAGGAAAAATCAGTCTTCCTAACTATAGCTATCTTTAGCTGGTATAAACAAGAATATAAGTACTTAATATTTACTTGCAGGTGTACAGAAGAGTTTTATAAGAGTTTAGCAGAAGCAGCCTTAAAAAAGAAAATGATGATTATTTTGCTTTGTCATTTGCACAGACAAAACTGAGTGATAAAAATTTCAGTGTTGCTAGGTGCAGTAACATGTGTCTATAATCCCAACTACTCAGGAGGCTGAGGTGGGAGAATTGTTTGAGCCAGGAATTCAAGTGTGGTCTTGGCTACACAGACAATGTCTCTTTAAAAAAAAAAAAATTAAATTAAAAAAAATTTTTTAATTTAATTTTTTTTTTTGAGACGGAGTCTTGCTCTGTCGCCCGGGCTGGAGTGCAGTGGCCGGATCTCAGCTCACTGCAAGCTCCGCCTCCCTCTGTCTCTTTTTACCAACCTCTTTCAGATATTCAGATAATAGTGGGCAGAAAAATAGCTAGAAGCCAGCATCAAAAGAGAATGAAGATCTGCATTAGATACAGATAATCTACAAATGATTATCCAAAACCAAATAACCATTTATACATAAAATTACTCCAATATCTAAAATAAAGAATTCAGCCCCAGATCAGAAGCTGTTGAATTTTGATCAACTATTTTAGAAACTCATTTCAGAATACAGTATAAATATATATATCTACACCAATAAAAGAAAAATAAATACACTAAAATTTGTTCTTTAATGGTATATGGCAGAAGTACCAAAGTCATAGAGCCAAATGGCTCAAAATAATTTACCAAAACAATCGAATTATATTTTAAGGGTGGTATAAAATGATCAAGTCAGGCAAACCTCCAGTTAACTTCAGGGTCACCCTCCCAACCTGAAAGGGAAAGGGCACAAATAAAATTACAATATGAGGGCCGGGTGTGGTGGCTCACGCCTGTAATCCCAGCACTTTTGGAGGCTGAGGAGGGTGGATCATGAGGTCAGGAATTCGAGATCAGCCTGGCCAACATGGTGAAACCCCGTCTCTACTAAAAATACAAAAATTAGCCAGGTGTGGTGGTGGATGCCTGTAATCCCAGCTACTAGGGAGGCTGAGGGAGAGAATTGCTTGAACCCAGGAGTCAGAGGATGCAGTGAGCTCAGATTGCGTCACTGCACTCCAGCCTGGACGACAGAGTGAGATTTCGTCTCAAAAAAAAAAAAAAAAAAAAAAAATCGCAATATGAGCCAATCTTCATTGACCACATTTATAGAAAAGATATGCATTTTGTAAAGTCCACCTTAAAACCTAAGTCATCTTACTGGATTCATTTATATTTGGCATTATTTTATTGATATCCATTGAAAAATGAAAAAAAAAAATCCCACGCATTTCATGTAAATGGCTGGTTAAATAGCATCAATATCCTCTTAATGCTAACACTAAATGTGGCTAGCTATATTCCCTCAGTTGCAATGACCAGCTAAAGACTAACTTGGAACAAGTGAAACTCAAATTCCATTTTCCAGGGTTCTCAATAGAAAAATAATTATGAAAACAGAATAATAACAATAAAAATAATGCTCATACATTTTAAACTGGAGATGCAGACTTTTAAATTTTTAAATTAAGGACTCCTGCAATTGTCACCCAGTAAAGTACTTGTCAAATATTTAGACTATAGGCCACTTTAGTGGTATAAGCATGCTTACCCCTTCCAGTTGCTACTTTCACATTATAAAGTCCATAGTAACAAATAATTTGAGAGAAACAAAATAAAAAGTTTATAAGTTAAAATATAAGCCCATTACTATTCATCTAACTAAAGGATGTGACAATATTAAATATATATTGAATATGTACTATATGTTTTATATGCATTAATTCACTTATTCCTCACAACTGCCCTATGAAGTATATATTATTTCCATTTTGACAGTTTTATCATACTAATAAACTATGCTCTGATGATAATGATGATGATGATAATGAATACTAACACTTATATAAGATTTACTATACGCCAATCACTGTTCTAAGCACCTAACCTATGTTAATTAATTCCCTCATAAACCTTACTAACTCATTTACTCATAAATATCAGGTAGGTAATATTATAATCCATTTTAGTGATGAGAAAACCGAGGCATGGACAAGTTACTTAATCTGCCCAACCACTTAAATGGTAGAGGAAGAACTACGTCTTAGGTAATCTGGTTCCAGAATTTATATACACTTTAAGTTATATCACTAACCTATAGTCACATAACTAATAAATAGAAAAGCCATCAATATAGCCCCAATCTTTTGGCTTGGCCTCCACATCAAAACATTTCCCTAATATACCCAGTAAGAGACTTACAGAAAAGGTGACATTAAAACATACCACATCTAAAAACTAGGTAGTATATAAGGTACTCAAACATATAAACAAAGAATCTTTTCTATTCTTAGTCCAAACATCACATGAAAATAAAGTTATTCATATAGTTAATCGTGACTTACCTTCTATGGTATGCTATAACATAAAACCAATTATTTCTTATAAGATGTCAAGGACTTTAAAATAAAATGCACTGTTCCATCAAAATCAAAAGTTCTGCTTTTGCAAACCCTAATTTTTGTTCCAAAGTTTATAAATCTTGGATTCTAAAATTTTATATATATATATCTATATATATCTATCTGTGTGTGTGTGTGTATAATTCTTTTCAGTAACATCTAAGTTATCTTAGTGAGTCTACTTTCTAGAATTTTCCTCGTTCCAATAGACCGTATCCTGAAAACTCTTTGTAGGCTTTGTTATTTAAGATAACCTTCTCAGTAAAAAAAAGAAAAAAGAAAAATCCATGAATCTCCATCTCATATCACAGTCTTTTTAGGAAAGAAATAGGTGGAAACAGACAATCCTGAAATGATGACCACTGTAGAAAATAGCTGGCCTGTACTCTTCTCCAACATTATTATCATGGAGGGTCCTATTATGAAAAACAAATAAAAGCTAATAAACGATTCCAGGTTAAAGGAAACCAAACAAACGTGACAACTGTGCAATTTATGACTGTGAATCAGACCAACTGTAAAATTTTAATGTGAACTATATATTAGATAACAGCAATGTTTCTTGAATTGATTATTATATTGTGGTTAAGCAGGAAATATTTTAGAGTGAAGGATCATGATTGTCTACAACTTTTTCTCAAATGTTCATCATCATCACCGTAATGGTAAAGGGGGAAGGGGAAAAGGAAAAGTAAATAGAGAGATAAAGCAAATTCCATAAAATGTTTATAATTGGTGAAACTGGGCAATGGGCATGCAGATGTTCAGTCTAGCAATTTTGTAACTATTTGGTACATGTGCAATTGTTTTTAATGTTAAGAAGAAATAGAAAAGATTAAAAATGTCATTATAATGAGGAAAATATGACTTTAGAGTCACTCAGTGAACAGTGAGGAAAGACAGACACCAAGCTAATGTTCAGTCACTGCATTATTCTATCAATTTTCTCCCCCTTTCTCTTTCATAAAGTCGAGGTACTAACGTTCCTTTCCTGAAAACTCTTAAAGACATGGCTCTCCTACTTAATTAAAATTTCTCTTTATGATAATACATCCTACTCTGCAAAACTTTCTTTTTTAATCAGAATACTTAATTCATTTATCGCTTCTTAGGGAGAAACAACAGTCTGATTGGAAACAACAGAAAACATAAATTAATACAGGTTGAACATCCCAAGTCCAAAATCCGATACACTCCACAATCTGAAGCTTTTTGAGCACCAATATGATTCTCAAAGGAAATGCTCACAGGAGCATGTAGAATTTCAGATTGCGGATGCTCAGCTGATAAGTATACTGCAAGTATTTTAAAATCCAAAATATGGAACACTTCTAGCACCAAGCATTTCAGATACAGGGCACTCAATGTGTAAATACAAATGTATCATCAGTTAATAAAAGCCAGTAACCGAGAGTTGTGTTTGCTCTAGAAACTGATGAAAAAAAAAAAAAATTTTTTTTTTGAGAGGAGTCTCGCTCTGTCACCCAGGCTGGAGTGCAGTGGCTTGATCTTGGCTCACTGCAAGCTCCGCCTCCCAGGTTCACACCATTCTCCTGCCTCAGCCTCCCAAGTAGCTGGGACTACAGGTGCCTGCCACCACACCGGGTTTTTTTTTTTTTTGTATTTTTAGTGGAGACGGGGTTTCACCGTGTTAGCCAGGACGGTCTCAATCTCCTGACCTCATGATCCGCCCGTCTCAGCATCCCTTGAAGTGCTGGGATTACAGGCGTGAGCCACCGCACCCAGCCAAAACTGATGAAATTTTAAAGAGGCAGAGATAGTAAGATTAGATGAATACCTTCTTAAATAATTTTGTACCTCTAGTCCTTGCTTTAAAGCTCTCTGCCAACTTCCAAACTCACTGTTAATTCCAAACACAGGCATTGTTGGCCAACTAAATTTTATTGCCTTTAACTTCAATGATCTATAAAACCCCACACTCTAGGTTGACAGGTATCACTTTCCATGGTGACAACTGTCTCCTCCTTTAAACGTGAATGGGCATGCAGCTGGGGCACAGGGATGAAGAGGATTTCTGGGGTGGTGGTATTGTTCTACTTCTTAATCCAGGCAATGTTTACACAAATATGTTCAGTATATAATAAATAAAAAGTTATATGCTTATAATTTTTTATTTTTATCTATGTATAATTCAATTAAACGTCTATTAATTAACACATTTTCCCCTGGAAGTTTTCCCTTACTGATTTATCAGTTTCTGATCACTCTTCAACTCTTTTATCTACTGTCTTGGCTTGGTGCATGTTAATTTTTCTACTGCTCCCATTAGCATGCTCATGGATATACTGGTTCTATTCAGCTAGCTCACAAACTCTAAAACAGTAACAATGTAAAAATGCCCATATGGACGCTATATATGCATAAATTACAAAGGTATATATTATATGGGTATACCTATAATTACCTACATATTATACAGGTATACTTATAATTATATAGGTATATATTATATAATTTTATGCATATATGTATAAAATTAACTGGATATATGTTAGAAATATATGAAGCAAATCTGGAGATGGTTTACTAGTTTTTCTGCTGCCATTTTCAATTCAGTAAGGACTTTGAGGGTCTCATCATAAGTGATTTCAACATACACTAAAATAGCTCATAAAGTGTACCCTAGAACTTTCCTATCATTTTCACTTAGGAATGTCAGCACCTGTTTTACACTAACCTTGAAGCATCCCAGATCAAACACATATTTCCATAAAAGGTAACAGTCAACAGGTAATCATTTTCCTTCCATACTTTTGCAGAGACAAAGCTCTATAAAAATAGAACTACAGTTCCTACCTGGGAGACTTCTTTGTTCATAATGAATCCTCAAAACAGATATGGTCAAATCTTGTGTTCCAGAGGGTAGCTTCCTGGGGAATGGGATAATGATGTTTTCCAGAGATGGCTCTAGTCTCTTCACTCTCACCTCATTTAAGGCCAATTATATAAACAACTAGAATAAAAAGACAAAAATAAAAGCAGAAGGGATGTTAGATTGCCATTTTATTCTCCAATAAATAATAAAGGTCAGATATGCTAGAAAAAGAAAAAAATGCAACTTTCAGAGTGAAATGGAAAAATATTTCCAAAAGACAATGGATAAAGATCTCATTTTACAGCTTAAGTCCTTTCTGGTGATTAAGTACTCCTATTTGAGAATGATGCTTAGGTAAAACATAATTGCATTCTACTCTTTTTTTTTTGAGACGGAGTCTCGCTCTGTTGCCCGGGCTGGAGTGCAGTGGCCGGATCTCAGCTCACTGCAAGCTCCGCCTCCCAGGTT
>NW_012111919.1:6807521-6825416 GCF_000951035.1 Colobus angolensis palliatus | reverse complement strand
CGATCTCCTGACCTCGTGATCCGCCCGTCTCGGCCTCCCAAAGTGCTGGGATTACAGGCTTGAGCCACCGCGCCCGGCTGCATTCTACTCTTAAACTTCTGAAGGACTCATTTATATGTCTTTTAAAAGTTGTTTCTGGCTGCATTTGTATATATATCCTTTTTCCTACTTACAAATTCTGATTTTTTCATATTTTCAGTTATCACATAATTCTTTAGTTATGTAACACTCCTATAATATTTTATCTTCAAATTTCTAACTGAAAAAGTTTACAAACATTTTATATTTGTAATACTTCAAAAAGATGGTAGTTGACATCTGGTTCTAGTAATGATGAACTACCTTATATTGAACTAATTTGCCCACAGATAACAGTTATAAACTCTGGACAAAATATAAAAAACAACTATTTGAAGAAATTGGAAAGTGACCAAAGCAGACAGAAATTGTAGGGGTTCTGACCATTGAAAGAAAGGAATTATATTGAGTGAGATACACACTTATGAGACTCTCCTGGAAGGGAACTCTTCCCAGCACTCCCACTTAAGCTCAGAGAGGCTAGGTTTAAAGGAGAAAACCACAGTCTTATTGGCTTGAGGCATTAAAGAATGTAAATCAGAGCTAAAAGAAAGTTGGAAATTGAGTAGACTAGATTACAGATCTTACTTGAATTTTGCCAGTTTTTGCACGCACTCATTTTTTGTATGTCTTTTTTACAATTCTATGACATTTTAACACATGTACAGATTCACATAACTATACCACAATCGAGATTCACTGCTCCATCACCACAGGTGAATTGTTTCATGCTGTTTATAATCACATCCCCCTTCCCCTTTCCTTAACTCTTGACAACTGCAATCTGTTCCCTATTTCTATAATTTTTGTCACTTTGAGAATACTACATAAATTGAATCATATAGCATGGAATCTTTTCAGGTTGGCTTTTCAAAATTTATTTTATTTATTATTTTTATTATACTTTAAGTTCTAGGGTACATGTTCACTCAGCATAATGCCCTTGAGATCCAACCAGTTTGGTGCATGTATCAATAGTTCATTCCTTTTTATTGCTCCATGGTACAGTGGTGCCACAGTTTTTTTTCACTATTTGTCCTGTAAAGTGCATTTGGGTTGTGTTCAGTTTTTGGCTATTATAAATAAAGCTGCTATGAATATTTGTGTACAGGCTTTTGTAAAAACATTCGTTTTCATTTCAATGCCCGGGACTGTAATTGCTGGGTTGTATAGTTAAGTGTATGTTTACTAGCCAGTAATGTAGCTATCTACTAGAAGATAAATCAATACTCTTCAAAAAGAGTTAACAATCCACAATGTCATCCACAACATCCAGTATGCAATAAAAAATTACTAAACATGCAAAGAAGCTAGAAAATGTAACTCCAGATCAGGAGAAAAGGTGGTCAACAGTAGCACACCACAAGTTGATTTAGGTGTTGGAAATACCTAACAAAGATGTGAAAGTAGCTATTATAAATATGTTTAAAGATTATATATATATACATATATATAAAGGGTAAACACATGAGAAATACTGGCAGCATATGGAAACTGAGAAAGAAATAAACGGAAATTCAAGAGCTAGATCATTCAATAGCAAATTTCAAGATTCACTGGCCAGACTTAACAAATTCTACTGTGGCAAATTCTACTGCCACAACAGTAGATTTGTGACAGCAGAAAAACAAGTCAGTGAACTTGAAATGAAAATAATACCCAGTCTGAAGAAGAAAGAGAAAAGAAACCACACAACCACACATACCCCTTCTATAATCTGGGGAAAACATACACACACACACACACACACACACACACACACACACACACACACACACACACACACGCCTTCTGTAATCTGTCGGCAATACCAATGAGAGGAGAAAGATACTGGGGCAGAAATAGTATTATGCGGAAATAATGATTGAAAATTTTCAAAATTTGGTGAAAAATGAACTGTCCGATCCAGTGTGTCTCAATAAATCCCACTCAGAACAAATACAGAGACATCAACTCTGGCAAAGTCGAGTCAAACCACTAAAAAAAAATTAACATAAAATTTTGAAACTAGCTTGGTCAAGGTAGCACATCAAATACAAGAAAACAAAGATATAAATGGTAACTGATTTCTCATTGGTAACAACAGAGGCAAGAAGATAATGGAATAATTTCTTCCATTAAAATACTGAAGGCGGGTAGCCCTATCAACTCACAATTCTATATCCAGCAAAAATATCCTTCAAAAAACTGAAGGCAAAATTAAAAACACTTTAACATAACCAAACATAATCTGTTGTAAGATTAATATACAAGAAATACTAAAGGAACTTTTTCAGGCTAAAGAGAAATGATGCTAGGTAAAGTCAGATCTACAAAACAGAAGCAAAAGCATCAGAAATCATAAATACGAGGGTAAATAAAAAGGACTATGTATTTTTTATTCTTTAAAAGATGTACATATTCTTTCTTTAAAAGATAAGTGATTATATAAAAATATATTAAAAATATAAAATATTGTGGCATTTGTAATGTATTAAATGTTAATCATATTACAATAATAACACAAAGGATGGGAAGGTATAAATGCAATTATACTGTTGCAAGTCTCTTAAATTTCACATAAAGTATTACAACATTAACTATAAATAAATTTATAAATTAAGGATATATATTTTAATTCCTAGAGCAGCCACTTAAAAATTATAAAAGAGTAGTGTCCAAAAGGTTATAAGGAATTTGAAAATATAAGAAAGTATAGCTAAAAAGTTAACAGGAATTATCAGTACTCTACTAAAAAATATTTGGTTAACCCAAAAGAAGGCACGAAAGTAGGAAAAGAAGAACAAGGAACAAATGGTATCTTAAACCCAACCATATTAATTACATTAAATATAAAATAAACATTACAATTAAAAGATGGAAACTAGAGAAAAAGCAAACCCACACCATAAGTTGTCAATAAGAGATACAGTTTAAATATAAAGATACAAATAGGTTGAAAGTTTAAAAAATGGAAAAGAATATATTACACAAACAGCAAACATAAGAAAGCAATATAAATATCAGTAAAAGTAGACTTCAGGACTAGGAATGTAACTAAAGATAAAAAGGGAAGTTTTGCCGGGCACGGTGGCTCAAGCCTGTAATCCCAGCACTTTGGGAGGCTGAGACGGGCGGATCACGAGGTCAGGAGATCGAGACCATCCTGGGTAACAGGGTGAAACCCCGTCTCTACTAAAAAATACACAAAAACTAGCCGGGCGAGGTGGCGGGCGCCTGTAGTCCCAGCTACTCGGGAGGCTGAGGCAGGAGAATGGCCTAAACCCGGGAGGCGGAGCTTGCAGTGAGCTGAGATCACGCCACTGCACTCCAGCCTGGGTGACAGAGCGAGACTCCGTCTCACAAAAAAAAAAAAAAAAAAGGGAAGTTTCATAAAAGAGTTAATGCATCAGGAAGACAGAATCATGATTTTAAAAGAATTTTTAATTGTTTTAGAGATGGGGTCTTGCCCAGGCTGGTCTTGAGCTCCCAGGCTTAAGTGATCCTCCTACTGTGGCCTCCCAAAGTGCTAGGATTATAGGTGTGAGCCACCATGCCCAGCCAGAATCATAAGTTATGCAATTAATAACAGAGCTTCAAAATAAATGAAGCATAAACTAACAGAACTTAAAAGAGAAACAGAAAAATCCTACATATCATTGAAGATTTTAACATTCCTCTCTCAATAATAGATGAAACAGCTAGATTTTTAAAAACCAGTAAGGAAACAGGAGATTTGAAGAACAGTGGTAACTAGCTTGTCCTAAATGAACATTCATAGAACAGTACATCCAACAACTGGCAAATGTACATTTATTTGCAAGTGCACATGAAACCATTATTCAACATGAAACAAATGGTGAACCATTTTTTATGTAACACATTTCTAAAGACTGAAATCTTAAAGGGTATGTTCTCTCACTACTATGGAATTAGAAACCATTAACATATCCAGAAAAGTCTTAAATAGGTAGAACTTTGACAACATACCTGTTAATGACCTACAGTGAAAGAAGAAAATGCAATGGAAATTAGCAAACAAGTGAAACTGAAATAAAGTAAACAAATGACATCAACATTAGTTGAATGACTCTGAAGCTGCATTTATACTCTGCATACACATACACACACACACACACTTTTTTTTTTTGAGACAGAGTCTCCCATTATCACCTGGACTGGAGTGAAGCGACACAATCTCGGCTCACTGCAACCTCCGCTTTCCAGGTTCAAGCGATTCTCCTGCCTCAGCCTCCCAAGTAGCTGGGATTACAGATGCCCATCACCACGCCCGGCTAATTTTTTGTATTTTTAGTAGAGGCGGGCTTTCATTATGTTGGTCAGGCTGGTCTTGAACTCCTGACCTCATGATCCACCTACCTCGGCCTCCCAAAGTGCTGGGATTACAGGCATGAGCCACCACACCCGGCCTATACTCTGCTTACAGTTTTTAAAAAGTTCAAAATCACAGATATAAACTAAAAATAATACATTTAATATTATAATCAATGGAATAAACATGGACAACTGAAAACAACTAAAACTAAAAGTTGTTTTTTTGAAAAGGTAAAAAATTGATAAAACTTTAGCAAGACTGATCAAGAAAAAGTTACAAACACAAATTACTAATACTAGAAATGTGACAGATGTCACCACAGATCATACAGATATAGTGTTCTGAACATTATACAAATCAACTCAGTAACTGATATAAAATGAAAAATCTCAAAAAATTAAGTTTTTTATTTTATTTATTAAAATAACCACAGAAAGAAACAGACTGTATGTATTAAATACATTTGTAATTAAAAACAAAACAAAACTCCAGGTCCAAATGGCATCAAAGGTAAGCTGTATCCAACATTTAAGGAAGTAATAACAGCAATCTTACACACTTCCAGGAAAGTAGGAGAGGGATACTTCCCAATGTGTTTTATTAGGCTAGCAGAACCCTAATACTAAGACCTGGCAAAGATATTAACAGAAAAGAAAATCAGCCTCAAGAGTACAGATTTATTAAAAAAAAAAATCAAATTGAATCTAGATATATATAAGAATAGACTATTATCAAGTGGTATACCTAAGGATTTAAAATTCAAAAACCAATATTCTGATGGAGATTAATATCCAGAATATACAAGGAACTCAACAGCAACAACAATGATCTGATTTAAAAAACGGGCAAATAATCTGAACAGGCATTTCTCAAAAGACATACAAATGGCCAAAAGAAGTCATACAAATATATGAAAACATGTTCAACATCATTAATCATCAGGGCGATACAAATCAAAACCACAATGAGGTAATCATCTCATCCCAGTTAGGATGATAGCTATTACCAAAAAGACAAAAAATAACAAATGCTGATGAGGATGTGGAGAAAAGAGAACTCTTCAACACTGTTGATGGGAATGTAAACCAGTAGAACCACCATGGAGAACAGTATGGAGGTTCCTCAAAAGAAAAGAAACTACAAATAGAACTACCATATAATACAGCAATCCCACTACTTGGCATTTAGCCAAAGAAAAGGAAATCAGTATATCAAAGAGACATCTGCACTACCATGTTGACTGCAACACTATTTACAATAGCTAAGATATGGAATCAACCTGGGTGTCTAACAACAGATGAATGGATAAAGAAAATGTAGCATAGATACATAATTGAGTACTATTCAGCCATAAAAAAGAATGAAATCCTGCTATTCATGGCAATGTGACTGGAATTGGAAGAAATAAGCCAGGAACAGAAAATTAAGCATCACATGTTCTCACTCCTATGTGGAAGCTAAAAAAAAAGGTTGATCTCATAGAAATAAAAGTAGAATATAAGATAACTAGAGGCTGGGAAGCATAGGGGGAAGAGGGTTAGGGATAGAGAGAGATCTGTTGAAGGATACAAAATTATAGCTAGATAGGAGGAATAAGTCCTAGAGTTCTATACCACTGTTGGATAACTACAGTAAACAATATATTGTGTAGTTTCAGCCGGGTGCAGTGGCTCACGCCTGTAATCCCAGCACTTTGGGAGGCCGAGGCAGGTGGATCACCTGAGGTCGGGAGTTCAAGATCAGCCTGACCAACATGGAGAAACCTCGTCTTTACTAAAAAATACAAAATTAGCCACACATGGTGGCGTACGCCTGTAATTCCAGCTACTTGGGAGGCTGAGGCAAGAGAATGGCTTGAACCGGAAGGTGGAGGTGGCGGTGAGCTGAGATCATGCCATTGCACTCCAGCCTGGACAAGAGCAAAACTCCACCTCAAAAAACAAAACAAAACAGACAACCCCAATATATTGCATAGTTTCGAACAGCTAAAAGGAAGATAATGAATGCGTGCAACATAAAGAAATGATAAATGTGTGAGATGATGGATAGGCTATTAATAATTACCCTGAGCTGATAGCCATACATTATATGTATCAGACATCACTATCTAGCCCATAAATATGTACAATTATTATTTGTAAATTTAAAAATTAACATAAAAAATTTAAATCTAAACAATTTACCATATTAACAGAATCTTAAAAAAAATCCCAATGGATGTGGAAAAAGCATCTGAGAAAAATCAGCACCCATTCATGATAAAACTCTCAGTAAGCTGAAAGTTAAAAGTTATTCCTTCAATCTGATAAGGAGGATAAATGAAAAACCTACAGCTAGTACTTTATACAATGGTAAAATATTGCAAGTTCTCATAATACTGTGTTCAAGTCAAGAATGTTCACTCTCCCCACTTCTATTCATCATTGTATTGAATATAGTGCAGCTCCTACTCAGGGAAAAAAGGCCAGAAAAAGAAATAAAAGTTAGGGAAGAAAGAATTAAAATTGTCTTTATTTATTTAAAAATGGATTTTTGGTCAATAATTTTAAGGAATCTGAGAACCAATTATTAGAATTAGGTGAATTTGGCAAGGTGAATATACTATACAAAGGTGAATACAATAAAGTGAATTTAGTAAGGTGAATTCACAAGGTGAATATACAAATATCAATTGTTTCTATATAAATGTAGCAAACAATTGGAAAATAACATTTAAAAACAATTTTATTTTTTATTTATAATAGCATCAAAAACAAAATACTTAGGAATTAATTTAATAAAACCTACGGCAAGACTTAAAACTTTGCTGAAAGACACAAAAAGAGATCTAAAAAACACTGATTTAACATGTTCATAGGTTTAAAGACTGAATAGTGTGAAGATGTTAGTCCACTCCCAGATTAATTCATATATTCAAAAAGAAAATGAATGGTTTACTTTATGCATATCTGATGTATTTTACTATCAATAAATACAAACCTATTTTTAACAATACATTTGTAAGTGTTTTTTAATGTCTGTTTTGGGTTTTTGCTTTTTATAAAAAAACTATATTTTCTCTAAATCATGATGATTTCCCCAATGGTGAATTCCATATTAAGGTGGAATGTTTAATGTCAGCAAACTGAATTGCCCCTATCAATTGGATCCTGACCTCTTACTGCCCCTCCAAATTCAATGTTTTTATATTTTCAATAATTTTTTCTTTCCTTGACTTAAACTCATACTTCGAAAACTCAAAGAAACTTAAACTTCCAGCTCTTCATATTGGCTTATAGTTAAACTATTAAAGAAAGGGATTTATAGTTAGATTAGCCCATTATTCTCATTGTATATGTCTAGTTTACCGCATTTGTAATAAAGTTAGTGCCCTAAAACATTTCATAGGGGATGACATTCCTTTTGATTACTACTTTGTGATTGATAAGTAGTCTATATATATGGCAAAGATAGTCATCCACAAACCCAGGTTCTGTCTTCTTATTTGACTTCCAAGAAAAGGCACTCCCGAATATCATTTGTGTACTTTACCATGTTAGCCAAATAATACCACCATCTTTTATAAAACCTGAGAGTTTTCATGAGTACATTTATTTATTTATTTTAAGTACTTTTTCAAAACCAAGCAGTAACTAAAGTCAGATGGATTCCTACTAATGATTCAGGGTCCCCAGAACAGCTTGCTCATGCTGACGAACTCATGGCCAGTCATGCAAGTGAACAGGGAAACCATGCTGATGGGAGGCTGAGCACAGTCACTTAGGGACTGCACGAAGGCAGAAAAGTACATGATGAATCCATATTCAAAAAAGATATGCAGATGGTGAGAAGTGAAAAATATAAAAACCAAGAGATAGGTGACACATAGAGACCAAAAAAGGAGAACTATGAAGGAATAGGGGGAAAAGAATGATGCAGATCATCTGATGTTTGTTATTATGGAATCAGTAAGATTATTCTTAAAATATTAATTATTTAGTAATTATTACATGATCACCTGTGCAATCCAAAGTTCGATATTTTGAAAGTATTTTCTAGGGCAGGTATAGGGTCCCTCACACCTGTAACCCCAACATTTTAGGAGGCCCAGGCAGGAAGATCACTTGAGGCCAGGAGTTTGAGAACAGCCTGGGCAACAAAGTGAGCCCCGGTCTCTACAAAACAATTTAAAAATAAGCCGGGCAAGGTGGTGTGTGCCTGTAGTCCTGGCTACTCAGTTGAGGGGCTGAAATGGGAGTATCGCTTGGGCCCAGGAGTTGAAGGCTGCTGCGAGCTATGATTGTGCCACTGCACTCCAGCCTGGGCAAAAGAGCACGATCTTGTCTCGGTGGTGGGGGCGGGGGGGTGTTCCTCCCCTAGGAATCCAGGGTAGGAGACCTGAGACAGATGGAGCAAACCCTTAATAAACCCCCACAGCTATTGGACATGCCTGAAGCTTCCAATTCCTTTTAAATTGTCTCTCATGGGTAAAGGCCTTTCTATCTTCATTGTCTGCTTCAGATGCGAGATTTTGTCATATGTACTGGCTAATGCAGTACCTCAATTCCCATTTACGAATCAGATGAGAAAGCAAGGTGACAGAAGACTGCCTATAATGTACCTAACACATAAAAGGAAATCTAGAAAAAACTCTTGCTTTGTTATTTTGGAGTTAGGCAAAGGGCCAGAACTTAAAGCTATAAAGAAAAACACAACAACTAAATACCTATAGATCTATTACTCAGAAGTAACAATAGTAAACACTGTGATGTATTTATTTTCTTTTTAAAGAAATGAAGCATCACCAATAAAGCTAAAGTCCCCATACTCAGAGCCCGCCCTGTTCCTTCCCCCTCCCCTTGATAGAGGTAACCATTATTATGAATTTGGTACATATCCTTCTGGTCAATTTTTTATATCATTTTTAGACATACATATATCCATAAACAATGTAATGTTTTATGTTTTGAAATACACGTTTAAAATGTATATATACCATACATATTCTGCATTTTGCTGACTTCATACATTATGTTTTGGAGTTCTATCCATGTTGAAGTGTGCATGTGTTCTGTTCATATATGTATGTGAATATACCACATCTTAGCCATTTCTGTATTTAGGTTGTCCATAGTTTTTATTATTACAAATAATGGCTCAATGAATGTTCTTATACACAGCATCTTGTTCAGATCTTCATATGCGTAAGTACAAGAATTTCTAATGGCAATATCCAGAAGTAGAATTTCTAGATTGTAATATTTCCATATGTACAACTCCACTTGCCATCTGGCAAACCGTTTACCAAAATAATTGTTTCAGACTTCCACCAGAGTGTGTGGTTTGAGAGAGCCATTTTTCCCCATATCCTTCCCAATTCTTGATATAATTAATTTTCTTACCCTATCAAATGGATGAAAAACAGTATCTCCTTTCAATTTGCATTTCCCTGAATATTATGGAGCCTAGGTATCTAAGTTTGCTTTTTATATTTCCTATTCTTTAAATGAGTATTGGTCTATTTTCATCCATTACATTAGACACTCAATAAGCACTTTGCTTTCAATTATGAGAAATTTTCTTGAATTATACTATTCATTTTTTCTTTCTTTTCATTTATTGTTTTCCCTTTTGTGGAATGTTTAATAATACAAAGTTGGCCCTCCTGGACTAGTATCTTTATTTTATCTTCTGTTTATTATTTCTTTGCCCTTTTGCTCTACTTTCTAGAAAAATTTCCTCAACTTATTGTCCAACATTTCTTTGAGTTTTTCTTTTCTACTATATGTTCTCAATTGGTAAAAACTCTTTTTTGCTCTCTGAATGTTCTTTTTAAAATATCTCATTCTAGCTTTATAGGTGCAGCATCCAGTCTTTCTGCATGTACATACCTGGGTACTTGCATACACGTGTGCATGTGTGTGTATGTATGTATATGTATCTATATATGGCTGTATATGTTTATATGTGTGTACATGCATACATATACATAAAGTTTTCTAGGTGGCATGATCTATTTTCTCCATTTTTTTTTTCTATTTGCTTATTTTGGTTTCTGTTATTCATATTAGAAGCTTTCCTCAGATGCCCAGTGGTATTCAGTTCTCTGGGTACACAAAGTTGACTGAAAGCTCTAGTTACATACATGGGGCTTATCGATTATGACCTTCCCTACAACAGGGCAATCTGTCCAGGCTCTTTGTGAGGACACAGATATTTATGTGAGAAACCTGGCTCCCATTTTCTAATGCTTAGCTTATTTTTCAAACACCTGTATACAGGTAAAGTAGTTTCACACTGTTAATCTATACCCCTAGAAGAAACAAACTTACCAAGTGGAGTACAGTATTTATGTATAGTTATTTTTGTCTTTAGATTTTTCTCCTTGAGTCGGTGAGATTCTCAAAAAGATTCCTCCTGTTTCCTGCCTGGATGTTAAAGGGCCTAGTTTTCAATTTGGGAGCCAGTAACAGAGAAGGGGGCCAGGAGTTCTGAGCATTGGAAATGTCAATACTCAATTCCTCTCCACCTTCAATGTGACTGGTGTCCACTAGCCCAGAGACCCTCTGTTTTAACGTGTAAGATGGACCTCAAGTCTCCCACCTGTCAGGATGGGAGAAGTGCATAAGCACAGTGACAAAGAGAGAAGAAGGAGATCAGGGCAACTAACGGCTTTTTAAAAAGCTTTTAAACCATCTTCCTCATTTTAGTTCACTTCCCTTCTTAACTTCCAGAGTTACATAATATATAATATCTGAGCCTTTTGAAGATTCACCAGTATCAGTTCAACTGGTCATCAGATTTCTTCCCTTAAAAGTGGCTTTTTCAAGTTTAGTGAGATTGCTACTACTATATACCAGCTATTCTACCCCTTCAAAAAATTTGTCATATTCCCTCCCATTCTCCTAGTCTCCCTGGATTTATGACTTTTTAAAAATCCTTACTTATCCTATTTTTGTTGTTGTTTAACTAAACTGTTGTTTTGAGAGGGAACAATACTAAGTGCTCAATCTACCACTTTTACCCCAAATCAAAGACTATATATTATTATTTCTAACATTTTATTTATTTCAATCTTCCTGTTATTTTGTAATTATTCAAAAATTTTTACTTCATGTATATATTATCACCTTAATCTTTTTGAGAATTTAAATATCCACTTTCCTGACATTTTTGAGAACCCGTAAGCAACAGAAATTACTCAATAACATAAAGAATTATATGACAGAAATAGAGTTAACCATAGGCAGCAAGGCTATTGGAAAGGTTTGGGAAAAGAACCAGCTTTCGACCAAGAGAATGTCCTTCTGTACACACAAGCTGAAACCATGGATTGTGAGTTTTAAAAGGCAGGAAAAAAAATCCATCTTTCATTACCAACTACTGCCTTATGATATGTCTGTCAAAAGAAATTGTGGTTTAATGTTCTCTCTCTTTTTTATCACTGTTCTTAAGTCTATTTTATCTAAGTATCGCTTAATGTTCTCTCTTGTAAGGAAGTAAAAAAACAAACTTACCAACTAGAGTACAGTATTTATATACCTAAAGGACAGTAAATTCTCTCACCCTGGTATACTAACTGTGAGGTGTGATTTAAGTTTGTTATCAAAAACAATTAAAATACCAATGATTTACATATTATTTACTTAAAATTAGAGTAGATTCAAGATTATTATAATGTGGCTTTAACTTATCTTCTTTAGGATATACTTTTTGATGGGGAGAGAAAAGAACAAAGTTAGTCAAAATTCCCAGTGTTCTGGGACTCATAGTTTAGGTTAGCTATACTGCCATCCAGCAGTGAGTCATTATAAATAAACCATTAACACTAATGGCAATTATAAATTATTTTGGTGGCATGGAGTTACAATTCCATAGTAACTTATTATTTTACCCCAAATAAAATTTAAAAAGAAGGTGCCTGAAAAAGAAGGTTTTATGAGATCAAATTTTGGGTGAAAAAATGCAAGATTTTAATAAAAGAATGATGAAAGAATATTACCAACTTTCTTCTTAATGATGACACAAGTCGTGCTCTCCAAATTGAAGATGAAAAAGATTTAAATAAAATTTGAAATCAAACCATCCATATTAATGTTAAAAACACTGTAAACATTGAAAATGCTGTAAATTATTCGATACATGTATAGTTTATTTGACTTTTCCATAGACTTTAAAATAAAGTTGTTTGCTTTTTGTAGTAGAATAGCAGTGCCAGGCCTCTGAACCCAAGCTAAGCCATCATATCCCCTGTGACCTGCACGTATACATCCAGATGGCCTGAAGCAACTGAAGATACACAAAAGAAGTGAAAATAGCCTTAACTGATGACATTCCACCACTGTAATTTGTTTCTGCCCCACCCTAACTGATCAATGTACTTTGTAATCCTCCCCTACCCTTAAGAAGGTTCTTTGTAATTCTCCCCATCCTTGAGAATATACTTTGCGAGATCCACCCCCTGACTGCAAAACATTGCTCCTAACTCCACCACCTATCCCAAAACCTGTAAGAACTAATGATAATCTACCACCCTTTGCTGACTCTCTTTTTGGACTCAGTCAGTCCACCTGCACCCAGGTGAAATAAACAGCCATGTTGCTCACACAAAGCCTGTTTGGTGGTCTCTTCACATGGACACATAAGACAAGCAGTATTTACTTATTTTTTTATCTTTCACTTTAATAAAAGTGATTTCATTGTTTTTATGATTACAAAATGCTTTTATGAAAAACTTGCAGTCTCTCTCCAGAAAAGAACTCATTTATTCACATAATTTTTTAGGTGACTTTAAAAATCTAAGAATTCATGAGTGCTGTTAGAAGACATAAGTGCATTATGTTGGAAAGATATGAAACCTGTTGTTGCTCTGTGGCCAGAGCAAGAATTGCAAGTAATATATCTGAGCACCATTAGTAAGTGGCAAGAATTCCACCAGTGGACCAGTAATAAAGAGAACCACCACCTCAGAGAACGTCTCTTGCATACATGCAACAAGACATATGAAGAATAACGTTCATGCTAACAAAGTTTATAAGAGCAAAAAGTAGGAACAACTCAAATGCCCATCAATAATAGAATCTGGTATATTGATACAATAAAACTTCCCACCAGTGAAATAAATTAACAGCTTCAGTCACCCACATCTGCCTATAGGTAACCACATTCCCTTCTTATAACCAAGATGAAAAGTATAGATTCTGGAGTCCAACTCCATTTATAGCTTTTTGACCTTAATCTTTCCATGCCTCCATTTCCTCATCTACAAAAAGTGGGATAACACTTGTACCTAGTCAAGAATTGTTCAGAAAGTAAAGATTTAATATTTTTAAGTTACTTAAAACAGTGTCTGGCACATGATAAACAACATGAAAGTGTCTGATTAATAATAACCAGACTATAGCCAGCTAAATTTAATTTAGTTTAATTTGTCTTCTACTTGGCAGCCACCTTTCTAATAAATGATGGCAGCATCATGTTTTCCCTTAGTTTTTCCCTGACTTGCGTTTCACACATTCCTTTAGTTATTCATTATATCCTCCTGTTTCAGTAACATATATTCAGGAGATTTTAGGTATCTTTTTTTTTTCTTTCTAATCTCAATGTTTCTAGGAAGAGATTAAAGTTTACATTCTAAGTTTAATGATAAAGTGTAAAAAAAACCCCAAAAACTCAAACAGTACAGTAAGAAGTCAACCCAGAGTATTTCGTTATATCTTAATTTTTGCTTCTTGTTCCTTTTGAAAAAAGGTAGAATATAAACTTTTATAAACTGGGTGTTTAAAAGTCTGTGTATCAACTACTAAATCTAAAATATTCATGACTCTTACATGCATCATTATATTCATGTTAAAGAGGAAAGCACTAGTAGATTTCAATATTACTAATTCTGGGTGCAGTTTAAACATATCTCTTTTGAAGACAAACTATTCTCAAAAGAGTGTTGCTACTTTTTTCAATGCTCTATTATAAGTGCCTGCAAGCATTTGCCTATTTATTAAGTTCTAAACTAAATTCCTCTACTCTCCTTTACTTTTCCCCATCCACAAAAAGGTACCTTCATACCCATTCAATCGCTGCTACCCAAATCCCAGATATCACCACCCTTTAAGTTTTACACTATCACACTTTATATATTCAATCATCAAGCCCCACCTTATCTATTCCCCTGCACACACACAAATCCAGTATCCTATTCCTGCTTACACACCCCTTCCACAGGGTTTTATCTCACTTATGATAAAATCCAAAACTCACAGCATAGCCACTCTCCCCAAAGCATACTATGCTTTAACCACACTGGTCTTTATTAAAAGTTTCTCCTATTCCCCAATCTTTCTTCCTTACTCTACAGCCTTACCTACAACATATTACCTGCTGTGAATAATCCCTCATGCCTTCTTCATCTATCCAATTCCTATTCATTCTTCCAACTTCAGCTAAAATTCTACTTCTCTTAACCCAGTAATGTAAATGAGCCTCCATGTACTTTCATGACATTTTCTTATTTTTCTTCACAACATTTTTTCCACTATTTTTATTTACATATTTGTTGTGTCATTATGTGCTTATTGCGTATCCCTCTCACTCAACTGTAAGCTCCACGCAGGTATTTGTAATCTGGAGCAGAGTAGATATACAACATTTAAAAAAATTAATGTATGGAATTAATGAGCCTGCTCTAACTCAACAATCCTAATATAGTTAAAAGCTCAAAGAGAATAAGCTCTGATCATTACTGGTCAAAGAACATTACAAATTTTTCTATGCAAACCCATGAGCTTCAGAATAATGGCACAGGGTGGGGTACATACCAGATTTTTTTTTTCTGAGATGGAGTTTTGCTTTTGTTACCCAGGCTAGAGTGCAATGGCGCAATCTCAGCTCACTGCAACCTCTGTCTCCCAGGTTCAAGCAATTCTCCTGCCTCAGCCTCCCAAGTAACTGGGTATAGGAACCCGCCACCACACCCAGTTAATTTTTGTGTTTTTAGTAGAGACGGGGTTTCAACATGTTGGCCAAGCTGGTCTCGAACTCTTGACCTCAGGTCCTCCACCCGCCTTGGCCTCCCAAAGTGCTGGGATTACAGGTGTGAGCTACTGTGCCCGGCCTCCCAGATTATTAATATAAGGAATTAGGCACAGATTTGAAGGTGAGAACAGAGGGAGGAAGGAAAACTAAAGCACAACTAGTACAACTGCTAGATTAGCCTCTACTACTTGGAGGAAGAGCATTTTTGTATCATCATTCTGCAACACAATTTCTCTCTGTATTTGCCACAAGGCAAGAGAAAACAAGATGTCAGAGAAAATCCACACTCAAAAAGCTAAAAATTAAACCTAACACCTAAACTGCAAGTGTTTAGTTCTTTCCTAAAGAACAACTCTACTTAATCAAAAAGCTTCTACTAAGGACCATCAAAACCAAGTTGTTCTAAATCTCCAAAACATTATGGCAGGATACTCAGATAGGATTTTAATTTCCAATATAGGTTTTATATGTATTAGAAGATGGCATTCTACTAAGGACCAAGAAAAGGTAAATATTAAATCTCTTTAGGTGACAGTTAAAACTGGCATACACTTTATCAGATAACTGTTTGCATTACTAATTTTTTTTTTTTTGAGACGGAGTCTCGCTCTGTTGCCCAGGCTGGAGTCCAGTGGCTGGATCTCAGCTCACTGCAAGCTCCGCCTCCCGGGTTTACGCCATTCTCCTGCCTCAGCCTCCCGAGTAGCTGGGACTACAGGCGCCCGCCACCTCACCTGGCTAGTTTTTTGTATTTTTTAGTAGAGACGGGGTTTCACCGTGTTAGCCAGGATGGTCTCGATCTCCTGACCTCGTGATCTGCCCGCCTCGGCCTCCCAAAGTGCTGGGATTACAGGCTTGAGCCACCGCGCCCAGCCTACTAATTTTTTCTATGTGCAGGTTCTATCTACTCTACCACACTGTTAACTGACAACGACAGTCTTACCAGCTCTTTGTACCCCTTAAAGATAGCAAAGAACAGCTACTAAAGTTAACAGTAAAACTATCTGTTTCCAAGTATTTAGATTTATTTTTATCATATTTCTAAATTACATATTACCTTTTAAAGTAGTGACCAGCATATGTACTTAGAAATTTTAATAAGTAATTCCATTTTTGGGGGATGCAAAGTTTAATTATATAACAAAGTGTGCTAATTTATATCACATGTAACCATCACTTTCCATATGGTGACATGCACAGTAGTGGGGGTAGGGGGTAAGGAATGATAAACAGAGACCTAACCTTAACTTAAAAAAGAAAAACAAAAAGCAAAAAACAAAAAACAAAAAAAAAAACAGGTATTTTAAAATCAAATTATAAAACATGTGCTTTTTATTTCTTTTACTCAGTATACATATTTTCTCTTTTCTAACAGGCAGTCATTCAATTCTCAAATATTAAAAGCCTAATATGTGATAGGCTTATTTGTCTTGTACCAAGTGCTAGGGATACAGCAGTGAACAAAAGAGTTGAAAGGCCCCACTCTCCTTTAGCTTACATTCTAGTAGAAGGAAAAGAAAACAGAATAATGAAGTAGAGACTGACTAGGAGAGATACTTTAGAAGAGTGATTAAGAAAAGTTTATACATTAGGGGAATATCTGAGCTAAGACCACATATAAAATCTTAACCCCACAATTATTCAGAAATCAATTATTTCATAGTATGCATGCAATGAAAACCCAGTAGAAATTCTTATCCTCTTGTACCAATCTTGAAATTCTCACTATTAACAAAATGATGCCTATATTTAGATATCCAGGTAACATCCAAAATTTATTAGGTCAAAAAGAAAATCCTCATCTCTACCACTTAAAGTCGCTGCTAAATACACTGCTATCACCAGCAACCATACTACCACTTTCCCAGCTCTCTTGGTCCTTAGAACTGCTTCAGTCAGCTCTCCTTGCTTTTCCTATATTCAATCCATTAAAATCTCCTGCTGATTCTTTCTCTCCAGTGTTTATCAGAACAGCATCACATTCATTATTTTTAAATCATTATACTCCATACTGTTAGCAATCCGAGTCTGAAGCACTTTAGCAGCACGTCTAACTACTATCACTGGTCTGCCTATGCAGTATGTCCTGCTGAACAAGTCCCCACATCCCATGTCACAATGTCACACCCCTAGTCACTACCCAACAGTGCCTTTCCATAAAGAATTCCCACTCTTGCTACCTTGCATTCAAGGTCTCCCATTATCACAGCCGGCAATGACAGAGCTTAAATATACATGAGGAAAAAGTGACTAAATTAGAGAAAAACATACACACTGCTACAGCTGAAGATTTTAATGTCCCTCTCTTAGCATTTGATAGAAGAACCAGACCCCTCTAAAATAAAAATCAATAAAGATATGGTAGATCTGATCAGCCACCTCGACGTAAGTGACATTTTTAGAACACTATACCCGGCCGGGCGCGGTGGCTCAAGCCTGTAATCCCAGCACTTTGGGAGGCCGAGACGGGTGGATCACGAGGTCAGGAGATC
>NW_012111919.1:6795081-6807227 GCF_000951035.1 Colobus angolensis palliatus | reverse complement strand
TTTTTGAGTACATGTAATTTCACCAAGACTGATATGACTTATGCTGATAAATCAAAATAAATTTAAAAGGATTAAACTTCTCAGAGTGTGTTGTTTGTATACAACTCAAATAAATTAAAAACAAGTAACAGTAAGTGTTTAGAAAAACTCCAAAACTTCAAATGTTTAAAGCCAACACACTTCTAAATAATCCATGGAGGAAAAAAAAACCCCAGAAAACACTGAATTATTTCAAATGGAATGTAATGAAAAGTGCAAATAAAATTACATATAAACATCTGGAGAACACAGAGAAGGCAGTGTTTAGAGGGGAGGAAGAAGATTTTATAGCTTTAAATGTCTCCTTTAGAGGGAAATGGATTTCAAGGTTCTATCTTAAGAAGCTAGGAAGAAAAGAGCAAAGTAAACCCAAAGGAAGTAAAAGAAAGAAGATAATCTAAATGCAGACATCAGTGAAAGAAATAAAACAGTAGAAAAAATTAACAAAGCAAAAGTTAGTTCCCTGAAAAGAGCAACAAAATTTTTAAATCTCCAGTTCATGTGGCCATGAACACATTCTCACCTTTCCTTCAGCCTTGTCTGAAACCAATATGGCAGGCATCTTCCAGCCTTTAGACGCAAATGGCACTCATCTCTCATTTGGTTCTTGGTTCTTAGAATTGCTAATCTTCTTAATCTTCTATACCAGGGTCAGCAAACTATGGTTCTCAGGCTAAATCAGGTTCACCACCTATTTCTGTATGGCCTGTGAGCTAAGAATGGTTTTCACTTTTTTTTTTTTTTTGAGACCGAGTCTCGCTCTGTCACCCAGGCTGGAGTGCAGTGGTGCGATCTCAGCTCACTGCTACTCCCACCTCAAGGGTTCAAGCAATTCTCGTGCCTCAGCCTCCTGAGTAACGGGGATTACAGGTGTGTACCACCACATCTGGCCAGTTTTTACATTTTTTAAATGGTTGAAAAAAATCAAAAGAAGAATAATATTTCATGACACAACACAATTACATGAAATTCAATTTCAATATCCATAAACAAAGTTTTGTTGGAATACACTCACACTCATTTGTTTATGACTTATTGTCTATGGCTGCTTTCACACTACACCAGCTGAGTCCAGTAGCTCCCGTATGGTTGGCAATGTCTACAGCATTTATTATCTGGTCCTTTACAGTAAAAGTTTGTCAAACCCTTCTCTACACATACTCTTTCTCCTCCTCCTCTCTTCTCTGTCAATTCATGCATCCACCCCAAGAGTCTGCTCAATACCCATTTATAAGAAATGTCATTTTACTTCCTGGAAAATATTCTGTTCAAAATATTCTATATTGATATGTAGAGTAATATCTTGCACATGTATATGTTGTTTCACCATTTAGCAGCAACTTCCCTAAGAAAGGAATTATATCTGCCATTCATCAACAAAACAGTAGCATTTAAACAACAAGCAATGGACCAGACTTAAGAAAAACTACCTTGCCTCTTCTCACCAGAAGCAAGGACCAAAGCTGGTGGGGGAAGCAGGGTTGATAGGTAGAAAGAACAAGGGCAGAGAATCTATTGAAAATTGAATATGCAGACATTCAAAACTTTTTGCTTTTA
This sequence comes from Colobus angolensis palliatus, assembly GCF_000951035.1. Taxonomy (NCBI): domain Eukaryota; kingdom Metazoa; phylum Chordata; class Mammalia; order Primates; family Cercopithecidae; genus Colobus; species Colobus angolensis. The sequence goes on along the minus strand of NW_012111919.1, from coordinate 6,805,631 downwards.
TTAAAGATAAATACAGAAATGTAATCTGTCTACTTTTTAAAAATAAAAGCTTATTATCTCTGATTACGACAGAACTATTTGCCTTATGGATCAAGAATAGAAAATAGAAAAATTTACTTGATTAATAGCCCCTTCTTTCCCATAGATCATCAGTTCTTAAATGTTTTTGGTTTACGGGTCCCTTTATACTTTTAAAAATTATCGAGGACCCAAAGAGGTTTAATTAATATGAGTTACCAGTATTTACTGTATTATAAATTAAAACTGAGAATAGCCCTTTAATAACCCATTTTTTTTCTTTACTGCAATTATGTAGTAACAAAGAAAATAATAACCAAGAATACAATTGGGTACTACAGCCTCAGTTTATGAGAAGGCATCAATTTTACCCTCTATTACTTTTGCACTATTGGTGAGAATGTCTATACAATAGAAAAGGAACACAACATCTTAATATTATTAATAAAACAATTTTGATGTTGTGGACTCCATGAAAAGGTCTTAGGGGCTCTGTTATAGACTGAATTGTGTCCCCCTCTCAAGTTCATATGTTGAAGTCCTAACCCCCAAAGTGACTGTACTTGGAGATAGGGCTAGTAAGGAGGTAACTAAGGTTAAATGAAGTCCTAAGGGTGGAGCCCCAGTCCAATAAGACTGGTGTCCTTATAAGAAGAGAAAGAGACATCAGGAGTGCACAGGCACAGAGGAAAGGTAATGTGGGGACACAAGAAGATGGCAGCCAAATACAGAGAGGCCTCACCAGAAACCAACCCTGATGGTATCTTGATCTTGGTCTTTCAGTTTCCAGAACTGTGAGAAAATAAATTTCTATTGTTTAAACCACCCAGTCTGTGGTATTCTGTTATGGCAGCCCAAGCAGACCCTCCGAGGGGTGTGCAGACCATATGATGAGAACTTTTGCTCTAGATATATATTTATTATTATCTTTGTATGTGCTCTGAAAGAAGAGGGCAAAGATCGTTTCAAAGACAAAGACAGAGATCTGGAGCCCAGAAAAAGAAAATTAGATGATATCCAAGAACAATGAAGAAGATAAATCCCCTGATAAAAATGAGAAAGTAAAAAAATTCCATAGGTAATCTATATAAGCTAGGCTCTCTCACCAATCTATACTTAGCTCTCCCACATACCACATTACTTAGACAATGCTATGAAATTTAAGCCTCCCATTCTCATACCCTTACTATATCACTTCTCTGAATTTCTACCTCTAACTTCTTTTGGTCCTTTGAATATTCATCACTTGTTTGACCTTACAGAATTTGGCTAGGGAGATCTGAGGTGAACTTCCTATCAAATTAAAGTCACTTTTCTCTTTGACCTTTCAGATATATTCTAAGAAAAGTATACTGGTTGTCCTCCACTTCTTCTCAATATCCTTGTAATGCCTGGTAAATGTGGACATACAGTTCAGACTTTGGCCCTCTGCTCTTCTGTGCCCATGAATATATATATATATATATACACATGAACATATATACATGCATACACATGGTCATGCACAAACACATGCAACACATACATACCCTCTTTCTTTAGAGAAAGAAAAATCTATTGAGTATCTACATTCAACTTAAAAATCTATTGAGTATCTTATATGTGACACCTCAATAAATTCAACCTACTAGGAGAAACTACAAATGACCAAATTAACATCCCCAGAAAAATGAGCAAAGGACAAAAGCAAGCAATGCACAAAAGATGATCTGCAAATGGACAATAAAAATTCAAATATATCCAACTTTATTAATAACTATTTGAATTAAAATTATGGCATCTATCAAAACGGCAAAGGACTAAAAAAACTGACAAAATCCAGCATTGGTAAGGGTCTAGGGAAATATATAATGTCTTATATTGTTTTTGAAATAGAAATTGGTATATCCTTCTGGAGTTACCAAAATAATTACAATGCACAATCTATCTTCTAAGAATTTGTCTTCACCATATAATCAAAAGTACAAAGATACAATCGTAAGTATAGGGCGGTAGTTATTAACTGGGGCTGTCTTACCTCCCAGGAAACACTGGTAATGTTTGGAGGCATTTTTTGTTATCACAACTCAGGGTGGAGAGTGCTTCAGATGTCTACTAGGTAGATAACAGATGCTGCTGAACATCTTACAATGCATAGTACAGTCCCCACAACAAAGAATTATCTGACCCCAAAGTCAACAGTGGTGTTGTTGAGAAACAGTGGTATATGAGGATAAACTATTTTTTACCATTGTGGCTACAACTGCTCCTCCTCAGAAGGGGAAAAAAAAACAACAGTTCTTATTTAGGTCAAATACCTGTATACTAACTGGCTATACTGGAGGTCAGTGTGCACTAAACCAGATTGCTGTATGGTTCTCCTTCTCCTATGTTCATCATCTATTTTGCTGGATATGTAAGTGGATGCAGCCTGATTTCCCAGGAGTGTCTGAGCATCTTCCTCTCACACAGTTAACATGTCAAAACACAAGGGGACTAGAGGTGTCACTCTGTGAACAGAACTTGACAGTCAGCTAACAGTATAAGGTCAAACATTAGGTTTGGGGAAATGAGACAAAGGCATATACCAATTCCTAACAAAGCCTCCTAGGCTACAGAAAGACAGATACTAGGTACAAATTAGACTTAATCCCTTCTAGGATACAGAAAGACAGAGATTAGGTACAAATTAGACAGGGGATTCAAATTCATGAGCTCTGCTTAGAAAGCTGCCTGAATGGCTGGGCGTGGTAGCTCATGTCTGTAATCCCAAGACTTTGGGAGGCCAAGGCAGGTGGATCACCTGAGGTCTGGAGTTCGAGACCAGCCTGGCCAACATGGTGAAACCCTGTCTCTACTAAAAATACAAATAATTAGCTGGGCGTGGTGGCAGGCACCTGTAATCCCAGCTACTCAGGAGGCTGAGGCAGAAGAATCACTTGAACCCAGGAGGTGGAGGTTGTAGTGAGCCAAGATCGCACCATTGTACTCCAGCCTTGAGATGGAGCAAAACTCCGTCTCAAAAAAGAAAGAAAGAAAGAAAGAAAGCTGCCTGAACATACTCATACACAAAAAATTCTAGACAATATCAATGTTCAATTAAACACTGAAGTGCCACGGTTCAAGTGTTCAAAGGGAAAACAAAAAAAATCAAGAGATTTAAAATATACCAGATATATATTAAGGGGACAAAGGAAGCCTCAGGAAAGATTAGGACTGAAGTGTCGTTACTGTAATTTTCTAAATGTTTCAACAAGACAAGGCATTTCACATGCCATATTCCAGGAAAAGGGCCAGGTGAATAAGGGAACTCCTCCCCACCCCCCACATACCACACAAGATTATGAGAATCACAGTTAACAACTCTTCCCATGACGAAAGCAGGGTAGATAAGAGGGCTGGGATACTCCAAAGAAGGAATAAAGAAAAATTTCTAGCTTAGTTAACAAGAAGAAACACGGTATCATAAATTCAAAGTAGCATTTCTTTTCAAATATCCTGTTATTATCTCTTACCACTAACCCAGAAAGATATTTTCCCTAATTAGCTTAAATTTCATCACATACATGCAATTCTTACTTAAATAGTGTAGAAAGGTCCTGCATATCCTAAACTTTTATAAGTAAAATTCCATCCTTTATATATAAAGCTACAATATTCCATTGAATGAAATTCTGTGAATCATTCTTTAAAATATTAATCCCATCTTATCTGTATAAAATCAAATTTTTATACATGTGCACAAGTGAAAATACAGAACACTTTAAAAACACACAACAAAAATAAGAATTAAATTTGCCTATATTGTATTGTATATTCCCAGAAAGACTCATAACATTGAATAATTCTGTTTTGTTTTGTTTTTGAGACAGAGTTTCGCTCTTGTTGCCCAGGCTGGAGTACAATGGCGCAATCTCAGCTCACCAAAACCTCTGCCTCCCAAGTTCAAGCGATTCTCCTGCCTCAGCCTTCCCAAGTAGCTGGGATTACAGGCATGCACCACCATGCCTGGCTAATTTTTGTATTTTTAGTAGAGACGGGGTTTCTCCATGTTGGTCAGCCTGGTCTCGAACTCCTGACCTCAGGTGATCCATCCTCCTCGGCCTCCCAAAGTGTTGAGAGTACAGGCATGAGCCACTGCGCCCAGCCAATATTGAATAGTTAATAATAATTTGAACATGAGGTTCGCTGTAAAAACTGAACAAACCAAATTATATAAAATTTGGCAACAGTCATGAAAATAGAAATCTGAAATTATTATTGCAAGTTCCAGTTTATTATTGCAAGATGAACTGAGTCTCCCCAAAGGCATGCTTTTCTTAGTCCTAGTTTGGGCTTTGATCTTGCTGATAAGGAATTTAAATTTTGTAGAAGGGATAAGAATTTTACCTGGAAAAACTGGAAAGAATTTTTTTTGTTTTCTTGAGACGGAGTTTCACTCTTGTTGCCCAGGCTGGAGAGCAATGGCGCGATCTCGGCTCACCGCAACCTCCACCTCCCAGGTTCGAGCAATTCTCCTGCTTCAGTCTCCCGAGTAGCTGGGATTACAGGCATGCACCACCATGCCCAGCCAATTTTGTATTTTTAGTAGAGATGAGGTTTCTCCATATTTAGGCTGGTCTCAAACTCCTGACCTCAGGTGATCTGCGCACTTCGGCCTCCCAAAGTGCTGGGATTACAGGCGTGAGCCACCACGCCCGTCCTGGAAAGAATTCTGTACAGTAAGTATGAGGAAGGACTGAGGAGTCTGAAAAGGCTGAGAGGGTAGGCTGTTTTGGGGAGAGAAAGTCAGGAAGAGGTAGGATGTGGCAGGTTAAAGAAAAACGAGAAAATCTGAAAAAGAACGAAGATTCTTAAAGGCAATTTATAGGAAGTAAATCTTGCTGGATCAAACTACTCCCTTTATCTCCCTCAAAAAACCCTTTGGGAATAATCTCTATTATTTATCACCAAAAATATAATTTTATAATTATCTTTATAATTCTATAACTATAATTATTTTTTATAATATTTGGCTTGTTTTCTTGTTTGTCAGAAGTCTGGAAGAGAACTTCAAGGACAGAGAATGGTAGTCTAAGGATCAAAATCAATCTGTCCCTGTGCCCCGACCAAATGATTATACTTTGAGTATTCTATCTCTTACTGAAAAACAACATATTTCTCCAAGTTAACCAACCAGTCAGTTTATTGGTTAACTCAAGGTCATAATGAAGCCAAGGGTTCTGGGTCTGGACTCCTTTGATCCATTAACTGTTCTAAACTGAGTTCACAGGCTATATTCACAATGTCTAGTAAGCTGCCTTTCAAAATAAGTAGTTGATTAGTCAGATAAGGGTAGTCAAGAGAGTATGAATGAATCGATGAAAAATCATCACTCCTACTATTGGTAGTAGATTCACTAATTTTAAATCTAAGGCCATATTATTAATAGTTTGTGGGAAAAGGTCAAAGAATCTTCAACAGTTTGGAAAATTACTCTTTTTCAGTTTCATGTAAGCTCTCACAAGAAGGTTCACCATTTAATTTTAAGTCTAAAACAAACCCAAATGAATACTTTCCAAGAATAAAGGCTACATGCATAAAAGAATTACTACTTAAGACACAATTATATCATTTTAATGATGCCTAAATAGAAGCAATTAAACAACAAGGTGAAAGAATCTATGACAAGTCCTGTTAATTGTTGACTATAGCATTAGAGTTTTAAAAATCACACATTTTGTTTAAATTCCTCTCATGTAAAAATCCAACAAAGCAATAATGGTAACATAAGTAGTAAGTAACATCAAATTTTTAATCATAAGTGAAAAGACAGTATAAATTGTCTACTCTTTCCTATTTAACCATCTGGAACATATTACAAACTCTCTGAAAGCAAGAAAAATCTGCAAGTATAATTATACTCTAGGACTATTAGCATGACATGCTTCAATAAACACTCCTAATAGGATCTGCTGATAGAATAACTGGCACTAAAATGGATGGATTTTCATTATCTGCCTATTTGTTCTTACTGGCTAAATGCTCAAAAAAACCAATGAACTGTCTATTGAATACAGGAGGGGGGAACATACACCCAGCAAGAACAAAGTATGGCAGTTTGTAGAGGTAGAACAGAAGGAATGAGCATAGATTTGTAAAGGCCTGAGTTCAAATCACATTTTCTCTCCCTCCCTTCCTTCACCTCTCCTCACCCCAAATCTGCATAACTATCCATGCTCTGGTTAAAAGTGACTTGGTTAAGGTAGGTGAATATATTAAATTAAATCTTGAGTTGGCAGAATTCCATCAGCTGAAGGTCTTCAGACCAGATGGTAAACTAGTTACAAGGAACAACATTCACAATTTCCTCTGTTCTTGATGGTTTTTGAGATTTAATATACAGCCACCTAACTGGAACAGTTATACAAGTGAAGAACTGCATCAGCTAGGATTTTCAGGAAGGGAGCTCGGCAGCTGAGCAGCAAAGTCAACAGGGTGCTATGTCTCATCCAGATATAATGAGTAGTTGAACTAAGCAGCAATACTTAGAGTGATGAAGATATTAAACTACTTCAACAAGTGTTGGGAGTAAAAAAGGGAGGCAAATTGTCCGCATGTGTGAATTACAAAAGTAATTCATTTTTACTACACAACGTTGGAAAATACAGGTAAATAAAAATAAAATTAAAATCACCCATAGCTGTACAATCTAGAATTAAAGTGAATATCTGCATATGCATTCTTTCTATAAATATCTATATATATAGTTTTATTTGAATAATTACAGAATCATAGTGAATATATTGCTTAAGGGCATCTTTTTTCACTAAGTTTACGTATGTCCCTTCTCATGTCATTAAATATTCCACAGAGATTTTACTGTCTGTAAAATATTTGTGTGTGTATGCATGTGTGTGTATCATAGTTTTTAAGAAATGCAGTGATTAGGACTTCAGATTGGCTCCAATTTTTTTGTGTGTGTGTGGTATTAAATACAATACAGGTACTGTGATGAAGCATAAAACTTTGTTTATATTCTCCGAATAAGCTCCTATGAACACCAAGGTTCCTGGCATGGGGGACTCATTAATGCCATTTAGCCAGGCCTGAGTTTACGGGAGATAACAGATGTCTGAGGGAGACGCTGATGAACTCAGTTGCATACACATTAATCATGAGGTGGCAACAGGACACCCAAGAAGATATGTTCAGATGGCTTTCAAAGAGGTAGAATATAAAGGATTCCGGAATCATTAACACATTCATGATAGTGCAGTGTATGAGATGACCAACAGAACGTGTGCAGAAAGAGAACAGAATGGATTACTATGGAAGCACTGCAATATTTAAAGAGGGAGACAGTTACAGCTGGAAGAACAAGTGAAAAAGAGACAAAATGGATAGAGGTAAAAGGAAACCAGCAGAAGTTGAGGTGGAGAGATCATAACGTTCAGTTTTAAGAAGCAATTTTGTACCTGCCAAAACAACAAAAAACTCTTAGAAAGAAGTGCCCAAAGATAGTGAAGAGTCTGCTAAAATTTAAACCCCAATGAGGCATGAATACTTCTCTCTCAAAGGGCCCTGAAATTCAACATACCCCAACACCACCACAGTCATTGGAGCAACATGCTTTAATGTTCAACATTTCTACCATCCTCCCCAACTTCATACCATAAAGATGCAAACAAGTATTTTATGGTAAGTTTGTAGGACAGTATTATAAACTCTCTTTCTGAGGGGTGGTGTCTAAAACTGTATCTCTCCATTCAAGGTTTTGGCTACTCCTAGTATACTAAGATTTGTCATCACAGTAAACATGTCTATGTTCACAATTTCAACCTCATTTTGTAAACTTTCCAAAGTATTATTTTCAGAATCAATTTTTTACTAACTTGATTTCATTTTTCCCTTCCTCTTTCTAGCCTCTGCTAAATCCTCAGGGATTAAGAGCTTAAGTCCCCTAACAACTGTTTTCCAATGTTTCCAAATACCCACACTAACTGCTGCTCCACTTTCCCCAGTTCTAGTCAGAGACTGCTCATGTGTCGAGCAGGACTACAGTACATATAAAAAACTACAGTACTTATAGGTAGGTGTCATATAGATATACAAGTAGGAGATCAAAAGCGTATTCTTACATCAAGTCACACTCATCAGATTACCAAAACATGCAGAACTACTGCCTCTGCTTTGGGGGTATTTTTCAAGACCAACTTCATTCCTTTTCCTGTAATCCCCAATATCATTTTATCTGTTACAACATCATCTTCCTTCCCCTAGACTCACATTCCTCCCCTTCCAAGAAATTTTTTATTCATTCCCTTTCACTTTTCCCAGTTTTGCCAAAAGAAATGGTCTTTCCCTTGCATTTTTAATATGCTATTTTATTGGGAGCATTAGAGAAAAATGGAAAGAAATCTCAACCATCAAATCCATACAAGAGCAACAAATGGTATCAAATTTAAAAAAACTATGTACTATGGTAACTATGTAACAAATTATTTTTCATCATACGTGAAAAAGGATAGGAAAAGGGAAATGTGCAAATAGCAGACACAGTGCATGATGAAATTCACCCCACATACAAATCATCATTTCCATCCTCTGAAGGTTACTGTTCCTTTGTTTCTCCTCTTCTCTCTTCCTCCGATGTATAACCTAATGTGACAACACTACCGAATAACAAGCACGTAGACTCCAAAAAGTGCTATTTGACAGAAAATTCAGTATTACATATAAATAGTGCCATTTTGATTTTACTTTGAAAAACTGTCTGCTTTAGTAAAGACTAAACCTAAAAGTACGCTCTTAATATTCTACAGCGAACTGATAAAAGTTTCCTAAGATCCCTGATATTTTCATAAACGTTGGATGAATGGAACACCTTTATAGTAATGACAAATTTCTGCCAACCTTTACCTTTCCTCCTATCTGGACTTACTAATTAACCCCTCACATTCTCATCCTCTTCCCTCTAGAAAGTCATTCCTCATCTGCAATGGTTTGGCTGAGTAACCCCCTCCTATGTGTCCTAGCATCTGGCAAAGAAAGTAATTGTGTATATATCTGTCTGATTATATAGATAAGTGAACTGTAAGCTTCTTGAAAGCAGTTAAGACTATGTCTCACTCACTGTTTTACCTCCAGAGCCTAGGACGATGCTTGGCACTTGATAGATTCTCAACACTGACAGTCAGCATTGGCCCCCACCAGCACCATCAACCAGTACCCATCAGCTGTTCCATCAACAACGTCCTAGACTAAGGCTTACTACAATCTCCTGCTGAGAAGCCAACATAACTTCCTTAGAGGATTCCTTAAGTTCTGATACTAGCCATCTACTGTGTGCAAAGCAACATATTACAGGTTGTATTTTATGTTATTTCTTCAAAAACCCCATGAAGTAAAAATAATTATCCTCCTTTACCAACAAAAGAATAACAGCTCTGTGATAATTTACTTTCTCACAGCTACATAGTAACAAGCAGTTGAGGAGAGATTAATGCCTAAGTCTATCTGACTAAACTGAGGCGATTTCTACTTTGTTATTCTGCTTCCTCAATACCTACATGAAATCAACATAAATACATAATTTATCTAAATATGTTTTTCTTGCTACATTCTATAATGTTACAAACCGTTTGGGAATCAACAAAATTAACTCTGTGAATTACCTGGAAGACTGTAAAGATGGTGCATTAAGATTATATGCTCTGGAATTAGAATGATTACTTGGATTCAAGTAACAATTCTGCTACCCACTAGCTATATAAACTTGAATAATTTAATTTCTCTGTGCTTTGATTTGCTAATCTCTAAAATGAGAATACAAGTGGTAGCTATAGGATTCTTGTGAATAATAAATGATAAGATATGTGAAGGACTTAGAATGGAGCCTAGCACATAACAATATTAATACTAAGCTAGAATTAGTGCATGCTTACAATATATGTTACCTTATCTTCAATAGCATTAGGTTTTATTATTTAATTATCTAAGTTTACATGAAGAAATAATTAACTTTTTCTGTGTCAGTGGTTCTCAAACTTGTAATGCATCAGAATTATCTAGGAGGCTTTTAAACATACCCACAGGCCCTGCACCTTAGAGATTCTGACATGTAGGTGTGGGGTGGGCTTTAGAAATTATTCTTTTGAAAATTTTCCAAGAGGATTCCCACTCCCTGGGATATGAGAATATGCTGGGCTAGAGATCTTAAAACATTTCTATTTTAAACACCTGATATAAAGAATGAAAATGGGCTAGGCACAATGACTCATACCTGTAATCCCAGCATTTTGGGAGGCCGAGGCAGGCAGATCACTTGAGCCCAGGAGTTCAAGAGTAGCCTGAAAAACACGACAAAACCCTGTCTCTCCAAACAAAACAAAATAAAAACAAAAAAGTAGCCAGGTGTGGTGGTGTATACCTGTAGTTCTAGCTACACAGGAGGCTGAGGATCCCCTGACCCTGGGTGGTTGAGGCTGCATGCAGTAAGCTGTGATCACATTACTGCACAACAGCCTGGATAACAGAATGAGACCCCATATCAAAAAAAAAAAAAAAAAAAA
>NW_012111919.1:6788809-6795018 GCF_000951035.1 Colobus angolensis palliatus | reverse complement strand
AAAACTCTGACTCTACAAAAAAAAAAAAAAAAAAAAAAGAATGAAAATGAATCAAGGCAATAGGCAGAAAAGCAAGTAATGAAGCTTCCAGATACTCCTGGGGCATGTAAGAATCCTAGCAACCTAGAGTTGGAAAGGATTGAGAAAAAAGTTTAGCCCTCTGAAGTCAGGTAAGACACCATCAGAAAAAGACAGGGCCCAAGAAGGACAGTAACACCAGGAAAAGGGTAAATTCAAACATTAAAAACATCTTCAAAGGCAAACATCAAAGAAAAGTAACCTCTTGGCCTTACCAAAGGCATCGTGGCCTGGATCATCTATGCTATGTGGATAGTCCTAAAAAACAATAGTCGGGGTGCAGCAGGACCTTCTCTGCTTCAAGCCCAGGCAGATCTCCAGGCAACTGGAGCACCCATTCACTTGGATCAGCAGGCTGAGCCAGCCTACTCTCCCTATGCCAAGACCATGGTAAAGCAGGGCACTCTCTGCCCCATTCCCGGGTATAGCTTCAGGCAGTCAGAGGACCTGTTTGCCTGGATTGCCAGCCTGAGACACCCCATCTTTCCTGTGTAGAGACTGTGGTACAGCAGGGCCCTCTGCACTCTGCACCCAGGCAGATCTCCAGGTACCTGGAGCACCCACTCTCCTGGATTAAGAGTTCAGGCCTCCACCCCTGCCTGTGCAGAGAATTTGGGGCCAAGGAGATATCCCAGCCCCATGCCTATGACCACCTCTGGGTGCTTGGTGGCTGCCCACTGGCTTCTCCCTCAGTGTTAGTGATTGTGCCTGCCATCAGGGGACTGTAGGTGGCCGGGCCCCACCCATCTTGCTTCCCACTTCCCTGGGGCTGAGCAGGGAGCTCAGGCCACTGTGCACTCCACATATCAGCCCAATGCCTGAGGCAACAGAGAGCTTCTTCCTGTAAACAAGCATCAAGTGTACAGCTAGCCACATTGGCTACAGCTAAGTGATCTTACTCATAAGCGCCATCTACTGGCTTGTAGGTCAAAACCTACAGCCCAGTATAAAATTTGCCCAAAGTAGTACCTAAGGCTATAAGAAGCAAAGCCAAAAGATGCTACCCAGCATTCTCTACAATCATATCCCCTAGGGAGTTGGAGAAAGGAAAAGAAAAAAAATATTACAGGGACAGGAAAAGAAAAACAAAAAAATCTTACCTGCATGAAAGTAATTACAAAATCAAAAGTGCCAGTGTTTCCAGATGAGAAGGAACCAGTGTAAGAATTCTGGCCAAACGAAAAACCTGAATGTAGTGACACCACTTGATAATCACACTAGCTCTCCAGCAACGGTCTCTAACCAAAATGGAAACTCAGAAATGACAGATAAAGAATTCAAAGCATGAATTACAAGGAAGCTCATTGGGATCCAAAAAAAAGTTGAAAATCAACACAAAGAAACTTGTAAATCATTCTAAGAAATGAACGAGGCAATAAACACCTTAAAAAGAAGTCAATCAGAACTTCTGGAATTGAAAACTCACTTAAGGAATTTCAAAATATTAGGGAAAGATTTATCAATAGACTGGACCAAGCAGAAGAAAGAATTTTCAGAGCTTGAAGACTGATCTTTTGAACTGATCTAGTCAGATAAAAATAAAGAAAAAAGAATTCAAAAAAAGGAACAAAGTCTTTAAGGAATATGGGATTATGTAAAGCAACCAAACCTACTAATTGCTTGCATTCCTGAGATGGAGAAAAAGAAAACAACCTGGAAAACATATTTGAGGGAATAATTCAAGAAAATTTCCCTAATCTTGCAAGAGAGGTAGACATCCAGTTACAAGAAATTCAGAGAACACCTGTGAGATACTACACAAAACAAACATTACCAAGACAAAAAATCACAAAACAATTCAAGGTCAATGCTAACGAAAAAATCTTAAAGGCAGTCAGAGAAAAAGGTCAGAGGAAATCCCATCAGGCTAGCAGTGGACTTCTCAGCAGAAACTGTGTAAGATTGGGGGCCTATTTTCAACATTCTTAAAGTAATTCCAACCAAGAATTTAATATCCTGCCAAACTAAGCTTCATAAGCAAAGAAGAAATAAAATCTTTTCCAGACAAGCAAGCGCTAGAGAATTCGTTACCACTAGACCAGTCTTACAAGAGATCCTTAAGGGAATTCTAAACATGGAAATTAAAGAAAAATAACCTCCAACCACAAAAACGCAATTAAGCACAGAGCTCACAGACCCTATAAAGCAACCACACAATAGAAACTACAAAGTGACCAGCTAACAACTTCACAATAGGATCAAAACCTCACATATCAATATTAACCTTGAATATTTGTAAATGGTTTAAATGCCCCACTTAAAAGGCACAGAACTGAATTGGATTAAAAAAAACAACAACACACACCCATCTATCTGTTGCCTTCAAGAGATTCATCCCGCATATAACAATACCCATGGAATGCCGGGCACGGTGGCTCAAGCCTGTAATCCCAGCACTTTGGGAGGCTGAGACGGGCGGATCACAAGGTCAGGAGATCGAGACCATCCTGGCTAACATGGTGAAACCCCGTCTCTACTAAAAAATACAAAAAAATAGCCGGGCGAGGTGGCGGGTGCCTGTAGTCCCAGCTACTCCAGAGGCTGAGGCAGGAGAATGGCGTGAACCCAGGAGGCGGAGCTTGCAGTGAGCTGAGATGGCGCTACTGCACTCCAGCCTGGGTGACAGAGCGAGACTCCATCTCAAAAAAAAAAAAAAAAAAAAAAGAAAACAATACCCATGGGCTCAAAGTAAACGGTTGGAGAAAGATCTATCATGCAAATGAAAAACAAAAAGGAGCAGGGGTTGCAATTCTTACATCATATAAAAGAGACTTTAACGTAAAAAAAGCACAAAGAAGGACACCACATTACAATAAAGGGTTCAATTCAACAAAAAGACTTAACTATCCTAAATATAAACCTACCCGACACTGGAGCACCAACTCATAAAACAAAAAAGGGAATGCTTATACATTGTTAGTGGGAATGTAAATTACTTCACCCACTGTGGAAAGCAATATGGAGGTTTCTCAAAGAACTTACAACAGAACTACCATTTGGCCCAGCAAACACAATACTACGTACATATCCAGAAGAATATAAATTGTTATGCCAAAAAGACACATGCACTCTTATGTTCATTGCAGCACTCTTTACAATAGCAAAAACATAGAGTCAACCTAGATGCCCAATAGTAGATCAGACAAATTAAATGTGGCACACGTATACCAGGAAATATTATGCAGCTGTAAAAGAGAATAAAATCACGCCACTTGCGACAACATGGATGCAACTGGAGGCCATTATTCTAAGCAAATTAACACACGGAACAGGAAACCAAATACTGCATGTTCTCATTTATGAGTGGGAACTAAACATTGGGCACTCGTGGACTTAAAGATGGCAAAGACAGACACTGGGACTAACAGAGCAGGGAGGGAGGGATGGGAGCAAGGGTTAAAAAATTAACTGTTGGGTACTATGCTCACCACCTGGGTGACAGGGTCATTCATACCCCAAACCTCAGCATTACACAATATACCCATGTAACAAACCTGCACATGTACCCCCTGAATCTAAAATAAAAGTTAAAATTTTTTTTAAGAGGGGAGAATTTCAAGTTAAAACCTATGTTCATAGACCCCTAACTCCAAGCTCATGGTAGAAGGAAATAAAAAAATCTTCCCTGGAGTAACGCACTGTGAACCCAAGTCTAAAGAGTTACCACAGTTACACAGGGTTTCAATTAAAAAAAGAAGTTCATGATTAAAAAAAAAAAAAAAAAATCACAATAAATACAATTAAATAAGGCACTAGGCCGGGCCATCCTGATTAAGCTGTGAAACCCCGTCTCTACTAAAAATATAAAAACAAAATTAGCCAGGCGTGGTGGCGGGCGCCTGTAGTCCCAGCTACTTGGGAGGCTGAGGCAGGAGAATGGCGTGAACCTGGGAGGTGGAGCTGGCCGTGAGTGGAGATCGCGCCACTGCACTCCAGCCTGGACGACAGAGCAAGACTCCGTCTCAAATAAATAAATAAATAAATAAATAAGGCACTATTAGAAAGAGCCAGAGAAAACAAACAACAAATTTTGTAGTAAAATTTCAGATATTAGAATTATCAAATACAGAATGTTAAATATGTTTAATATATTAAGAGAAAAAGATGGAACAAATCAAAAATACTAGTAAAGCTCGAGATAATATAAAAAATGAACAGGCAAATCTGAAATATAAGCAAATAGAACTACAAGAATTGAAAAACATCACAAGTAAAATCATAATGGAAGAAGTAAATAAACAGAGTCAGTGAACTGTTACGCAGAAATGACAAAACTATTTAGAATGCAGCTTACAGGCCAGGCGCGGTGGCTCACGCCTGTAATCCCAATACTTTGGGAGACTGATGCAGGCAGATCATGAGGTCAGAAGATCAAGACCAACCTGGCTAACGCGGTAAAACTCTGACTCTACAAAAAAAAAAAAAAAAAAAAAAAAATTAGCCGGGCGTGGTGGCAAGCGCCTGTAGTCCCAGCTATTCCGTAGGCTGAGGAGGAGAATCGGTGAACTGGGAGGCGGAGGTTGCAGTGCGCAGAGATAGTGTCACTGCACTCCAGCCTGAGTGACAGAGTGAGACTCTATCTCAAAAAAAAAAAAAAAAGAATGCAGCCTACAGTCACAAAGAAATGAAAAATGCAGGAGGTTAAAAGACATGCTAGAGAAAATGGAACAATTACTACCAGAAAGATTACATTCCCTGATCACAATGCAATCAAAGTCAACAAGGAAAAGACATAAAATTGTCATACATTTCAAAACTTAAAACCATACCATATGACTCAAGGAAAAAGCTATAAATATTTTTAAAACCAAGAACGAAAAAATAATGAAAACACTACATTTCAAAATCATAAAATGTAGTAAAAGCAATACTCAGAGAATGTATTCCCATCAATGCTTTCGTTAGAAAAGAAGAATGACTGAAAATTGAGCTAAATGTCTAAGAAGTTACCAGAAAGAACTTCCTCACCAAGAAAAAAAAAAGGCACAAATATAAAAGCACAAACTGATGAAACAGAAATCAAACACACAATAAAGAGAATAATTAAACCAAAAGTTGGTCCTTTTTTATTTTTTAAGAGATGAGGTCTTGCTATGTCACCCAGGCTGGAGGTGCAGTGGCTATTCACAAGCATGATCATAACACACTGCAGCCTGCAACTCTGGGCTCCAGCAATCCTTCTACTCTTAGCCTCCAGAGTTGCTGGGATGGCCCTGCTCCACCACACCCAGCCTGGTTCTTTGAAATGACTTTTAAAAATACTGCCAGTGAGATCAAGAAAGAAAATAACACAAGGTAATTAAAAATCAAAGGGAGAACTTAACAACTGAGAAAGAAAAGATCAATGTTTTTGTTGAAAACATTTAATAGATTTGAAAACAAATGTAAACAGTAAATTCAATTAAAAAGATACATAACCCACTAAAACTAACCTAGGACACAGTGATATAAACATATGGTTAAATAAATATTTTAAATGGAGAACAAGAAACAAATCTTTCTTACAGAAGAATTTCAAATAATTTATGTAGCTACTCCTCCCTCTGGGAGGTTAAACTTAATTCCCAGGTCTTCAGCCTTGAAGGTGATTTAGTAACCTGCTTTCAAACAATTAAATAGGGAAAAGAAAAAATAATGACTTTACAGTGAGTAACATGGCAATCACTACTTTACCAAGTGATGAAGGTTAATTTAACACCATCAGTGATGTCATGGATATTACGTGCCCCCTAAAATAATGTGATGAGAAAGGCCTTTCCTTTCTATGTTAGTTTTCCCACAACCCCACAAGGAAAACATGAGACAAACACCGACAGAGAGAATATCTGTCCAGTACTCAAGAGGAAAAATCAAGGTCACAAAAATAAAGAAAACCAGAAAGTGTCATAGACTAGAGGAGACTGGGAAGACATGACAATTAAATACAATGTGATACTCTGGGAACCCTGGACAGAAAGAGGATATAGAATATAAATGAAACAAACAAACAAACAAACAAAAAAAAACTGGCCAGGCGTGGTGGCTCAAGCCTGTAATTCCAGCACTTTGGGAGGCTGAGATGGGCGGATCACGAGGTCAGGAGATCGAGACCATCCTGGCTAACATGGTGAAACCCCGTCTCTACTAAAAAA
>NW_012111919.1:6766916-6786869 GCF_000951035.1 Colobus angolensis palliatus | reverse complement strand
TGAGCCACCGCGCCCGGCCAATACCACTGTGTTTAAACTTCAAGTCCTTCCTCCTAGCTACCAATATTTTATGAGTTGGCATTGACTTAGTGGTTCGGCTAATTTTTTGTATTTTTAGTAGAGATGGGGTTTCACCGTGTTAGCCAGGATGGTCTTGATCTCCTGACCTCGTGATCCGCTCGCCTTGGCCTCCCGAAGTGCTGGGATTACAGGCGTGAGCCACCGCGCCTGGCCAGTCTCACTCTTGATCACAGATGCAAAACTGTACATAAAACACAAGTATCCCTCATAATTCAAAACTCAACACAGAAAATGACTATAGCAAATTTTATTAAAGATATAGCTGATATCCTGTTATTCCAACTTATCTTACTTAATAAAATATAAATATCAAATAGACTCAAAAAAAAAAAAAAACACACAGTATCCCTCACTGTTCATATTCTAACTACTGACTCTCCAAAATTCAGGGTTTCCCAAATTATGCAATACAACATCTGTCTGACACCAAATAATTTCAAAATTAAATAGTACCACTTTCCTTTCAATGATATATTATCCTTATAAATCTGAGTTTATGGTAGTTGCTGTGAAAAAGAACATCCCTGCCAGGTGCAGTGGCTCACAAGGTCAGGAGATCGAAACCATCCTGGCTAACACCCCATCTCTACTAAAAATACAAAAAATTAGCCGGGCGTGGTGGCGGGCCCCTGTAGTCCCAGCTCCTTGGGAGGCTGAGGCAGGAGAACGGCGTGAACCCGGGAGGCGGAGCTTGCAGCTAACCGAGATCGCCCCACTGCACTCCAGCCTGGGCGACAGAGCAAGACTCTGTCTCAAAAAAAAAAAAAAAAAGGAAAGAAAAGAAAAAAAGAAAAAGAGCATCCCTGAGTGAAAATCAACACGGAACAAGAAGTGAGCATGACAACGGCAATGCCTTATCTGATTCCAAGGTTTGAGAAGTTATGCATTGCTCTGAGGTGCACACATATCCCATTAGCAAGGGACTGTGGTTATTTACAATTAAAATAAAAATATATTGAATTTATGTGTATGATTTTTTCAAATAACTAACAAGTTATAAGGACATATATACTAACTTGTTTGAAACTAAATAAATGTAGCTGTTAGGTATTTCTTTGATTTGAGGATACCATGAACTGGAAAGTTTGGGAGTATCTGAAATACTCATATAACATGGTATTTCTCACTATCCAAACTAGGACTGAAAAAAATGGAGATAGCAAAAAATACTTCAAACTGAAGAAAGTGATGAACAAAAGATTAATACATCTCATGACCAAGCTGAGTTTATGCTAGAAATACAAGTGCAGTTTAACATTATGAAAGCATGAGGCCAGGCGTTGTGGCTCACGCCTGTAATCCCAACACTTTGGGAGGCCGAGGCGGGTAGATAACCTGAGGTCAGGAGTTCGAGACCAGCCTGGCCAACATGGCAAAACCCTGTCCCTACTGAAAATACAAAAATTAGCTGGCATGGTGGCAGGCGCCTGTAATCCCAGCTACTTGGGAGGCTGATACAGGAGAATCTCTCGAACCCGAGAGGTGGAGGGAGGTTGCAGTGAGCCAAGATTGCACCACTGCACTCCGGCCTTGGCAACAGAGACTCTGTCATCAAAGAAATAATAATAATAAAAATAAAAAAATAAAAATTATGAAGGTATAAATATCATTCACAAGATTAAGAAAACAAAAGAGAAATCCCAAATGTTCATCTCAATCATTACTGGTAAAACGTTAGATTAAACTCGGCATTCCTGATAAAATAAAAAAAAACACCTTAGAACCTCCTTGCTTCATAAAGGTAATATAGAGAACACAGAATACACTGTAGATATCTGTGAAATACATGAGGCATGCTCTTTAAAATTACAAATAACACTCATTAATCCCCACTTCTATCCAACACTGTACAAGTCTAGCCAGCACAATAACAGGTAGGAAAAGGTATAGGAATTGGTATGAAAGAAACAAAACCTGGCCAAAAGATAGGAGAAGAGAAACTAAATGATAATGCATGGCAGATTTTTGTGGGCCAGGCCTAAAAGTGGCATAGATTACTTCTACTCACATTCTACTGACTAGAATTCACTTACATGGCCATTCCTGATGCAAGAGAGGTGGAAAATTCAACCTAACTCTGTGCCCCGGAAGAAGAGGAAATTTTCACTGTATATCTAGCCACCCTCCGCCACAAACCAAAATGGAAAATAATTTGGCATTATCTGAAATTGAATATGCACAAACCCCATAACTCAGCAATTCTACTTCTAGGAAGAGATACTTTTGCACATGCATACCACAAAATAAGTTTAAGAATACTCATCGCTCAGTTGTTCATAGTAGAAAAAAACAATGTATCAATCAACAATAGAACAAATTGTCACATACCCATAACTGAATAGTATAAAGCCAGGAAAATAAATGTCCTACAGAGCAACATAAATAAGTCTTTAAAAATTGAAAAAACGTAAGATGTAGATAGTAGAAGAACACATACAATATACAGGCATACCTTCTTTTATTGCACTTTGACTTATTGGGCTTTGCAGATACCGTGTTTTTAATAAATTGAAGGTTTGTGGCAACCCTGATTCAAGCAAGTCTATCGGTGCCATTTTTCCAAAAGCATGTGTTCACTTTGTGCCTCTGTGTCACATTTTGGAAAATCTCACAATATCTAAAACTTTTTCATTATTATTATCTCTTTTATGATGATCTGTAATCAGTGATCTTTGGTGTTACTACTATAATTGTTTTGGGGCACCATGAACATGTAAGCCCATATAAGGCAGTGAACTTAATCAACAAATGTATATGTTCTAACTGTTCCACCAAACCAGCCATCTTCCTATTACCTGAGACATGATAATACTAAAATTAGGTCAATTAATAACCTTACAATAGCCTTTAACTGTTCAAGTGAAAGAAAGAGTCACATGCCTCTCACTTTAAATCAAAAGCTGGAAATGATTAAGCTGAGAGAGAAAGGCACATCAAAAGCCAAGACAGGCTGGAACTAGGCCTCTTACACCAGTCAGCGAAGTTGTGAGTGCAAAGGAAAAGTTCTTGAAGGAAATTTAAAGTGCTACTCCAGTGAACACACTAACAGTAAGACAGCAAAGCAGCCTTGTTGCTCATATGGGTATAGTTTTAGTGGTCTGGATAGATTAAACCAGCCACAGCATTCCCTTATGCCAAAACCTAATCCAGAGCAAGACCCCCAACTATCTTCAATTCTATGAAGACAGTGAGATGAGGAAGCTGCAGAAGTTTGAAGCTAACAGAGATTGGTTCATGATGGTTAAAGAAGCTGTCTCCATAACATAAAAGTGCAAGGTAAAGCAGCAAGTGCTGATGCTGCAGCAAGTTATCCAGAAGATCTAACTATGATGAAAGTGGCCACAGTAAACAGCAGATTTCAATGTAGATGAAACAGCCTTCTATTGGAAGAAGATGCCATTCAGGACTTTCATAGTTAGGAGACATCAATACCCAGGTTCAAAGCTTCAGAGGACAGGCTAACTTAACTCTTATTAGTGGCTAATGCAGCTGGCGACTTTAAGGTAAAGACAGTGTACAGTGACTATTCCAAATATCCTATGGCCAGTAAGAATTATGTCTAATTTACTCAGCCTGTGTGCTATAAATAGGACAACAAATACTAGATGATAGCATGTCTGTTTATAGCACGGTTTAATGACTATTTTAAGCCCACTGTTGAGACCTACTGCTCAGAAAAAAAGATTCCTTTCAAAATGTTACTGCTCATTCACAATGTACCTTGCCACCCAAGAACTCTGATGGAGATAGACAAGGAGATTAATGTGTTTTCCTGCCTGCTAGCATAACATCCACTCTGCAGCCCATGGATCAAGGAGTAATTTTAACTATCAAACCTTATTATTTAAGAAATACATTATATAAGGCCATAACTGCCAAAAATAGTAATTCCTCTGATGGATCTGGGCAAAGTAACTAAAAACCTTCTAGAAAGGCTTCATCATACTGGATGCCATTAAGAACATTCGTGATTGATGGGAGATCAAGTATCAACATTAACAGGAGTCTGGAATAGATTGGTTCCAACCATCATGGATGACTTTTATGGCTTCAAGACTTCAGTAGAGGAACTAACTGCAGATATGGTGAAAACAACAAGAGAACTAGAATTCGAAATGGAGCCTGAAAAGTGACTAAATTACTGCAACCTCATGATAAAACATTAATGGATAAGGAGATGCTTCTTATGAATAAGAAAAGAAAGTGGTTTTTAAAGATGTTATCTACTCCTGGTGAAGATACTGTGTGAACACTGGTGAAATGACAACAAAGGATTCAGAATATTACAGAAACTTGGTAAAGCAGTGGCTGAGTTTGAGAAGACTAACTCCAACTTTGAAAGAAGATATACTGTGGGTAAAAAATGCTATCAAATAGCATCACATGTTACAGAGAAATCTTTTGTGAAAGGAAGAGCCAATCGATGCTGCAAACTTCATTGTCTTAAGAAATTGCCACAAGCATTCCAATATTCAGCAACCACCATTCTGATTAGTCAGCAAGCATCAACACTGAGGTAAGACCCTCTACCAGCAAAGATTATGACTCACTGAAGGCTCATATAATTGTTAGCAATTTTCAGCAA
The DNA here is from genome assembly GCF_000951035.1 of Colobus angolensis palliatus. Lineage (NCBI taxonomy): Eukaryota > Metazoa > Chordata > Mammalia > Primates > Cercopithecidae > Colobus > Colobus angolensis. The sequence continues at coordinate 6,782,203 of NW_012111919.1, read as the reverse complement.
TAAAGTATGTTTTAATTAAGGTATGTACATTATTTTTTAGACATGCTATTGCACACTTTAGACACACTATGGCATAGCATAAATGTAACTTTTATAAGCACTGGGAAAGCAAAAAATTTGTGTGATTCACTTTATTGCAATATTTGCTTTATTGTGGTAGTCTGGAACTGAACCCACAATATCTTGTAGGTATGTCTTATCATTTTTATAAAGTTTGATAAAATAAGTGGGTCAACAGATAATTTAGGCATAGATACATATGCAGTAAAACCTTTTTTAAAATCAAGAGCATAACAGTCAAAATTCAGCATAGTGTTCACACACTGGGGAACAGTGCAGGAAGAGGAATATGTTCAGAGAGGCTTACACAGGGAGTTTCCACAGTATTGGTAAAATTCCATTTCTGAGGCTAATGTACATGACACTGCTTAGTTCACATTAACATACTAAACAATGTTTTTATATCTACTTTTATATGGAGGGTAACAAATTTTTATAAGATGATACAAGAGATTGGAGAATATTTTATTTAAAATGTTTTAAATAATATTTAAATATTTTATATAAAAATAACTTAAAATTTTAATTTAACCTTACTTCTTATTAGCCAAAATATATTGTCTTGATTACCTAAAGAAATATTCAAGAAAGTGCTAGTTACTACATAAATTTAGAAAATAATTTAGAGTTTATTTTTTAAAACTTTACTGTTGCCAGGCGCAGTGGCACATGCCTGTAATCCCAGCTCTTGGGCAGGCAGACTGCTTGAGCTTAGAAGTTTGAGACCAGCCTGGGCAACATAGTGAGAACTCATATCTACAAAAAATTTAAAAATTAGCCAGGTGTGGTGGCGCACCCCTGTAGTCCCAGATACTAGGGGAGGCTGAGGTGGGCGAACTGCTTGGGCCTGGGAGGTCAAGGTTGCAGTGACCTGAGATTACGCCACTGCACTCCAGCCTGGGTGACAAACTGAGACCCTGTCTTTACTTTAAACTTGCTAAACTTTACTACTTAACAATCCAATTACTTGTTGCTAGTCTTCCCCAATCACGTGTCTTGTCAGCAAATTGTAGTTAATATCTCTGACAGTTACATTAAGTTCCAGTGTTCTTCCTAAATTTTAATTATAATGAGTACTTTTTGAAACGACAGAAGTAACAAGAAAAAATTAAACGGTAAAGGCATAATAATTCTAACCAAGATTAAGCTACCTGATAAGGAAGGAATTCTTGTATTTTGACCTCCGGTAAACAAAGGAGGAAGGGGCCAGGCGCAGTGGTTCACGCCTGTAATCCCAGCACTTTGGGAGGCCAAGGGAGATGGATAGACTGAGCTCAAGAGTTCATGACCAGCCTGGGCAACACAGTGAAACCCTGTGAAACCCTGTCTCTACTAAAAATACAAAAAAAAATTAGCCTGGTGTGGTGGTAATCCCAGTCCCTCGGAAGGCTGAGGCAGGAGAATTGCTTGAACCCAGGAGGCGGAGGTTGCAGTGAGCCGAGATCATGCCACTGTACTCTAGCCTGGGCAACAGAGCCAGACTCCACCTCAAAAAAAGAAGAAAGACAGAAAAAAAAAAAGAAAGAAAGGAGGAAGGAGGAGCTGTTTTCTAAAGAATGATCTCTAGAGGAATCCTGATCAATAAAACTATCAGAAAAAGACATTAAGATGTTATGGATCTGACCAGATGCAGTGGCTCGTGGCTGTAATCTCAGCACTTTGGGAGGCGGAGGTGAAAGGACAGCTTGCAGGCAGGAGTTCAGACCAGCCTGGTCAACATAGTGAGATGCCATCTCTAAAAACTTTTTTAAAAACTTAGTTGGGCATGGTGGTACATATTTGTAGTGCCAGCTATTTGGAAAGCTGAAGTGGGAAGATCGCTTGAGCCCAGGACTTGGTGGTTAAAGTGAGCTCTGACTGTACCACTGCACTCTAGCCTGGGTGACAGAGTGAGGTTCTATCTCAAAAAAAAAAAAAAAAAAAAAAAAAACACCAGAAGATGTTAAAGATCTATTAAGTCCTTTTCTCCTGGTAGTGTTAAAAATGTAGTTTCACTGACTCATTAACTCTTTTAAATGAACAGCATTTTAAAAAAACACTAAAACTATAGAATTGTGTAAAGCTTCCCATGTAAATTGCATGCATATTTTAAACATTCTATTTTTCTAGTAATTTTATGACAAATCTTTACACTACTATTTACATACTGTAAGATAATAACATGTACTGAAACACTGAAAACACAAACTACTTGCAGAGAAAATCAGTTTGACTTGATGAAAACTGAGGTACAGAATATTGTGAGGTAAACAGAATAGTTTTATTTCAGTAATTCACACTCTATGCATATCATATAAATTGCTATGAGTGCAATCCAATGAAGATATTTACTATGAGAGTAATAACAGTAAGAGGCAATAAGGTTTGGAGGATGGAAATTAGAATAGGGCTTGAGAAACAAGCACAGGAATAAATACTATCACCGAAAGAAACTTCTATCTGGAAAGAAAGCAAAAGGATGTAAGTTCAAGCACAGTGACAATATAAGAATATATCTCTGGCCCAAGGAATATCCCAATTCATGTCATTGTTAGGACTATGGCCAAATAAGGTAATGAAAGCAAAGGCATACACAGTATAAGTAACAACAAAATAATAACAAATGGGAAACAAAAAACATAATAATTTCAATGCAGACAGGCGCAGTGGCTCAAGCCTGTAATCCCAGCACTTTGGGAGGCCAAGGCATGCGGATCACTTGAGCTCAGGAGTTTGAGACCAGCCTGGACAACATGGCAAGATCCCATCTCTACAAAAAATACAAAAAATTAGCAGGGCATGGTGGCACATGCCTGTAGTCTCAGCTACTCAAGAGACTGAGGCAGTAGGATGGCTTGGGCCAGGGAGGCAGAAGTTGCAGTGAGCCAACATCGCACCACCACTGAGCTCCAGCCCAGGCGACAGAGCCAGACCCTGTCTCAAAAACAAAAACAACAACAACAAAAAACATAATCTCAATGCTGCCCCCAAGAAATGCCCAATACTTTGATGAACTTTTGAGACTGATAGACTAAAGAAGGGAACAGGGAATATACAATAAAAGGAAATTATAAAACTGAAGCTACAGGGCTCTGCTTTATTATAATAGGACTAAGTCTGAAGCATATAAAAATGATGAATCGCCTGGGCTCATGCCTGTAATCCCAGCAGTTGGGGAGGCAGAAGCAGGTGGATCACCTGAGGTCAGGAGTTTGAGACCAACCTGGCCAACATGGTGAAACCCCATTTCTACTAAAAATACAAAAATTTGCTGGACATGGTGGCTCACGCCTATAATCCCAGCTACTCAGGAGGCTGAGGCACAAGAATCGTTTGAACCAGGAAGCAGAGGCTGCAGTGAGCCAAGGTCATGCCATTGCCCTCCAGCCTGGACAAAAGAGTGAGACTCGGTCTCAAGAAAAAAAAAAAAGAAAAAAAGATTAATCATACATAATAAAATAGTAAAAGGGCTGTATATAAGTTATAAGATATTCCAAATCAGTAGTTTAGGGGAAAAAATATAGTATATTTAAGCCATAGTTAAGCCTCCAACTTGTGGGGCTTTCTGCTTCCCTATTTGCCCCACTGTGTAAATAAAACTTTAAAAAAATCCTATCTATAGGGGCCTAAATCTGAGACACTCATAAATCCTTCCCAGAAAATACTCGTAAATACCTTCCCACTTTAAACTGCTAGTTTTTGTTGCTTTGTCACAGTAGACACTGACTACACTGAGAGAGATGATTTGCCATTTATGTGATATATCTGATATCTTCAAATATTATATGTTATACTATGAAATTTATAATAAAAGTATGCCAGTTTCACCAAGTAGAATAACATCCCTTCATAGGAAGATACCATATTTTGTGTTTCAGAATGTCCAGTATATTGGAATACAATGATAAAACCACTTTCACCCCAGAGAATATCTGAGTCACATGTGTACATCATTCCTTATATTCCACTTGCCCATCTTGGTAAATTTCCATATCACTATCAAAATTGACAACATCATTCTTACAATACTAGATTGACAATTTAGGCAAAGTTAGTATGTCCTCTCTTGTGTTGTCTCCAACATTAAATCACACAGTTCTGTCAATTCTCTCAGCAATCTCTGAGAAGTCTCAATTCTCTATTTGGATTTTGTTTCTATTTATAAATCTCTGTCCAGGTCCTCATCTCCTGTGCTTGGACTTAGCAACCTTTCTGGTCTATCATACATGTAAAATGAGATCTTTAAGAAATGATTTTTTTTTAACTACCAATTGGGTACAAGCTTGACTATCTGAACGATGAGTTCAATAGAAGCCCAAACCCCCGAGTTATGCAATATACCCATGTAACAAAACTGCACATGTACCCCTTGAATCTAAAATAATGTTTTAAAATTAAAAAATAAGAAAAAATTTTAAAAAAATGTTTTCATTTAATCTCTTCCTTCCTAATTAACTCCTAGAAGAACTTTTTCGTTTTTGTTTTTTTAATTCTCCAGCTAAACAAATTCAAAATGTATGCAAGGCTCTTTGCCAATTTTTCCCTGTCCTTCCTTCCCCAAGCCTCTCATAAGGCCTGTGGTACTCTACTTATCAGGCTTCTCTGCCAACTCCATATATACGCATAGCATGCATACTTTCTTCAAATTTTTATCAAAATTCATATCCTTTAAGAATACTTTCCTAAATTCACCCTATTCTGATCATTTCTCCTTTAAAATTTCCTGATTTATATGTTACATAATAACTGTTCATATGCTTTCATTTTTTTCCATTCTGCCCTTAAAGATTCCAATATAGCAATATATTCCTGGCCATAGCAATGACCGTTTCTTTTATAACTTGTTACTATTCCTTATAATTTCAATTTTTTATAGCTAATTTCATTTACAAGAATGCTGAATTTTCCCACTGAAAGTAATGACTTACTTGGTTAATTTTAGATGTCAATTTAACTAAGCCATTGTACCCGGATATCTGGTCAAACACTAGCTTGGCTGTCTGGGAGAAGGTATTCTTTAGATGAGATTCACATTTAAATCAGTAAACTGTGAGTAAAGCAGATTATCTTTCATAATAAGAGTAGGCCTTATCTAATCAGCTGAAGGCTTTCAAGAGAAAAAGACTGAGGTGGCCCAAGGAAAAAGAAATTCTGCCTCAGGACTGCCTTCAGAATCAAGTTGTAACACCTGATTCTGGGTCTCCAGCCTGCCAGCCTATTCTACAGATTTCAGACTCTCCAGCACCTACAACCACTGAGCCATTTCCTGAAAATCTTCCCCAGCCCCAGCCCCTGCCACAAACACAAACAATACTCCTATTGATTATGGTATTCCAGATAACCATTGGCCAACACACTATTCTCCAGTTTGAAATCTTGTTTAGTGACTAGAGAGGATCCAAGATAAGCCCTTATGTCTCGCAACTGATTCATTCGTTTAAAAAATATTTGCATGTCTGCTGTGTGCTACATTCTGAAGATTCAAAGTTGATTTAACTGATGTCTCTGTTCTCAAGAATTTGAGGGAGATTTAGTTGAGAAAACAGATAATTAAAATAACATGTAAACATAAGGTTATGAGCTCAGGATACTACTCATGGAGACAAAGAGGAAGGATGTATAATTGAGGTTCCTATACCAACTGAACCCCACTTCCCATAGGTAAAACTCTGTTCATCACATATTGACCCTTGAAAACCAATTATATACCCTAAGCATATAAAGTAAAAACACAAAAGCACAGTATGTAAAAACAAACACAATATAAATATTACATTGTTAATATTCCTTTTGGATGATTTCCTTACACGAGCTGAACTGGCGAAGGAATCTTAAAATAGGACTTAGAATATTGAAGAATCTTGTTCCAGTTTGAAAAGCCAAATGGATTAACAGGGATTGGAAAGATACACACAAAACCTCATAGTTCATAAACCTCAAGCATACCAGTTAAAATGAATACTGTAGAATGGCATAAGTCTTTAATTCTTTGAAATGTAATAGCGCATTAAATCATAAAATCCTTATTTTGAAATCATCTTAAGTATACACAAAAATGATTAAAATTTAAGTTTATTTAAGAATACTCTCAATTAATTTGCTCTAGCCTTTGCACTTGTAAGTATGCCATCTTATATTACTAAATATAAAAATTCAGGCTCTAGGTTTACAATGTGAAACATAACCTCTAAATTAAAACATTTAAAAAATCACTAACTTAAGCCTGATAGTCAAATCTTAATCAAATCGTACAAAATGGTAAATAAAACAAAGTTGGTTTTTTGTTTTTTTTTTTTGGTTTTGGTCCTATATTTAAATTAGGAGATTTCTTTAATTCCTAGTAGTTTGAGAATTTCATAACTCTGTGAGACTACTATGCTAAGGACTGTTTTATAAGAACTGCTGTCAGTATTACTGTATGGCATTTTATTCTTTAGGTTAAGTAATCAGAAAAACATTTCCCAATATTAACTAAACCGATATTATTAAATGAACACGGTCTTATAATTTTCCACAAGTATTGTATAAGATAAATTTGCTTTGCTTTCTAGAATCACTTAATGAATCTTGGTGTAGCCAGCCTCCATTTTTACAGATGCCACAAGTTGTGATCTACCCAATGATACTGTAGTTTAATCCTTGTCAAATTAGCAGGGGACACAATGGGGTTCTTTTGGTATCACAAAACCAGTAAAACTTCCATTTCCATAAGCACGCACACAATAAATCTTTGTTAAATGAATAAATGAAATGCTCACAGGTCTGAGATTCTTATAGTCTGAAATCTCATGATCTCACTCCTGAAAGTTCACCTCAACACAGATGCTGTCAAAGATAGATTTTCCTCTGCAACTACAGGGGCTTCCACATACAGTGTGAGAACATACACCATATACAGCAAAGACATGAGACACATTAACACTTCACGAAGTAATTGAGGCAAATTATCAGAGATCTCTATTGTGCCCATAAAAGCTTTATATTCAAATACTAATACCTGCTTGCCTAGTTGAAAGCTCAATAACCTCTGTGCAGAGGTTGGAAGGCTAAAAAGGCCCTAAGAAATCAATAAGGACACCAAAAAAGCCTCATTGTGTCCCTTGCTGATTTGACAAAGATTAAACTACAATATCATTGGGTAAATCACAACTTGTGGCATCTGAAAAAATGGAGGCTGGCTACACCAAGATTCTATAATTGATTCTAGAAAGCAAAGCAAATTTACCTTAAATACTCTTGGAAAGTATGATACTTCAGAGGTCCTATAAAAATGGTTTTTAACCTTGTTTAGGTGATAGAAAGCATCAAGACTCCAATAAAGCTACAGATACTTCATCTCAAAAGAATTCCCACATGGATAAAACTTTATATATAATATCAGGAGATTTAATGAGCCTCTGAAGTGGTCCATGAAACTCATGTAAGAAACTTCCGTTTTGTAAATTTAAATAGAATTCAATACATTGGAGGTGTGCTAATAAGTTTGAAAACAAAGCAGTACTTTCTATCTAATTCTTTTTTTTTTTTTTTTTTTTTTTTTTGAGACGGAGTCTCGCTCTGTCGCCCAGGCTGGAGTGCAGTGGCCGGATCTCAGCTCACTGCAAGCTCCGCCTCCCAGGCTTACGCCATTCTCCTGCCTCAGCCTCCCGAGTAGCTGGGACTACAGGCGCCTGCCACCTCGCCCGGCTAGTTTTTTGTATTTTTTAGTAGAGACAGGGTTTCACCGTGTTAGCCAGGATGGTCTCGATCTCCTGACCTTGTGATCCGCCCGTCTCGGCCTCCTAAAGTGCTGGGATTACAGGCTTGAGCCACCGCGCCCAGCCAAGTCTTTTGATTTTTAAAAACAAGTTATGTTATATTTATTTTAAACTTCAGACAATAGCAAAGAGGAAGAGGTGATTTCACAACTATCAAATAGAAACATGGTTTTGAAGAACTGAAAAATACTAGCTTAGATAATTGAACTGTGCTGATAAGTCAGAGTTCCAGATAAGTGACAATCCAAACCATTATTATTACATAAATGTCAATCCCAATTCTAATAAAACAACTATAAGAAAAATATTTATTTAGAATCCCAAAGTTAAACAAACATTTGACTCATTTAATTTTCTTCAATGAGACAATCCATTTAAAGATAGGACTTTAATAAAAACATAAAACTAAGTATAAGCAGTTACATCACTATAATGGCTTAAATTCCTGAAAGATTAAACATCAATCATGTATTTTAAAAGTGAAACAGTCTCATCACATCCTAATTTATAATTAAGATTGGTTAAGTATGTTGAAACTACAACATTAATTTGTTCAGTATTTGTATTTCTAAGGATAAAATTTAAAATGCTTTCCAAATGTAAGAGGAAAGAAAGCTAAGAGGCCTAACTCATCATAGAGAAGGAAAGAAGTAACAATTACACAATTCTTTAGAGGTTAATTAAAAACAGGCAAGTAATACCGACGTTAAGGTTTTTACAAACCATCTGCACAACAAACCAAAAGGACGCTAATATCTGCTCTTGTAGTTTAGTTTCCGATGTACATCTTTTGCGCAAATTTCTCCCAGGATGTCTCTTGTCTAAAGGGGGTCCCCAGGGAACCAGCAAGAAGAAATTCTATGATTATGTTCTGATGCAATAAAGGCAAAGACCTTTCTAATCCTGAATTTGAGAAAAATAATGACTGCCCTAATTGTGACAGCAATACCCCCATCAGGTACATGAAAATAAAATGGCTATAATTTCTGGTATATTCCTTTTGTTTTTTCAGTTGAATGATACCTTTCTTTTCTTTTTTTTTTTTTTTTGAGACGGAGTCTCGCTCCGTCGCCCAGGCTGGAGTGCAGTGGTGCAATCTCGGCTCACTGCAACCTCTTCCTCCTAGGTTCACCCCATTCTCCTGCCTCAGCCTCTTGAGTAGTTGGGACTACAGGCGCCCGCCACCATGCCCGGCTAATTTTTTTGTATTTTTAGTAGAACTGGGTTTCAGCCTGTTAGCCAGGATGGTCTCAATCTCCTGACCTCATGATCCGTCCCCCTCGGCCTCCCAAAGTGCTGGGATTACAGGCGTGAGCCACGGCACCTAGTGCGATACCTAATTTTCTTAAAGTTTTTTCAGTAAGTTATGAAATCACAAATTAAGCATGTTTTATTATAAATTACAAATTACTGTTTATTGAATTCACAAAAGGAAAACATTTAAACAAGCCTATGTAACATATTTACAGCAACATGAATTCTGGATTCTTCAATGTTCCACTTATAAATTATTATACTTAGGAATTGTGAATCTAGCACTGTGTTTACTTGAATAACTGTACATTTCCTTCACGTAAATTACACTGTGAAAGGGATCAGGAAATGAGGCAAATACGAAGATCTTAGTACACAGTAATCTTTACAATTCTAATTTATCTTCTATATTCTTATTTCTGTTTATCAAAGAATGGTACACTTCCTAAAAATTGCAAAGATAATCAGTAGAAGAGTTAAGTTAGAAGAATCTAGATTTAATGCTTCTCTCCTCTTCAGCTGTTTTAGTTTTCTAAGAAAGGCTCCTTAAAGCTAAAGATATATACTGGGTGAGGCCTCACAGGGCAGACTTCATATGTGAATACCTGCACGCATGACAACAGGAATTCAAAGAACCAGGGTTTTACTCCCAAGACTTGCCATTAACCTGCTTTTGTGACATCAGGCATATAACTTGTAAGGGACTTAGTTTTTGCCACCTGTAAAATAAGAATGTCGAAACATGATCTCCAAGGTCATTTCCAATTAAGATACTTGTGTAAGTCCACATTTATGTAAGTATATGAATAACAGAATTACAGTAAATCCATGTGAGAGTATGGACATAGGTATACATGTAGGAAGGGCAAAGGAATGTGTAAAAAAAATAAACATTCAATGTTTACATTTGAAGTTTCCTTTCACAGGCAGGGTTTAGACTTTCGATAAAGAAAGGCCCAGAAGACCCACTACTCTCATCCAAATCCACAGCACCCTCCTTTTATGCCACCGCTATACTAATGTCTACAAGCAGTATAACCTAAGAGTGTGCTTTCCCCGCAATATAACCATTCTCATATCCAATCCAAGGTAGACTGATCCAGTCTATCTCAATGAGGGTCGGCAAGCTTTTCTGTAAAGAGTTTAATAAATATAGGTTGCCTTTCCCTTCTCAATAGTGCCATTCATCAAGACAGTGCTTGCTGCCAACCTTTACTTCTAACAAATTACTCACTCTGGCCTTCTGACAAGAGTCAGTCCTTGACTCTTCTTGATCCTGGCAAATAAATTCCTGGTACCACTGTATCACGTTTTTATTGCTACTTAACTCCTTTTTCCCTCATTAATTCAAAGCTACAACTTCATGACTTCATCCATCTTGAACCCCAAATGTCAGTATTACTATCACTCACCATTGGTCCAGAAAGATGGTAAGAAAATAGAAACAAAAAAGAAGGGCACAGTAGAAACAAAAAAGAAGGGCACAGAGACAGGGTAGGTTCAGGTGAAGGACAGGTGAATGGTAGTATTATCTCCCTTTTCTAGACTCTAAAAAGGAACCAGGTGCTACCTTACTGTTGATTTAAATTAAAATGTCTACTTCTGTGGGAACAGAGAACATTTCACTTTATGCAAAGTGCTCCCTAATGAAAGAACTGTTGTAACAGGAGGGGAAAAACCCTCAGTAAGCTTTTTTCTTATGCTTTTATCTAGATCACTCTGCTTCCAGCTGTGAAACTGACTGATGTTTTTAAAGCTCCCAAGGAGCCTCTATAAGAAACCATGGTTACTGGTTCAAAACAGTATCCAAAAAAAAAAAAAAAAAAAAAAAAAAAAAAAAAAAAAAAAAAAAAAAAAAAAGGAGGTGATAGCAATTTGAAGAGAAAAACAGTTTTTTTAAATTTCGTCAAACGAAGCTATAGCAACAAGGAGTAGGCTGATGGCTGGGCAAAGGCTTCAACATGATAACGTCTCTAAGGGACATCAGGGTGCTTGATCTCTCAGCCCAGAAAGCCCAGCACCTCAAGGGATCATTTTACCTTACCCAAGAGTGATCCCCCAAAGCTAATTTAGTTATTGACTATGGACGGTATCTTATACACTTAACTAATATTCTCATCACAAGGTCACTGAGTTTGCTTTACACAGAAGCTTACTTGGAAAGAAATTAAGAGCACAAAGTTGCTTAATAAGTATATGAATCTGAGCCTAAACCAGTACCTATCATTTTAATATAAAGCTGCCTAAGTCATTCTTATCAATCTTTTTCAAAAAGTTTTCATCAAATGCTCATCTTTTCAAACCCTTTAGTGACCCTGTCAGTTATTAAATAATTCATTCCTTTCATACTTGAGAACCTATCATATTTCAGGCACTGTATGAGACACGGGATATATCACAATAAAGAAAACAGACAAAACTCAAGCTTTTATGAAGCTTATAAACTAATGGAGAAAAGAGACACTAAATACATAACTGCAAATTGTGCTAATGTGCTAGGAAGAAAAAAAAAGTATTTATTGGGATTTCAAGAAAACTTTCTTTAATTTTTCAAGAGATCAAATCCTCACAGCTATTGATGGTGGTTAATGGATACACAGAAATGGTGATGGATTCATCATACTCTCTACTTTTGTATATATTTATAAATTCTTAAAATAAAAATTTTAAAATGGAAGAAATAGGAAGAGACCTGAAAGTAGGTGTTAAAGAAGCAAAGCACGTCAGAGAAGAGTGTTCTCTAGGCCAAGAGCAGAGCAGATGCATCAATTCAGAGAACTGGGAAGCTTGGCATATGAGAGGGATTGAAGGAAAGATTCGATAGCCTGCTCTCTAGAAACTATTTTTTTAAAGCCCCACCAAAAACTAAAGAACTGTCACATCCACAAGCTACAGATGGCAGATATTCCAAACAGTAATAATGGAAGCTAACTTTTTGAGCCTTCACTAAATGCCAAGCAGTGTGCTAAGAGTTACTGCACTTTATTTCATAGATGTCTTAGAACAATCTGTGAGAAAGATACATTTTTTCCTAGTTTGCAGGGGAGGAAACTAAGGCACAGAGAAATCAAGAAACTTGCCTAGAAATATCTGATTGCAGAACCTGTACTTTTTCTTAACTACAATCATATATACTGCTTACCACATGTCCAGGTGACATTATTATTATATTTTACTTTAAAGAGTTCTAAATTCTTGGTCCATTTCCACAATTAGCTTGGGCTTTGTGCTTAAATTATTTCATCTCTTGCTCATTTCACAAATGGAACAGGAGTAGATTATATATTAAGGTCTTCCTAGCTTTTAATGTACCTTTCCAATTACGTTACTACTTTTTTCATACCAGAAGTTTATACTTACAGTATTTTATAGATCATATAATTTAGGCAAATATCTAAATTTTGATAATTTATTAATCATTCAACAAATACTGGTCATCTTCGTGACAGGTGCTCCACTAGGTGTTAGTAATACAGCAGTAAGCAAAACAGTTCAAAATCTCTGCCTGCATGGCATTTATAATTTAGTGAGAAGAGACAGACAATAAATAAAACAAATAAGCAATATAGTATGTTAGAATATGGTAGGTCCTATGGAGAAAAGAAATCAGGAAAGGAGCACAAGAATTGCTGATTTCCCCATGCCTATCATGAGCAGGAATTTGTTGGCACTAAGGCAAATAAAGACAAGCAATGTCTGATTCCCTGCATTGAGCTGAGTACAGTTTGGTAAACACCAATATGAGGAATTCTACAAAAGACAAACAAAGTGCCATGGGTCCACATAGGGAAGAGCTGCAAGGCAGAAGGAACTGAGTTGCAACCTGGATTTTACTCTCTTAAAAACAAAAAAACTAAAAAGAAAAAAAAATTCCCAAAAAGAATGTGAGACCTATATATTAAATCCACATTCCTAATTTTACAAAACCTTATTGATAAATATTTTAAGAAGATTTGAAAAAATAGAGACGCATACTATTTTCCTATTTGAGAAAACTATAATTAAAAATATCAAAGTTATAAGCTTCATACAAATCAAATAACATGTTTTAGAAACATAATCTTATAAGAATCTCTACTACAATTAAAAAAGTAAATGTAAGAAAAGCCAAGGAAGTCTTGAGAAATGGGAGTACTGAGAGTAGATATGCTCTCATGATTATGAAAAGATACCAGTATGCTTTTCTCATTTGCTTTTCCTTCCACTGACTTCCCTCCTATTCTATGAGTAGCATCCATATCTTTGGTAAAGTTTAAAAATGAAAAGAGAAAGAAATAGTTAATATTTACCTTATGAATTAAAGAAAGAATTTTACAGTAAGATAAAAGTTTTTGAAAGTCTGGTTTTCCCAAAGAAGGAATTTGTTAGACACTAATATATTCTGGCCAAGAGTGAAAGAGTAAGATTACAGTTTCTTCCATAGTACAGGGCAGATATCCCTTCTGCTCATGACAGTTAGAACATGAGGCCTGTCAATTAGGGTAGAAAGATGATATAAATTAGAAAAAGTATAAATTATATCCCCAAACACCTGATCCTGGACAAAGGATTGTGGGATTAAAAGGTGAGACAGAGATAGAAGATGCAAGTGACCAATATTCCCATCATCTTTCAGGCAAAGGGTGCAGAAGAAAAGAGTGTCTGAGGGAGTAAGGAAATCTGGGAGCTAGAACAGTCAGCTTCACTTCCCACTAAGACTGTACAAAATGACTGCCTTCCAGGAACTTCCCTGCCACATGTGCGCACACATACTTTCTCTCTCACACACACAGACAGACACACACACACCACCAACCTCTTTCCTCTCCCTATGCCTACTCAACAGAAGCTGGAGATAGCCACACTGAAATATATGCACAGAAACACATGAAGGTTGAGGAGGAATATGAGATCAGCTCTGGCATCTCCCTTATTTCTCGTGTGCCATGGAAGGTACTAAGAAATTTCTGTGTGCTCTAAAGTAGTACGGGAAAGGTAACTTAAGATACAGATTGACGAGTTTGCCAGAGGGGCAAAGTAATTCCATAGCAAGAGGCCTGGAAGAGAGAATACCTGGCTCAGGGGGCCAAGCCAGACCTCAGGCTATCTGTGACACCAGGAAAGATGGCCAATGAATCCCAGGAGTCAAAAGAACAGGTCTCAGGTAATATCGTTTGCTAGTTTACTAGCTGTAAACCTCGGTGGCCACAGTTCCAGGGAGAGACCAGTAAGAAATCAGAGAAGATAGTACATAGACTGAGGGTCTTGGTGTGCTTCCACCACTACAAGTTCACACAAGCCAACCGAGAAGTCTAGATTCTGTTGTGGACAGGTCTGAGGAAGAGATAGTATTTGAATGAGTAGTATCTAGAAGCTGAAATATCCAAACAGAACAATTTAAACTATTGGGTAAGACCCAGTTTACCAGATGGGAGTTAAGTCCGGTACTCTTCTTCAGGCCATCCAGTAACCAGGGTTCATCAAAAGGAACAGATAAGAAAAATAAAGAAACTATATTTTCTTGCACACCTGAGTACGAATAAGGTGTGATCCTACTACAGATTTCATGATGATTATTTTATCTGAGAATTGAACAGAAATACTTTGCATATTAGAAACCAATATCACCTTAAGATTAACAGTGGACATTCAGTTGAAGATGGCAGACTGAGCCCATTCATCTACCTCTTCTCCTACTAAAGACCTCAGGTCAGAAGGGCCTGGGGGTGTGGGGAGGCCACAAAACAACTAAGTGAAAAACCACCAGTGATGGTCAGTACAACTCTAATGACAAGTAAGTGTCAGCCACAGCATTTATCATGAGTCTAAAGTCTTTGTCTGATGGCTTATAGCGTGAACTTTGAAATGGAGATAATAGCAGGCTACAGACAATCTCAGTGGAGAGAGGTGGGGGAAAGGAAGGCAACTCAGAACTAATCAGAACTCTCCCAGCAGAAAAATTCCTTTCCTATAGCAGAAACTGAGGGACAGGGCTCTGCTATCAGCCTTGTCTCTGCAAGTGCATGATAAGAATAATGAGTCCAGGGATGATAGCTCAGGGCTGTAATCCCAATGAGACTGAGGTGGGAGGATCGCTTAAGGCTGGGAGTTCCACACCAGCCTAGGCAACATACAGAGACTTTACCTCTACAGAGGCGAGGGGATGGGAGGAGAGAGGGAACGATAACTAATGTTGCCCAGGTAAATAGGGTGAGGTCAGATCTGATTGCATGCAGATTATACCCTACTATTTTATAA
>NW_012111919.1:6745741-6766866 GCF_000951035.1 Colobus angolensis palliatus | reverse complement strand
GGTAAAGGAAAGCCCACCTCTCACTCACCACAGCAAGCAGGAAGCCGACTACAGAGTCCAATGGTCAGCCACGATGCTCAGTGGGTAAGACAGTATTTTGTAAAGGGGAATAATGATCTGTACAGAATTACTCCAGTTTCCAAGATTTCAAAGGCTATCATTCAACTATCAGCATCAAAATAATTTAAGGTGTCTATGTGCCCAACTCTAGACTTACTGAATCAGATTTTTGTCCATGGGACTAGGAACCTACATTCTACCTGGGCCGCCAAGCAATGGTTATATACGTTGAAGTAAGACAACCACTGATTGTGACCTTTACTTGAAAATACTGTAAAGAAGAAAGCTAACAATCACTGGCCACTTAATAAAAACCAACGGAGGCAATAAGGTGAAGAAGTAGAGACACAATGACCCAAAGAATATACAGTAAGGCAACAAAAATAAATAAAATTTTCCTAACTTTATTGGTATCTTGAGAGAGATTCAAGAGGCCAATATATTCACAGAACAACAACAAAAAAACCTGTTCTTATAATAATCAAGGAACAAGAAGAATTTTGGGAAAATAAAAATTGTTTTCAAAATGAAGTAATATGACTTTCAGTGAATGTCAAGATGGAATAAGCCCTTTACAGCCTATCTCCCTCACTGATTACAACTAAAAACTCTGGGCAGAATACTAAAAGCAACTTCCTGAAAACTGAAAAGTAACAATGTCTGGTGCGTTGGAGAAGAAAGACAAAATGTAAAGAATAACCAATATGAAGGTGACTTTACTATTTTTTTAATCCTTTCTTTATCTACCACTTTGACCTGAGGGTGAGCAGAGTCCCAGAATTAGGCAGCAGACATACATGGCAAAACTCCAGGAGAAACCCCCTCTTTCTAGTGGGTATAAAACAAGCATCTGTGGGCTACAAAGTATGTGGTTTGGAGCAGTATGAGGGGAGTTCCCAGTTTCTTTACTCTTTTTTTTTTTTCTTCTCTGCTGACTCTGCCTCAAAGCCAGTCTAAGTTACGAAGCTGTACTACTGAGGCAGCACATCTGAAAGCCTAAAAGAAACCTGTCCTTCTGTCCTGAGAAACGGGAAAGAGGCCAGGGTAGTAGGAAGAATATGGGAAGAATCTTCACTATGTATTTCTCTGGGGCATAACAGTGGGGGAGGGGGACACTAAGACTCTAAGAGAAAGAAATCCCTGCTACTAGTGAAAGGACTAGGAAAAGAGGCTCCTGGGGGCCAGAGAGCATAAGGAAAGTCTCTGAGAGGACAGAGATCTACTTCCAAGTTGCATACATGTAGAAAAAGCACAAAAAAGTATAACAAGCTAGCCAGGCATGGTGGCTCACGCCTATAATCCCAACACTTTGGGAGGCCAAGGCAGGCAGACTGCTTGAGCCTAGAGTTTGAGACCAGCCTTGGCAATGTGGTGAAACTCCGTCTCTACAAAAACAAAAACAAAAAACAAAAATTAGCTGGGCATACTCTGGGGCTGAGGTGGAAGGATCACTTGAGCCCTAGAGGCAGAAGTTGCAGAGAGCTGAGATTGTGCCACTGTGCACCTGCGGTCCCAGCTGCTAGGAAGGCTGAGCTGGGAGAATCCCTTGAGCCTGATGGGTAGATGCTGCAGTGAGCCCAGATCATGCCACTGCACTCCAGCCTGAGCGAGAGAGGAAGATATTTGTCTTAAACAAACAAACAAACAAATAGGCTCAAGCAATTCTCGCACCTCAGTCACGCGAGTAGCTGGGACCATAGGCGCGGACCACAGGTGCACACCATGGGCCCAGCTAATTTTTTTTTTTTTTTTTGGAGACTGAAAGTCTTGCTCTGTCTCCCAGGCTGGAGTGCAGTGGCATGATCTCGGCTCACTGCAAGCTTCACCTCCCGGGTTCAAGGGATTCTCCTGCCTCAGCCTCCCGAGTAGCTGGGACTACAGGAGCCCGCCACCATGCCCAGCTAATTTTTTGTACTTTTAGTAGAGACAGGGTTTTTCCATGTTGCCGAGGCTGGTCTCCAACTCCTGAGCTCAGGTGATCCACCTGCCTCAGCCTCCCAAAGTGATGAGATCACAGGTGTGAGCCACCACCCCTGGCCCCAAACGAATCTTTAAACTCAATGCAATCGTAATTAAAAATGCTTCGTATGTTTACTTTTTAATTTGATGAATATATTCTCAAGTTAATTTGGAAAAATACCAAAGAATAAAACAGTTTTGAAAAACTAATAAAAGAACACTTTAAAGCTACAATAACATTAAAAATACGTAATTATGCCGTGACAGATAATTAGATCAAAGGAACTTTAGTAGAGACAAAGAAACATATGTGTATGTGAAAATGTTACACTGGGTAAACTATACTTTGAAATCTGGGTAAAAATGAAACATTTACCAAATGCTATCAGAACTAATAATCTAGATTTCTACATATCATTTATAAAAATTATGAAAGATTAAATATTTAAAAATATTCAAAGAAGATGAAAAACCAGTAGCCAATAAACACATGACAAAAAGAAGTCAAAAAACTGTAACTTAACTGACATTCCTTTTTTAATCATTTAGATTGCCATTATGTTTAAAAAAATCTGTGAATGTAAGTGTCTGTATTCACTGAGATGTATCAAACATTTGGAAATTTCTACACTAAAAAAAGAGAAAAAATCCTGGCTAACACTGTGAAACCCCGTCTCTACTAAAAAATACAAAAAAAACTAGCCGGGCGAGGTGGCGGGCGCCTGTAGTCCCAGCTACTCGGGAGGCTGAGGCAGGAGAATGGCGTGAACCCAGGAGGCGGAGCTTGCAGTGAGCTGAGATCCGGCCACTGCACTCCAGTCCGGGCGACAGAGCAAGACTCCGTCTCAAAAAAAAAAAAAAAAAAGAGAAAAAATGTAGAGGAAAAAGTAGATCTGAATACTTAAACATTTCAACACTTGTATACATAAAAAAATCACAAAGTAAAAAGGCAAACAGAAAGGGTAAATGTATTTGCACAAAACATGACAAAGTTAATATTCTTAATATATTCAAAATGTATACACAATAGTATAAAAATTGGTAAGACTCCAATGCATAAGTGGATAGAGAACTCTAAATACAACAAAGAAACAAATTAAAATGAAATGCAATTATCTACATGCCAATTTAGCAAACACTAGGGTGGGGGAACACCCAATGGGATAACGTGGTGAAGCAGACATGCTCACTTGCTGACAATGAGCAAAGGTTGACACAATCTTACTAAGGAGCAATCTGACATATTAAGAAGAAAGAACCTTAAAAAAAGCCGACAGTATTATTAAAATTTGGGAAGTCTTCAATTCTAGCCTCACATTTGACAGCTGCATTACAAGAAAAGTCACATACCATTTTGAGCACCGGTTTCTTCGATGTAAAATATCAATACCAGTAATTAATTCACAGAGTTGTAATATACAAAAGAGAAACAAAGCCTGCAAAAATGTCTGAAAAACTGCAAAGCACAGGGTTGCCCAAGGGTCTGTGAACTTCAGGAAATTTCTGAAGATCTTCAAACTCTGACTGAACATGTGTGAATGTTTGTGAAAAGATCTACACAGATTTAAGTAGACTCTCAAAGGGGCCCTGATTCAAAAGAAAGCTGAAAACCACTACAGGCATGGAAAATAAAAGAAAGAATCTTCTTCCCAGTGTCCAACTTGTTTCCTGACACACTATAGGCCCAAATGAGGAATTCAATGTAAAAATTCAGATAGTATTGAAGATGATATTCAACTTACCCTGTTAATTTCTAAGCCCCTCAGAGTAGTATTTAGTGATTTCTGAGGAGATTAACTCATTCTCTGATGTCGCTGTAATTGGAATCTGAAATTAGGAAAACAGTAAGTCAATCAATTGGATCTACTTGGATCAATCACATGAAATTAATGCAGTCTACTTTGGAAAATGGGTGGGGGAGCAGTAAGTAAACAATATATTTAAAGTACTATGCTGAATTCATTAAGATATGCATAATTAATATATAAACTACACTGGGACATTTCTCTTGAAGCAAACAAAAACAAAATTGCATATATTTTAATAAATGGAATACAGAAAATTAACATTCTACAAAACAATTTATCATTTGAAAAATAATAGTTTTAAAAAATTGACATTTAGTAACTATTTATGGGGTACAGTGATATTTCAATACATATATAGAATGAGTAATAATCAAATCAGGGTAATGGCATATCAATCACCTCAAACATTCATCATTTCTTTGTGTTAGGAACATTCAAAATCCTCTCTTCTAGCTATTTAAAAATACACACTAAATTCTTGTTAATGATAGTCACCCTACATTGCTACAGAACACCAAAATTTATTCCTCCTATCTAACCTATAATTTTGTAACTGTTATCCAACCTCTCCCAATACTTGCCTCCCGATTACCCTTCCCGCCTTTAGTAACCACAATTATACTCTCTACTTCTATGTGCTCAACTTATTTTTAGCTCCCACAATATGAGTGAAAATATGTGTCTTTCTGTGTCTGACTTAAATATTTAACTTAATACACTGTCCTCCAGGCTCATCCGCATTGCTCCAAATGACCAAATTTCATTCTTTTTTATGGCTGAATAGTATTCCATTTTGTATATATACCATATTTTCTTTATCCATTCATCTGTTGACAGACATTTAGGTTGATTCCATATCTTGGTTACTGTGATATGCTGAAATAAACATGGGAATATAGATATCTCGTCAACATAC
This sequence comes from Colobus angolensis palliatus, assembly GCF_000951035.1. Taxonomy (NCBI): domain Eukaryota; kingdom Metazoa; phylum Chordata; class Mammalia; order Primates; family Cercopithecidae; genus Colobus; species Colobus angolensis. Next base: position 6,762,123 of record NW_012111919.1, on the reverse strand, counting down.
TGTTATCCTTTACTTTGGACAAATACCTAGTAGTGGGATTGCTGAAACACACGGCAGTTCTGTTTTCAGTTTTGAGGAGTATCCACACTGTTTTGCATAATGGTGGTCCTAATTTACATTCCCACAAATAGTGTATGAGTGCCCTTTTCTCCACATCCTTGCCAGCATTTATTTTTTGTCTTTTTGATAACAGTCATTCTGAGGTGAAATAATCCTCATTATGGTTTTGATTTTCATTTCCCTGATGATTACTGATGTTCAACATTTTTTCATGTTGGCCTTTTGCATGTTCCTTTCGAGAAATGTCTAGTCAGATCATTAGCCTATTTCTTTTTTTTTTTTTTTTGAGACGGAGTCTCGCTCTGTCGCCCAGGCTGGAGTGCAGTGGCCGGATCTCAGCTCACTGCAAGCTCCGCCTCCTGGGTTTACGCCATTCTCCTGCCTCAGCCTCCCGAGTAGCTGGGACTACAGGCGCCCGCCACCTCGCCCGGCTAGTTTTTTTTTTGTATTTTTTAGTAGAGATGGGGTTTCACCGGGTTAGCCAGGATGGTCTCGATTTCCTGACCTCGTGATCCGCCCGTCTCGGCCTCCCAAAGTGTTGGGATTACAGGCTTGAGCCACCGCGCCTGGCCTTATTAGCCTATTTCTTAATTGAATTATTGGCTTTTTGCTGTTGAGTTTCTTACTTATTTAGGATATTAATCTCTAATCAGAAGAATCGTTTACAAATAATATTTTCTCCCATTCTTCAGGTTGTCTCTTCACTCTGTTGATTGTTTTCTCTGCTGTGAGGTGTTTTAGCTTGATATAATACCATTTGTCTACTGTTGCTTTTGTTGCACCTGTGCATTTGAAGTCTTAGCCATAAAATCTTTACCCATATAAATGTCCTGAAGTGTTTCAGATTTTACATTTAAGTCTTAAACCATTTGGAGTTGATTTTTGTATATAACGAGAGATGAGGGTCTAGTTTCATTCTTCTGCATATGGATATCCAGTTTTCCCAGCGCCCTTTATTGAAGAGGCTTGTCTTTTCCTGAATGTATGTTCTCGATGCCTTTGTTAAAAATCAGTTGGCTATAAATATGTAGATTTATTTCTGGGTTCTCTTCTGCTCCACTGGTCTATGTGTCTGTTTTTATGCCAGTGCATGCTGTTTGGGTTACAATTGCTTTGCAGTATATTTTGAAGTCAGATAATGTGATGCCTCCAAGGTCCTCTCCCACCCCTCAGGAATTCTTTGCCTATTTGGGGTCGTTTGTGGTTTCAAACAAATTTTAGGATCTTTTTTTTCTATTTTGGTGAAGAATGTCATTGGTATTTTGATAGAGCTTGTGTTGAATCTGCACATTGCTTTGGGTAGTATGGTCATTTTGACAATATCAACTCTTTGTTAATCCATGAATATGAAGTAGGTTTCCATTTTTTGTATGTCCTCTTCAATTTATTTCATCAGTGTTTTGTAGTTTTTATTGTAGAGATCTTTCACCTCCTTGGTTAAATTTATTCCTAGGTGGGGTTTTTTCGTAGTTATTGTAAATAGAATTGCTTTCTTTTCCAGGCTAGTTCATTACTGATGTATAGAAATGCTACTGATTTTTGTTATGTTGATTTTGTATCCTACAACTTTACTGAATTTATCAATTTTAAAACTGATTTTAAAAAAGTAGAGTTTCTAGATTTTTCTATATATAAGATCATGTTATCTGCAAACAGAGACAATCTGACTTCCTCTTTTCCAATGTAGATGCCCTCTATTTCTTTCTCTTGCCTATTTGCTCTGGCTAAGGCTTCCAGTACTATGTTGAATAAGACTGATTAAAGTGGGCATCCTTGTCTTACTCCTTTTCTTAAAGGAAAAACTTTCAACTTTTCCCCATTCAGTATAATGTTAGCTGTGGGTTTGTCATATATGGCCTTTAACTGTATTGAGATATATTCCTTCTATGTCTAATTTGTTGAGAGATTTAGCATGAAGGGATGTTAAATTTTATCAAATGATTTTTTTCTGCATCTATTGGGTGATCACACAGTTTTGTACTTCATTCTGTTGATGTGATTAATCACTTTTATTGACTTGCATATGTTGAACCATTCCTAGGAAAAATCCCACTTAGGCATGGTGTATAATCTTTCTGATGTGCTGTTGGATTCAGTTTGCTAGTATTTCATTGAGGATTTTTGCATCTGTGTTTATCAGGAATATTGGCCTGTAGTTTTCTGTTTTTGTTATATATAATGACCTTGGAGCTGAAGAAGCTGGCAGCCCAAAAAAACCCATAGGCCCAGACTCCCCCACAAAACCAACCAGCCAAACAAAACAAAATCCTGTTCTCTCTAGGCAAAAAATAAGGAAAGAGACAATCCAGACAGAGGCCATTATACCTAGCCAAACATCACCAAAAACACAAAAACAAAAGTAAAAAACAACTCTGTGTCTGTAGCTCCCACCCACACCAGCAAAGGTGAAGTAGGGAGCCTAGATGTCTGCTCTCCTCTAGCTGTAATAAGGCATTCAATTCTCCCGACAATGGTGATGTCAGAGAAGGCCAGTAGAGAGCCAGTTACCGCCATGTGATAATGAGACCTCCTTTTCCACAGTGTCAGTGAAGACCACATGGAGAGCTTGGACCTTCACCTAGTAGTAACAAGGTACGCTTCTCTCTTTCTGCCACACGCTGTTTTTGGAGAAGCCTATTAGAGAGTCAGGCCTTTCACCATCACACCGTGAAGAGACTATACCCCGGTGGAGGATATGTAGGGAACCATAATGACATATTCCTGCCCCTGCCAGCCAGGGAGAAATCAATGGGGGCCAGAACTCCCATCCACGACCAGCAGTAACAAAGAATCTCTCCCTAAATTGAGTGTCAAGAGAGGCAAAGTAGAGAACCTGGACTTGTACCCCGACAGGAAAGTAATGAGGCTTCCCTCCTTCTCATGTAGAGGCAGGGCCAGAGGACGCCAACTAAATCAGAATATTTAAATATGACCCAGAGCATCGGCACGTAATACCAAAAATGTCCAGGTATCAAATAAAAATCACTCATCATACCAAGATCCAGGAATATCTCAAATAGAATGAAAAAAAGACAATCCACAGATGCCAATACCAAGATGATGGAGGTATTAAAATTATCTGAAAAACATTTTTTAGCAGCTGTCATAAAAATGACTCAAGGAGCCATTACAGACATACTTGAAACAACAAAACAGTTGAGTCTCAAAAACCAAGCAAGATATAAAGAACATACCCCAAAGAAAGAAAAGATATAAAGAAGAACCAAATGGAAATTTCAGAACTGAAAAATACAATAGGTGAAACAAAAGATGTAGTGGATGGATGCAACAATAGAATGGAAGGGACAGAGAAAAGAATCACTGAACCAGAATATAGAACAATAGATACTACCCAGTCTAAACAACAGAGAGAAAACAGCCTGCAAACAAATAATTAGAGCCTCAAGACCTATGTGACTATAACAAAAGATCTATCTTCTGCCATGGAGTCAAACAAGGCAAGAAGAAAGTGGGCAGGGCTGAAAAAGTGCTCTAAGAAATAAAACCAGGTAACTTTCCATGTTTGGCAAAACATAAATTTACAGATTCAGGAAGCTGAGTGAACCATAAATAGGATAAACCCAAAGCAGAGAAGGCCAGTAGGGAGCCAGTCCCTGTCATGTGATAATGAGACCTCCTTTTCCACAGTGTCAGTGAAGACCACATGGAGAGCCTGGACCTTCACCTAGTAGTAACAAGGTACCCTTCTCTCGTTCTGCCATAGGCTGTTTTGGAGAAGCCTATTAGAGAGTCAGCAATCCACACCGAGGCATATCACAGTTAAACTTCTGAAAGCTAAAGACATAGAAAATGTAATAAAAACAGTAAGACAGAAATGATAATTTACCTATAAGAGAAAATAATTCAAATGACAGCAGACATCTCATCAGAAACAAAGGAGAAATGAAAGAAGTGACACAACATTTTTTTACTGACGTCCACACCTGATCATCTGTGTCTATTTTTGCATCTGTTTTTTCTTTTGTTCCTGGCTCTTGGCATGTCTGGAATCTGGGGACTCAATGTCAAACACCATATCATTAAAAACTATAAAGCATGTGAAATTTATCTTCAATTGAAGAGTTTCTTTACTTTCTGGTTGGCAGTAGGAGCTAATCAAATCAGAGATCAAGCTAACTTGAAGCTTGTTTTCAATCTTATTAAGACCTAGTACACTTCTGGTTCACTCTTACCGCTAGGATGCCGTTGTTGTTCAACCTAGGGTGTTTACCAGGACGCCGCTATCTCTAGCACCATGAAAATGCTGAAAACTCTGCTGAGCTTCTTAGTTTGTTAGCAGCCACTTTCTGCTCAACTTTCCTGCTTATTGGTTTGTGTTGCTTACTAAACTGTGACAACTCTTAAGGGAAACAAGGTTCAGACTTCTAGGCTCACTTCTCTGTGACTGTCTTAGCCACTCAAGCTCTAGCTACCTTGGTAACCATGAACTCCAACAGTCTCTCACCAGGGTTTGGGACCCCTGGTTTAACTGACCTCCCTGAGTGAACCTGTCTTATATGGCAAAGGTGGATTAACTCCTTGAATTATATAGCTCTTTCAATATCAAACTGTTGAAAAAGCATCGATGACTTCTCATACAGAAGAATAAAGTCCCACCTCATTAGCTAACTCTACAAGTCCACTCAGAATTCTGTCCTTATAAATGCCTAACTTCCTGCCTTATTCTCCAGTCAATTCCCACTGTCAGGTCTTTCCTCAGATAAATCCCTCTTCCTGGAGTAGCACTCCCACCTCCTGGCTCCCAAGAGAATCCATATCCTACTAAACTTGCAAACCCCAGTTCAAATTCCTCTAAAAACTCCATCAAGCAACTTGTTTCCCCTCTCCCTTACTCATTAAGGTATATGAGAACAGGTTCTGTATGTGTATGTTTAACTTCTTTTTTAACTTAATATTATTCTGTTGCTCATTAAAAAAAAAAAATACTACTAATAATTTTTCAGTACCCACCACATGCCAAGCTTTTCTAAGCACTGGTTTTACAGCAGAGAACAAAAGAAAAGATACAGTCCCTGTTGTCACAGTGCTTACACTTAGATGAAATGAATATGAACTATTCAGGTATTAATTTAGCATAACATATCAAAATTTTCCCTGTTGACCAATTAGGTTGTCTTCAGCTTTTACTATGATAAGTAATCGTATTGTGAATGCAGCTCTAATATAGTTTTTTTTATTCTTTGTTTTATTTACTTAGGGTCAATTCCCAAGAGTAAGATCATTAATCCATGCCCTTAGATATGTTTATGGCTTTTAAGATATACACTACCATACTACCTCTCAAATGAGTTGTTCCAATTCCAAAAGCAATGCATGAGTATTTGATTCCCTATGGACTTCTTTATTATGGTTACTCAATAAGCATAAAAAAAGTTATTCACTATTGTTTTTAATTACCAATGAGGTTGAACTCTTTTCCTTATGAGCTAATGGGCATGTCCTTTATTAATGTAGTTGCCGGAATCTTAGTGTTGTAAATATTTTCATAATACAATAATCATGTAAGGTCATATCTGTGTTTTCCATTTTGTTATTTTTCTTTTTAGTTTTAATTGTGTTGGTTTTCTTCACACAGATGTGCTTAATTTTTTATAATCACTTCTTTACAGTCTTCTTACTTTAGAAGATTACTATTCTTTGCAGTTTCACTAGTTTTTCCATTTTAAAAAGGTCGACCATAACATTTGCATATGAAAAGGCTCTACACGAACTTTCCTAACTGCTACCTGATCATCCCAAAACTTATTAAACAATTCTGCCACTGACAGATTTTATGCTTGCTCATTGTATACTAAATTACTAAACTAGATTTTCTCAATACTAAAGATACTTGCTTTTCTTAAAATAACTATTTTCAGGTTTCTGAAACTAGAAGTATCAGAATCAAAATCCAAAAAAATTTGCCAGTAGCCAAGCAAAAGAGTAAGTTGTGAGGTATGTCACTGCCCACCCATGTATAAACCTATGGAAAATACATTCCCATAGAAGGTATCTGTCAATCCAACTATGACCACAGCTGAGTTAGCTGCATAGGTAAATGCAGATGCAGTTAAATTTTAACTTAAATTTGAAAGCATAACTTGCTTGAAAATGTTTTCAGAAAGACTGAACCGTGACAAGGCACTGAAATAAAAAGCTATTGTGATGCAAAAGTTGTCTGTTGCAAGCCAAGCAAGGGCAATTAAAAGCAGTAAAAATTGCACAATCTCTCAAAACAGATCATAGAATAATCAGAGCTGGAAGACACTGGTGTGACTAATTTGCATTTTACAAAGTACTATCACCCAAGTACTGGATATCAATCTGTCAAAAGTTTCCAGCTGACTCAAAAAGGAAGTTATTTAATTCATGGCTTATCCATAAAAAAACTGAAACCATGAGTTCAACCAGAAAGAAAAGCAGTTAAATTCTACACATTTCTCATATGACTCAAAATTATACCGGCAATCATACTGTGTAAAGAGACCAAGAAAGCCAGCATAGGTAAGGAAAAGCAGCATGTCAGAATTTGGAAGATGATTAGACTCAATCTTATGATTCCCAAAAAGATGAGGCAGAAGTCATATGGATAAATGGATAAATGGATACTTCTGTCAGTAAACCTTTAAGGATTTAAAAAATAAACTAAATGTTTCTTTTTTCATGAAAATATATTAAACCTGTGGTATATGTCACAATTAATAGTGTTTGAATTGAGAAAATGCACTTTGTGTGTGAGTATATGTGTCTACATTTATTTGGTTACTAATTTATTCACTCATTCATTTGAGTAGAGAAAAGCAAGATTAGAAAAACACATAACAAAACTAAAGATATAATGCATGAAGATCAAACACTTTCAAGAGCCTAAACATTACTGTGATGCAGAAAAATACAAAATATATAAAGAAAATATAATCCAGCTGAAAAATGACAACCAGTTAGATAAACTAGCAACTAACAGAAACAAACAAAAAAATCTGATAAAATTAGAAGTAAATACCAGCAAACAGAAATAGCTGAGAAAAAGCAAATAAGTATGGGTCTTAATTCAGTTAAAAGTACTAAGAACTTATTTAAACTATGTGGCAATTGACCAAAACTCAGAATACCATAATTCTTGATCAACCACCCTACTACTGCAGTAGGTTCCAGACAGTGAAAGTGAGAGGGGAATGCATGAGGTGAAATCATTTGTTTATCGTCATCAAAGAGTTTGGAGACTCTTCTGCCTCAGTTACTGGTAAGCCAAATACCTGAAACACTGAGATCAAACCAACTTGTTTCTTAACTTCTTTAACTTAGACCCACATCTTAATCCACAGAAAAAAGAGGAGAACTTAATCAAGAATTTCCACAAATAGCCATGATGGAGGAACAGAGATTAGGTTTGCTCTCTCAGCTTATACTACCAGAAAACTGGATAAAACAGATGAAACAATGGCTTTCAGATATTAGATAACAGTCAGGGCAGGAGTGGGATCCCTGAGAAAAGATGAAAAAATGATGTGAGTCCTACATTTGCCTGACCTCACACCCTTGAAACAGTTTACAGGATGTAGTGTACAGAGGGGAGATGGGGCTTAAACAGAACCACAGTCTCAAAGAGTTGAGGTCACTAAGACTGACAGTGGGGCCAAGGCAGCCAGAATTTGTGGACTAGCCTAACAGAGAGAAAAGAGACAGTGCTTTGGAGACATGCAAAAGAGTTCCCACAAGCTATTGGGAGAGTGCTGATACATCCTGTGTGGAAGGAAACCACCTGAGGTTGGAGAAAGGATTAGCAAACCAAAAAAAAAAAAACAAAAAGCCAAAGAATTTCTGAAACTCTCATACAAGGCTATGAATAGTTTGTATTCCAATAAGGTAGAGTGAAAAGACCTCCTAATCCATGAAATATCCTGTAAAGTCCTCAGAAGGAAATCAACTTCTAAATTAGCTCTAGGAGAAAAGTCTACTCACTGCTCCAGACTCACCCTAACAAAGCTTCCTTAAAACAAAACAAGTCTTAGAGAGCATAAAAAAAAATTTAACTGCATGCCAAAACATAGACCAACATTACTTAAAAGAATGGCCTATTTGGCCAGGTGTGATGGCTCACGCCTGTAATCCCAGCACTTTGGGAGGCCGAGGCAGGCGGATCACAAGGTCAGGAGATCAAGACCATCCTGGCTAACACGGTGAAACCCCATCTCTACTAAAAATACAAAAAATTAGTCGGGCGTGGTGGCGGGCGCCTGTAGTCCCAGCTACTCAGGAGGCTGAGGCAAGAGAATGGCGTGAATCCAGGAGGCGGAGGTTGCAGTGAGCTGAGACTGCGCCACTGCACTCCAGCCTGGGTGACAGAACGAGACTCCGTCTCAAAAAAAAAAAAAAAAGCCTCTTTATCACAAAACCTAGCATCCAGTAACATGAAATTCACAATGTCTGACAATCAAAATTTACCAGACATATAAATATGACCTATAACCAGGAGAACAACAAATCAATAAAAATAGACCCAGAACTGACAGAGAGCATAGCAAACAGAGATGCCAAAAGAGTTACACCTATTTTTAATACACTCAGAAAAGCAGAGAAAGACATGGAAGTGTTGAATGCAGAAGTGTAAGATTTTTTTTAGGCCCAATTGGAGCTTCCAGAAATTAAAAATACAAAATCTGAAATGAAAAATACACTGCATAGGATCGACAGCAGATTTAATGGTTAGCTAACTCGAAGATATAGCAATAGAAGATAACCAAAATGAAGCACAAAGGAGAAAAATACAAAAATAATGGAAGTGAATACCACTGATTTGCAGCAACATACAAACAAGCTAAGATCAATGTAACTGAGGTCCAAAAAACAGAGGGAAAAAAGATTAAAAAACTTATTTGAAGAAATAATGAGCATAATTTTTTCAAATGCTATCAAAACCAGAAACTTACAGATTCATAAGAGGCTCAACAAAATCCAAGCAGGATAAACAAAGAAAACCATACCAACAATTATCATAATCAAATTGTTGAAAACCAGTGACTGGGAGGAAAGAAATGTTAAAGACTGCCAGAAGAGGAAAAAAGATTGTGTACAGAAAAAGAAAGGTACAGATGACAGCAAACTTCTCATCAGAAATTATACAAATAAGAAAACAATGGAGCAAGATTGGAAGGGGGGGGAAAACTTGTCAACCTCAAATTCTGTACCCTGTTAAAATATATTTCAAATGAAGGTGGAAATGTTTTTAGACAAAGGCTGAGACAAATCCATTACCAGCAGATTATGCACTCAGAGAAATGATTTTTAGGCAGAAGAAAAAGAATATCAGATTCAAATTTTGATCTACACAAAGGAGAGTGCCAGCAATGGTAAACACATTAATAAATATAAACGATATCTTTAAGTTTTGAGCTTCTGGTTTTTTCTTTTCTCAATTGTTTTAATTTCAAGAAAAATTTGCGCTTACAATAGAAACTAAAAAAAGGCAGTAACCTCCCCCAAAAGAGTTTTTCTCCGCTGAACCATTAAGAGAGTTATGCTGATTTTATAATATTAATTGGGCATATTTCCATCTTTTTTATAATCTCTAAAATAGTTCTCACCATAGGAATTATATGTTCCTTGAAAACTAAAAAGAATTAACCGGCAAAAGTTGGTTCTGGAGCTAGCTGGATGTAGCCCCAGACTAACTTTTCTTAAATCAGCTTGGGTGTTTCATAATTCATTTCAAATAAATCAGCTTAGAGTTAATAAATAGTACTCACTTACTATTTTTAAAATATCTGTTCTATTCTTATATCTGCTTTATAAACTTAATGTTGGTTTTCCATCTTTTCCTTGGTAAGATTTGTCAGATATTTTTCTATTTTATTTTTCAACCCTAAGAAACCGCTTTTAGATTTTTCATTTCTGTGGTTTCTGTTTTTTAAGTCACCTATTTCTGCTTTTATCTTATTAATATCTTCCCTTTCTCAGAAACTAGGCATTTATTTTGTTGAGTGTTTGTTTTACTAAATTCTAAGGTTTAGTGCTTAGCACATTTATTTCATTCATTAACAGTGAAGTTAACAAAGACTATTAATCTACTTCTAAGTACAGTATGAGTCTTGGCCTGAATCTCATTTCAGGTGCTAAATGACCAGTTATTGTATATTTGATCTCCTGTTTGACCCTACATTTATTTAAGCAATTTTTCTGTTTGATTTGTCCAAATGGTTAAAGTTGTACACTTTAAACTTCTGTTGTAGTCAGAGAATGGACATATGTAGTTTCAGCTTTTCTGGAATTTACTGAGGTTTTCCTTTGCGGTTTAATCTAAAAATTTTTTTAAATGTTGCATTAACTGGAAAACTGGAAAAATCAACTTAATCCCAAATTTAGATAAAAGCTTCGTAAGTAACTAAATAAACCCCAAATCATCAATGCAGGTTTTACACTACATTTATTCAAGCTTACAATTTTTACTAGCATTAAATGCATCCATACGATATGAAGAGTAAGGACAGAGATTCTCAATTTTGCACCTAATCTAACTCTGAGTTTGCTGGGCTGGCAAAGGTCAACCAAAGAGTGTTTCTTAATAATGTAAGGAATTTCTAATTTCAGGAAATGTCAAAAATTCTCAAGAACTTTAACAGCTGTTTAGTAACTTACACCTAAATGGTTATTGGGACAGTATCTGAAAATATGTACAAAATATCTATCAGTGCTTGATACACAGCAATCATTAAATATTAGCTATTTTCTTAATTTTTGTTTTTCTCATATCTGCTTTCTTTTCCCTTAAATTCACTTCATCTCACATTCTGTATAGACCACATTAACTATGCCTCCTCATTTAAGATAATCTTCAAAGCAATAAACATTTCAATGCCTTCACCAAATAACTGACAACAAAAGTTAAATTCAGCACCTCTCAACTATGCTTCCTCTTATATATCACCTTTTGGCTTCCAGAACATCCAGATTTCATTGGAGAGCATTTCATTTCATGATTAGATCCGAGAGTGGGTTTCTGTCATACACATTTATTATTCAAAAAAATATTATCAATAACCTATGGGCCCCCAAAAGCAAATCCCCTTCTTTAACACAGTCAAGTAATTGGTGATGCAATTTCAATAGCAATGCCACTCAATAATAATAACTGGCCTTTGGAAAATAAAAGATACTTTGTGTGGCCACAGTCTTCAGTTTCTAAATACTTTAACATCATTTTCAAAAATACAATTAAAGATAGTTAAAAGGTTGCTTCAGTATACTCCTATATAAAATAACAGGTGCAGCTCGGGTGGAGAGAGGGAGGTGATGGAGCAAAGAAAAATACCACAACCTTTTTTTTTTTTTTTTTTGACACGGAGTCTGGCTTTGTCGCCCAGGCTGGAGTGCAGTTGCCCATCTCGGCTCATTGCAAGCTCTGCCTCCCGGGTTCATGCCATTCTCCTGCCTCAGCCTCCGAGTAACTGGGACTACAGACACGCACCACCACGCCCCGCTAATTTTTTGTATTTTTAGTAGAGACGGGGTTTCACCATATTAGCCAGGATGGTCTCGATCTCCTGACCTCATGATCCGCCCGCCTCAGCCTCCCAAAGTGCTGGGATTACAGGCGTGAGCCACACAACTTTTAACTAGCTATCCCAGGTCTTCAGATAGTCACCTTCCATAATCTTCAAGAAAAAGTTACCTGTAATTGTGATCCTTCTCTCGTATGAATGAAACCAGAAGTTTTCTTTCTTACTAGTGCCTATGTGCCTCCTTTCATGAACTGTAGTATCTTAAAAACTATGTCATAACGTCCTTTGCAGTTGGCTCAAGAGGAACCAAAAAACTCAAGAAGTTGGGACAGGCCACGTTTTCCCTAAATTGTTCCCACTTCATCCCCAATAAACAAGTATTCTTTTGGAAACCAACTCAAGTGAGTAATCTTTCTTGAACTCAGAGCCTATCATTAAAAAGTTCCTTGCAGAGAACACAGAGATTACTCATTAAACCACCCTAACACATTATCGAGTTTTACCCACCTGTCCCAGGCCTAGGACTTCTTAAAGTGACTAAGCCATATTCCTCCCTCCCCATTTCAAAAGTTACCTAAAGAATAAAGAACAATTTTTGAACACAAGTATGAAGTGACTGTCTCTTAAACCAAAAAGCATATTTACTAGATACTTATTATGTGCAAAACTGTGTACTAAGTGCTTTAAGATTATCTCACGTAATCCACGTAAAGTCAAGCAGGAGGTAACTACATAACACGTGTAGGAGTTAAGGGGAGGAAGGAGTAATTTTATCTAAGTATTACAAAGAAATTCAGCAAGTAATACCAATAAAATCAAGTGATTAAAAGTAAAATGAGCCATGAATGAGCTGCTTACAGATCAGAAGAGAAATATAATAAAAAATACTAAACACTGTTATAATACATTTGATCCTTTGGTTTCTGGATACACAGCAAGCTAAGTCTAGCCTCTTAGTAAGTACCTTGTATTTGTAAAGGAGCAAAGTCAGCTGGACTCTGGATTCCCTATGTATTAAGACAACTTCCAAAATCAAAATTATAAACTGGTCTTTAAAAGCTGAACTCCTTGGCCAGTGCACTAAGAGAAACAAAAGAAATAAAAGGTGTAAGGACTGGAGTAGAGGGATTAAAAATAAAACGTTATAAAAGAGAGATACAAAAACTAGAGAGGCATAGACTCTAGGGCTAGAAAGTCTGGATACAAATCCCAGCTCTAAAACATAGCACCTGGGTAACCTTTGCAAGTTAATGTCTACTTCATAAGCATTCTTGTGAGGATCTAAAGAGTAAATATGTATAAACTGCTGAGAATAGAGCCTGGTAAACAGTAAGCACTATACAGTAAAACTGTCCCTTGTAGGCAATGGGATTTTCTATATAGTACACTCAACAGACTCAAGAAATTATTAGAAATACGATTCAGCAGGTTGCTAAATATACATAATTCAACTGTATTTTTGGACCTTTTTCCTATGGAATTTTTCAAAAAAGTTTACGGAATATTATCAAGAATTACTCCCACCCCCTCACGCGCTGTCCCCCAAATCACAAGTGTCTAGTTGCAAGATCAACTAATGGCCAATCTTACTTAATCCTCACCCACAACCTCCCCTGTACTCCAGATAGTAATGAAGCAGGGGCCCAGGCATATCTTTCATCAACATTTCATTGTGTGTCGCTAAAAGGTAAGGGCTTTTAAAAAATACATAACTACATACTACCATCTCACCTAAAAATTAACAATAATTCTTTAATATCAAATATCTTGTCAGTGTTAAAATTTCCCTATTTCGTAAATGTTTATTAAAATCTAGACTCAAAGTCCAGGCATTGCTGTTAATCTACGGTTTCCTCCTCCATTTCTCTTTTTTGTCCCTACAATTTGATTGTTGAAAAACAACAAGTCATATGTCTCTAAGAGTTCCCCATAACCTATATTTTGCTAACTGCATTCACATGGTGTCACTTAATGTGTTTCTCTGTCTTCTGTGTTTCCTGTAAACTGGCAGAGCTAGAGACTTGATCAGATTCAGGTTCAACTTTTTTGGCAAGAACACTTCATGGGCAGCCCTGTGAACTTTCATTAAGAGAAAACTAATGTCCATCTCTTCCTGTGCTGTTAGCAGCCATTCATGATGTTTGCTTAGGTCCAGGAATTCATTAGAAAATGGTGATGTTTTATTCTATCTGAGAAAAGAAACTTCCTCTCTGAAACTATTTGGCTGCTCTGAAGTATAGTTGGCTCCTTAGCATACTCTGAAGAAAACTAATGAGTTTTTAAAGTATCATTATGAACTCACAGATTTAAACATATTTGATATGATTCATTATATTGCAGTTAATGTTTACTGACGCTCAGATTGTCTCATCTTCTTTGACCAACCAGAGCCCACTCAATTAAGCACCTGAGTTGTCTTGTCACAACCCTGTTAGTGTTTGATAACTTCACTGCAAGATGTTCAAACCCCCACATCTGGAATCAGATTGAACCATAAACCAATTTTCATATTCAGCTGGTTTCTTTCTTGTTCTTTATTTTTACTAAATAAAAATCTCTAATTATAAATCACAAATCAGTGGCATTATACAGCCTGAATATTATGATTGAACATGGACCCAGAAATTACATAGCAAGATTTCTCACTGATTTTTAATTTCAATATTCCTTTGAATGCTAAAAAAAAAAAAAAAAAAAAGTATATACTACTTAAAGCTGGAAATTAAGTGCTTAAACTTGAGAAATTGAAAAAAGGATTCCTAATCTACTTTCTGCTTGCATTTTGACTCTGGAAAGTATTTCTTCAAGTCCTATTTCAAAAATTGGTTGTGGTTTTTAGACGTGTATAATACAAATTTTCTTTTCTCTTTTTTTTTTTTTTTAAGACAGAGTCTCACTCTGTTGCCCAGGCTGGAGTGCAGTGACACAATCTTGGCTCACTGCAACCTGCACCCGCTGGGTTCAAGCAATTCTCCTGCCTCAGCCTCCCGAGTAGCTGGGATTAAAGGCACCTGCCACTGCACCTGGTTAATTTTTGTATTTTTAGTAAAGATGGGGTTTCACCATATTGGCCAGGCTGGTCTTGAACTCCTGACCTTGTGATCCATCTCCCTAGGCCTCCCAAAATGCTGGGTTTACAGGCGTGAGACACCGTGCCTGGCTCAAATTCATTAAAAAAAATAATAAATTAGTAAAACCATCAAGTTTGAGGATACGGTCAAACTCTCAGAGATTGAATTATTTTGCACCGTAATTCAGACTTTTACAAAATCCTCATATTTCATCCTTAACATTGAAATTCATGATATCATGAATAAGTTGAGACTATTTGAAATACCACAGCTAGTAGGTAAGTTAGGTCCCTTGAAATCACAGAAATGATAATATCAGTAGCAAGTATTTATCTCATTTTACTAAAAAACTAATTAACAAACATGTAAGCCCTTTCCTCCTATACAGCTAGCATACCACTGTGAAAAAGCAAAATACTATTGCTGCTATTTTGTCATAAAACTCTGAAAAGAGGTGGCTTTAGTGGCCAAAACTGCTTACATTCACAAGTTTTACTATTTTGTTCAACACTAAATCATGACAAAAAGTCACATTACTAAATGCCAATTCTCCTCTCTGAAAAAAGTGGGATATGAATTGATATCCTGCTGCAACTTCTTTAACTTAAAAAGCAAGTAGACCATTTCCTGCAGCTATAGTTGTTGGTGCTTTAATCAGGACACAATGCAGCTTTTCTAGGCTATAAGGGCGTAAAAAAACAACCGAACAAAAACAAAACATAAAACTCTTCTGCTATAATGATTCTTCAGTGATAAACACACCTGTATCAAGCACTAGTATATCCTCTGTACATCAGTGCTTTCATCCAGCTGAAAAACAAAATACTGGCATGTGCACATGACAGCAATTGCTTTTCCAGATGGTATGTCTTTGATAAAGGATTTGTGCCAAAAACTCATTTTACTTTCTCTGCAAGCATAATACTTGCTATTAACTTTGAAACTGGTTTTACAAGCTTCTCAACAGTGAGCAGACCTGTTTTTTGCTGCGAAAAGGATACCTCTGAATGATACAGTAATGTGCACCTCCCTGTCTTAGCAACAACATTCATTAATTTCACATTAAGAAGCATTATTTTTCATTATTTCACACACATTTCATTCTTCATCACCTCTAAAAATTAATTCTTACAGAAAAGGAAACTAAGAAATATTAATTCAGTTCTCCCAAGGTAGCAGGAAAGTAAAGCTTCTGCTCTTTCCATCATAGCACAGAAAAAAACTATAGCAGGGAATATCCATTCCCTTAATATAACTTGCCAAAATTTGCTTTCAAATGTTTTACTGAGTTCAGACAAAACATTTTAAAAAGGTACTATTTTAACTTAATGTAAACTATAATCCAGGACATATAACTTTGCAAATGTTCTAGGGACTTAACTTACCGTCTCACGTATTGATTTCGCTCTTATCCCCCAAAACAACAAAATGCCATATTCTTTAAATCTGAAGTTCAAATGTATAACTCTTCCAAGCACAAATTTGTGAGATTTTTCACTTCATTTTCAAAATGGAAAATGAAAAATATGAATAGGGGATATCACTCTGTGAACATCTGAAAAACAGTGAGGAGATATAAGACACTGATAAATGGCCAGGTGCAGTGGCTCATGCCTGTAATCCCAGCACTTTGGGAGGCCGAGGCGGGCAGATCACAAGGTCAGGAGATCGAGACCACGGTGAAACCCCGTTTCTACTAAAAATACAAAAAATTAGCTGGGCGCGGTGGCGGGCGCCTGTAGTCCCAGCTACT
>NW_012111919.1:6731080-6745691 GCF_000951035.1 Colobus angolensis palliatus | reverse complement strand
GGGATCGTGCCACTGCACTCCAGCCTGGGTGACAGAGCGAGACTCCGTCTCAAAGAAAAAAAAAAATTAGCCAGGTGTGGTCACGCACACCTGTAATACCAGCTACTGGGGAGGAGGGGAATTGCTTGAACCCAGGAGGCGGAGGTTGCAGTAAGCCAAGATCATGCCACCACACACTCTAGACTGGGCAACAAAATGAGATTCTGTCTCAAAAAAAGAAACTGATAAATAAGAAATTCCTAATTTAAAAATTTAAGCAACCTAATTTAGGCTATATAGCACTTTCACACAACCAATTACCAAATTCAATTGATGAAAACTTCCTATTCCCTAATCTTTACTTTTGTTAAGGTCTGAATATAGAACTTAAGTATATTACTTAGAAAGGGATTCTAGATTGTGACTTGATGTGCGCATTCTATGACTGCACATAAATGGTTTCGGATGGGTGTATCTAGTCTTCCTAGCCCAAGAGTAAGCATTCTGAATAAAAGACATCTTCAATTTCATTTATAACGAAGTTACGGAATGATTTATATTCTTCCTCATATCTAGAATCATTCTTTACAAAGCTTGGGCATTCTGCTAATGTTACTAAGTGAAAGTAAGAAGAAAAGATATACCTAAAAACAAGTAAAATGGCTCTGGTACTAAGACAAACTATATATTTAAGCATCATTACTATTTGAGTTCAAATGACATCAAGAAAACAAAGAAAAGTACAATACATTTACTAGTTGCCAGGGACGTTTCAAAACTTATCATCAAAGTAACCTCTTTTTCATCTGCTACTTGATTTAATTTTTCTTTAGCAAAAATTGCTCAATTACACTAACCCCTTCCAGGAGGTAATCCATTTATGGTAGCTGAGGCAGTCTTACTGATGGCAGCAGCGGCCCATCTAGAGCGGCTGCAGTGGGGTAAGTGTAGGAAGAGCTGTGTGCTCCACTGAGCCGGCAGGGGCTGGGAGCAGGCAGAAGGCCTGCCCTTCTGGGTGCAGCTGCAACTGCCCAGCCACCACTGTGGACCCAGACTTCTCTGCACTCTTGGGGACCCAGGAAGGCCCCCCATGCCCTTGCAGGCTCAGAAGTGCCTACTCCCACTGCCTGGCCTCTTCCTGCTCCCAGCACCTGCTTCAATCTCAAAGTTGAGGCCAAGGCCAGGCACTGTTGCAACCCAGCTGGGTGGGTGCCAACGAGCACGGGAGGGAGGCCAAGGAGAGGCTCGATGCCGGCCTGCAGGTGCTCCAAAGCAGGAACAGCCTGGGCACCATGAAGAGTGGTAGGAGGCAGATAGGCTTCTGGGCAGAAAGGGGCAGGTCCCTGAAAGCCTCACCTTCAAACCAGGGAATGCTTGAAGCCTGGGAGCCAGGCTGCCAGTCCCGTGGACTGGAATGGAAACTTACGGTGCTTTTTCTGGGACCACTCATGAACCAATTGGCATGTACTTCAACCCCTCTGAAGCCCATAAAAACCCTGGATTCAGCCAAATTCGAGGAGAGGATAGGATGACCAGCTGCAGAGAGGGGCCACCCACTCCAGGGTCTCCTGTCTGCTGAAAGTTGAGGAGAGGATGGGATGACCAGCTGCAGAAAGGCACTACCCACTCCAACTCCATGGTCTTCTCTCTGCTGAAAGCTGAGCACTCATTGGGACACCCTGGCTGCAGAAAGGAGCTACCCATTGCAAGTCTCCTCTGAGCTTTTCTATCGCTCAATAAAGTTCCTGTTCACTTTGCTCACCCTCCATTTATCCATGTACCTTATTCTTCCTGGGTGTGGGACAAGAACTTGGACACATTGAATAGCAGGGTTGAAAGAGGTGTAATACAAACAGGACTGAAATATGCTCCTTGCTTGCCACATTGAGGGTGACAAGAAGAGAGAAGAGCTCTGCAGCCCTTCAGAGAGCCCAAACCTAGGAGTTCCTCGAGCCAAGGCTTTGACATCCTCTTTAGGGCTCTGCAGATCCTGGCATCTCCAAGCTTCCGGGGACCACTGCATTCCCTGGTGCCAGCCAGGGAAGCTGCTTGTGATACACCTGGTCCAGACACAGCTGGCAGGGAGCCAGTGCCCATGCTGGTGCCTGGAGCTGCCTGCCCTACCACAGCCAGTGTGCCCGGCTGTGCAAAGTGGCCAGACCCCACACTCACTTGCTCACACACCCCTCACTGCTCTGCTCACCCTTGGCAGGCATGGGATCCAGGCCAATAGTGTGAGCTGCATACAGCCTGCCAGGCTGAGTGGGCCCAGTGGACCCGAGCAAAACTCAGTGAAATGACATCCCAAGGAGCCCATGACATTAAGGATTTCCAATATCATGAATTCTTATTATTTTGGAATTTATGCTTTACAAAGTCTTCTTCTAGAACAGAACAAAGTTAAGAATCCTAGCAGTAAGTGATACATATTTACGTTTTTCTCAGGTTTTACCTTCTGTATATTCTAGCAAAATATTAATTCACAAACCTCTGTAACATATTCAGAGAAATCAACAAACTTTGACCTGTCCCCTAAAATAGTTCCCATACTTTCTGCCTATCTGGAAAAATATAGTTAAAATAAAAAATATTTTGTTTTTAAATAAACACCTAAGTCACTCTACCTATCTGTAATTTATGTGAAAACATAGAATTATTTTTGGTTTTGCTTTCTGTTGACATTACATTTCCTTTTTGTTTTATTTGTCTTATGTGGTATTTCAAGTGGGGATCCACCTCATATTCTGGAAGTGTCACCTGATTCTTTAATTAAATATCTTGGTTTTCTGGCCCAAGTAATTCATTAGCTCCCAAAGGTCCTACAGGGATAGCTTATAGAGAATAACAGTGACACATACTGGTGAATAGAAAATCCCTAACAATAAATTTAGGAAGAGAGGCGAGAAAGGTTTCAAACCATCTAAAGGAAGATCAGTAAGGTCTCTGACATCATGCAGGTGGACTCAGAGTGCTGCGTTCAGTTGTTTCTCTCAGGGGTCATAATGTAAATAATTATGAAATTGATATTTATTCCAGTTCCTCTAATATAGTTACTGAGACTTAATCTACACTTAATGTATTTCTTGTAATTGATATGCTTTCCTAATTTTAATAAATAGATCCCTTTAAAATCTTGTCTACAGCCATAACACTCTGAACACATCTGATCTCAAAAGCTAAGCAGAGTCAGGCCTGGTTAGTACTTGGCTGTGAGACCACATGGGAATACTGAGTACTGTAGGCTTTTGGAAAAAAAAAAATTTGGATCTCTTCTCAGTTGATTTCTTTGGGAGTACAGTGGGAAAGGAGGGAAGGGAACTCTTCTCTAAGAGCTAAGCATTCTAACATATTAAGTACTTTTAAACTCACTAAACCTATTATCTAGAAATCAACACTACAAAATGACTACTAAGGAGGCAAAACTAAAGTAAAATTGCGTCTCAAATACCTTAGAATAAGTAGAAATTCTAAATGTTGGTAACTTCATGTGGAAGCAAAGTTGCCTACTGCATGATCTTGCTTGATGGTCCTTGATTTTATCATCAGAGTCAGTTCCAGTTACGTTTCCATTAGTATGGATAGATCTAAAGCAGGAGACAGAAGACACAATTGGGCCATTGAAAACATTACAGATTTTAGGTACTGTGACACACCACTGTTTGTAAGCATAGAAAGATTCTTACACAGATGCTGTAGTTATTCAAGAAATGTCAATTCTCATTCTTGTCACCACCAAGTTTTTAAAAATTAATTTAAAGATTAAAGATATAATAGATAAATATATCAAGTTGATAAAAGGTAGTTGCTGGCTTTTTTAAAAGCTCGGATCCCCAAAGGAGGTATGCAATCAATTGGGGCTTGCCTTGGTATTCCAGGAGAGTTGCTGAAGTCACTCCAGCAGCAGTAGCCTGAGTATCCAGTTTCAGGTAAAGTGGAACAGTAAAAGGAGACAATATTCCTAGCAGAAGAACTCTGTAATAAAGAAGCACCTGATATCATGGCTATTATTCCATCCTAGGCCACTGAAAGTGGGATATTACAAATCAGATTTTACTAAATTAATGGTACAGTAGATCATGCTTATAATCCCAGCACTTTGGGAAGCCAAGGTGGGCAGACTGCTTGAGCTCAGGAGTTCAACACCAGCCTGGGCAACATGACAAAACTCTGTTTCTACAAAAAATACAAAATTAGCTGGGCTTAGTGGCATGCACCTATAGTCCCAGCTACCTGGGAGGCTGAGGTAGGAGGATGGCTGGAGTCCAAGAGGTTGAGGCTGCAGTGAGCTAGGATCACGCCACTGCACTCCAACCTGGGCGAAAGACTGAGATCCTGTCTCAAAAAAAAAAAAGAGTTTTACTGGCTTTTGCTATTTAAGGCCAAACTAATTTAGGTTTTACCACCCAGGGTTAAGCTTTTTACTAACATTCCCTTTATAATCACAAAGACAGACAGTGGATCAGGCTCCAGAGATGGTCATTATACCACAGGTCAGAAATGCAGGGCTAGTAAATTCTACCTGTGACTCCTACCCCTATCACTCTTGGACTTTATTCAAAACACAAACCATTCTAGCCAACTACCCTCTGTCCTATTTGCACGCCCCCAGTTATGCTTTCTCATCTACTCCATTTGGTCTCCCACTGCTACCCTTGCTTCCAACTTTTTCCACAAGGACCTCTGGAAATCCCTCTTACGTAAGTAAAACAAATCATCTATACATTCTCATCACTGAGAATGATGACCAACTCTGACCACTCACTGGCCAACTCTCATCACTGACCATCACTGACCAACTCTTTCAACCACTGGGCTAAATCTGGCTCTCGAAAATAATGCTTTAGAGTGAAGGATAAGATGTTGGAGACAAAATTCTCCAGAGTGACACTTCCAGATCCTCACAAGCAATTTCCTTCCTTCCCTGTGATGTCCCATCTGGCTGTATGACCCTCTTCTTCAATTTATCATTCAATATCTCACTCTATTTTTTTCTAACCTGAGTCTAGACTCATTCACTTGGATGCACTCTACTTACTCTTTCTCCATTCTAGTTGCTTGTTATCTCCAGTTTCAAAATCTTGGTTATCTCCCCAACTATAAATCCACATAGTATGCTACTTCTTGCTTCACTTCACCACCCTCAAACTCCTAATCCAATTGCCTGCTAGAGAACAATCACACAACCATGTGACTAAGGCATAAAATGCCTTAGAAGCAGCATTGTTCTTAGGCAATGATATGAAAGCTAAAAACAAAAAGAAAAAGATACCAGAGATGAAAAATCCTTTTTCTGACTGCACTACCCCAGTTTGATTCAACTTTTATGTAACAAAGTTGTGAGTTGTTTTTCAGTTGCCATGGACCCCCAGGTTGAATGTCACACAACCTGAGCATGCCCAGATAAACCAAGCATGCAACCACAAGTGGAACCTAAGTGATCAGACTAAAGAACAGGGACTGAATTAAGAAGCAGACACCCTATGGCAGGATTCAGGATCCAATCAGATCAAGCTCTGGCATTACCCCAAGACAGGATCCAATCAGATTACACGTCTAGGTACCACCTCACTGGAAGATCCAATTAGATCATGCCTCATTACTATCTGACTATAAAACATGCCCCAGCTCAGGAGACAGATTTGAGCCACTCTCCTGTCTCCTAATTTGGCGGCCTTGCAATAAACTTTTCCCTCTACAAAAACCTGCTGCTTCGGTGTTTGGCTTTTGATATGGTTTGACTGTGTCCCCACCCAAATCTCAACTTGAATTGTATCTTCCAGAATTCCCCCATGTTGTGGGAGGGACCCAGGGGGAAGTAATTGAATCATGAGGGCCAGTCTTTCCCGTGCTATTCTCGTGATAGTGAATAAGTCTCACGAGATCTGATGGGTTTTATCAGGGGTTTCCACTTTTGCGTCTTCCTTATTTTCTCTTGCCACCACCATTTCAGAAGTGCCTTTCGCCTCCCGCCATGATTCTGAGGCCTCTCCAGCCATGTGGAACTCTAAGTCCAATTAAACCTCTTTTTCTTCCCAGTCTCGGGTATGTCTTTATCAGCAGTGTGAGTTTTCCGCTGCACACAGGCAAACAAACTTAGTTTAGTTCAGTAACACTTTGACTGGCTCAACAGTAGTCTGGACAAGGATGAAGAAAGAACAAGTGAACTTGCAGACAGGTCAATAAAAACAATCCAGAATGAAACCAAAGTTAAAAAGGGTGGGGGGAAAAATACAGTTTGGAGTATTCAAGAGCTGAATTATATCGGAATGTCTACTACTCCCAGGAGAAAAAAAAAAAATAATGGACACAAAAAGTATGGGAAGAGATCATGGTCAAGAATTTTCCCAAATGAACCCAAGGTAACAAACCAGAGATCCAAAATATCCCAAAGAATCCTTCATAATAAATACCAAAAGCAGACACACCAAACAAACATACATGGATATATCATAGTCAAACTGCTGAAAACAAAGATAAAAATCACAAAGATAGAGAGAGAAAAAAACACTACATACAAAGAACCAAGATTAAAATTACAGAACACTTCTTATCAGGAAAGTATGCAAGCCAAAAGAGAATGGAGTATATACCTTTCAAGGATTGAAAGAAAAAAAACTGAACATAGAATTCAGTTCTACGTACAGAATTCAATAACCAGCAAAAATACTTTTTGAAAATAAAGTTTTTTTTTTTTGAACTACTAATACCTGAGATAATTCACTCCCTGAAGACACAAAATATGTTAAAGGCAATTCTTCAGGTAGAAGTATAGTAGCAGGTAAAAATTTGGATCTATCAAAAAAGGTGGAAGGGAGGGGAGAAAGAGGAAGAGAAGGAAGAGGAGGAGGAGGAGGAGGAGGAGGAGGGAGGGGAGAGGGGGAGGTGAGAAGGAGAGAGAGGGTGGTAAAGACGAAGAGCATTAGAAAATAAATATAAAAGACTACTTTTTCTTACTTTGTTCACTGTAAGTTATTTACCAACTAAAGCAAAAATTAATAAGACTGTATTGTAGGGTTAGTAACACATAGAAGTAAAATGTGTAACAACATGACATAAAAAGGGGAGGTACAAAATTGAAGTGCAGTGCTGTAAAGTGATTATATGACATATAAAGGGGCATAATATTATTTAAAGGAAGAATGTGATAAGTTATATATCTTTCAAACTCCAGAGTAGCAGTTCTCAACCAAGGACAATTCCCACCCCCAACCCACTGTTGCTACCACCATGAAAGCATTTAGCAAAGTCTGAAGGCATTTTTGGTTGTCACAATAGGCAATGGGGAGTGGTTGCTACTCTCATTTAGTAGGTAGACGCTGAGGATGCTGCTAAAAATCCTACAATACATACAGGATAGCCACTCCCCCACCCAACAACAACAATGAATTATTTGGCCCAAAATATCAATAGTATCAAGGTTTAGGAACCATGGCCTACAGCAAGCACTAGGTAAATAAGTAGCTAAGAGTAGAGATAAAGTGGAATCACAGAAAAGGATTAATTCAATACAAGGCAAGAAAAGAAGAAAAAATTTCTGGTTCTAGCTCTTTGAGGAATTGCCACACTGTCTTCCACAATGATTGAACTAATGCATATTTCCACCAACAGCATAAAAGTGTCCTATTAATCCACAGTCTCACCACCATCTGTTGTTTCTTGACTTTTTAATAATAGCCATTCTAACTGGCATGAGATGGTATCTCACTGTGATTTTGATTTGCATTTCTCTAAATTTCTCTAATGACCAGTGATGTTGAGCTTTTTCCCATGTTTGTTGGCCACATAAATGTCTTCTTTCGAGAAGTGTCTGTTCGTGTCCTTTGCCCACTTTGTAATGGGGTTGCTTTCTTCTTTCAAATTTGACCCAGCAATGCCATTACTGGGGATATACCCAAAGGAATATAAATCAGTCTACCATAAAGGCACATGCAAGCATATGTTCACTGTAGCACTCTTCACAGTAGCAAAGACATGGAATCATCCCAAATGCCCATCAATGATAAACTAAAGAAAATGTGGTACATATACACCATGGAATACTATGCAGCCATGAAACAGAATGAGATCATGTCTTTTGCAGGTACATGGATGGAGCTGGAAGCCATTATCCTCAGCAATGAAAACAGCAACAGAAAACCAAACATCACATGTTCTTACTTGTAATTGGGAACTGCACAATGAGAACACATGGACACAGGGAGGGGAATAACACATACTGGGGCCTGTCACAGGAGTGGGGGAAGGGAGAGTATCAGAATAAATAGCTAATGCATCTTGGGCTTAACACCTAGGTGATGGGTTGATAGGTGCAGCAAACCACCATGGAACATGTTTACCTATGTAACAAACCTGTACATCTGGCACATGTATCCTGGAACTGAAAATAAAATAAAGAGGAAAAAATAAACAAACAAGGCCCAAAATACAGAAAACTAGCAAGATGGTATGTTTAAATCCAAACATCAATAATTCAATAGAAATAATCTAAGTATCCTAATTAAAAGAATAAATTATGAGGTCAAATTTTAAAAACAAGATCCAATTACATCCTATCTACAAGATACCCACTTTAAATATGAAGAGAAAAGTTAAGTAAAAAGGATAGAATAGAAAGAAAAGACAGAACTGATTTAATAATATCTGACAAAACAGACTTCAGAACAAGAAATATTTCCAGTAATAAAGTGGAACACTATATAACTACAAAGAATCAATTGATTAAGAAGACATAGCAATCCTAAATGTGTTACTATCTAACAATACAACTTCAAATTAAACAAAAATTGATAGGACTGTAAGGACAAATAGGCAAATCCACAATTACAGTTACGGATATTAATACTCCTGTTATTAATCAATAGAACAAGAAGACAGAAAATAACTAAGATACAGAAGACCTGAAAACATTACCAACTAACTTGATCAAATTGGACATTTACAGAACACTCTACACAAGAGCAAAAACTATGTTCTTTTCAGGAGCACAGGGAATATTCACCAACATGGACCGTATTCTGGTCCATAAAACAAACTTTAAGATATTTAAAATACTTCAAATCAAATAATGTATTTTTTCTGGCCAAAATGGAATTAAATTAGAATTAATAACTGAAAGATAGATTAAGAATACCAAAGAGTTGGAAATTAAACAACATGTTTCTAAAATACTCCATGGGTAAAATAAAAAAGTGAGGAAAATTAGAAAATAGTTTTAATTGAGTGAAAATTAAAAGAGAAAACATCAACGTTTGTGTGGAGGGCCTTTTCCTCTCAGAAGTCCCCTCTCTCTCACTATGGAGAGAGCTATTTTCCTTTTTCTTTCTTTCTCTTTCTCTTTCTCTTGCCTATTAAACCTCCGCTCCTAAACTCCTCGTGTGTGTCTGTGTCCTAAATTTTCCTGGTGTGAGCTGACAAACTCCGGGTATTTACCCCAGACAACACAGCCACTTCATATTGGGAACCTCGTCTGGGATAACAAGGTACAACATTCATCGAAATGGTAAATAGAAAAGCGGACTCCAACCCTGTCCTTTCATTTTGGGGCTCTCAGCCTCCATTTTAGAACCAAATCAAATCAATAATAGGCATCCGTCAGCCAGCTAAAAACACGGTTAGCATGGTTGCCATTCTTAAAGACTCGGATGTGTGACTTACTAGACAGAACATCAAGAATCCCCCAGCACCCACAGGTTGCTGGCCATGTTAGCCATGTTTGAACCAGCTTCCTTTCACAGAGGATTTAGCCATCATGTGAGGCTGGAAGAGGTTCTAGAGCAACTGAGGATTTCTGGCTGGGACTACCCCCTGGTATTATCCAAAGGTTTCTGGACTGACCTCAGCTTCCAACTGCCCAAAGGGGTGTCAGCAACAGGATCTCTAACTTTTCTATCTTAATTTCCTTCTTTCCTGTTCACGACTGCCATATCTCCTGTCCTCTTTTCCTCTCCGAAGTCCCCTCTCTCTCATTAGAGACAGAGCTGTTTTCCTTTCTCCTTTTCTTGCCTATTAAACCTCTGCTCCTTAAAAAATGAAAAACAAAACAAAACAACAGGGATACTACTAAAGTAGTTTTTAGAAAGTTACAGCATGAAATACTTACATTAGAAAACAAGTAAGGTCTTGAATCAATAATTTAAGCCTCCATCTTAAGGAGGTAGAAAAAGAAGAGGAGTAAATTAAATACAAAGCAATTTGAAGAAAAAAAATGGAAAACAAAACATAGATAATATCTATGAAACATAAATCTAATTTTTTGAAAAGTTCAATGAAACTAAATAAATTTCTGACCAGAGTGATCAAAAAAAAAGACAGAAACCATAAATTACCTACATTGGTAATGAAAAGGAGACATCACTAGAGATTTTATAGCTATTAAAGGGGTAATTAGGGAATATACTGAACAATTTTATGGCAATAAACTCCACAACTTAGATAAAATGTACCAATTCCTTAACTCATAATTTAAAACCTTCCCATGAAAACAGTTCCATGACAAAGGCTCCCTTGGTGAATTCTACTAAACATTTAATGAAGAAATCATACCAATATTACAAAAACTCTTCCAGAAACAAGAAGAAAACATTTCTCAATTCATTTTATGAGAATGTAGTATTGACCCTGATAGAAAAATCAGACCAAAACAAACTATAAGAAAACTAGAGACCATCATACTTTCATGAACATAGATGGAAAATATCTTAATCAAATGAATCTAGCCAATATATAGAAAGAAATATGTCTCATAGCCAAATACAATTAATCCCAAGAATGCAATGTTGGTTCAACATATGAAAGAAAATCTACTAATGCAATCCAACACATCAACAGACTGAAAAATAAATGATCATCTTCATTAATGAAAAAAAAAGGCATTTGGGCTAGACACAGTGGCTCACGCCTGTAATCCCTGCACTTTGGGAAGCCAAGTGGGCAGATCACTTGAGATCAGGAGTTTGGGACCAGCGTGGCCAACAAGATGAAATCCTGTCTCTACTAAAAATACAAAAATTAGCAGGGCGTGGTGGCGCACACCTGCAATCCCAGCTACTCGGGAGGCTGAGGCAGGAGAATCACTTGAACTTGGGAGGCAGAGGCTGCAGTAAGCCAAGATCACCCATTGCACTCCAGCCTAGGTGAAAGAGTGAGACCCTGCCTCAAAAAAAAAAAAAGGCATTTGAAAAACTTCCACAATCATTCATGATTCAAAACTCTCAGAAAACCAGAAAGAGAAGAGAACATCCTCAACCTATGTATCTATAACAAATCTATAGCTAACATTATACATAATCACAAAAGATTAAACGTTGTCTCCTAAGATGATGAACGAGACAAGAACGTCTGCTCTCACCACTCCTATTCAACAATGTACTATATTGTACTACACTGTCAGTACAGTGATGCAAGAAGAAGGAATAAAAGCCGAAAGATAGATTTTAAAAAGGGAAACCAAACTGGTTTTTTCCACAAATGACAAGATTGTCTATAGAAAATCCCAAAGGATTAATCTACTGAATTTACCTAATTTCTACTACTAAAACTACTAAATGAATTGAGTAAAATTGCAGAAGACAAGGTCAACACACAAAATTAAATTGTACTTCTAGTGGTAGTAATGAATAATTAGAAATAAATTCACAAAATAGTAGCAATTGTATAAGCATTAAAAAGAAATAGAATATAACAAAATAAATGCAAGATTTGTGTGCTCAAAAATATAAAGTACAGGCTGGGCACGGTGGCTCACACCTTTAATCCCAGCACTTTGGGAGGCCAAGGCGGGCAGATCACGAGGTCAGGAGATCAAGACCATCCTGACTAATACAGTGAAACCCCTTCTCTACTAAAAATACAAAAAATTAGCTCGGTGTGGTGGCATGCGCCTGTAGTACCAGCTCCTCAGGAGCCTGAGGCAGGAGAATCACTTGAACCCAGGAGGCAGAGGTTGCAGGGAGCCAAGATCATGCCACTGCTCTTCAGCCTGGACAACAGAGTGAGACTCCATCTCAAAAAATATATGCATACACATTATATATATATATATATATATACACACACATATTATATATATAAAATATATAAAGCACAGTGAGAAATCAAAGACCTCAATAATTGGAGATACATTATTTTCACATATCAGATCAATCAATATTGTTAAGATGTCAATTTTCCCCCAAATTAATGTAAATCCAATTAAAATCCCAGCAGGCTTTTTATAAAAACTGACGAGCTGATTCTAAAATTTTATGAAAATGCAAAGAAACTAGAATAGTCAAAACACTTTTCAAAAAGAAGAACAAAGTTGGAAGACTTAGATTCACTGATTTCAAGACTTTCTATAGAGCTACAGCAATTAAGACATTGTGATTCTGCCATAAGGATAAACACAAAGATCAATGGAACAGAAAGGGATAGTCCAGAAATAAATCTATATATTATGGTCAATTGATTTCAAACAAAAGTACCAGAGTAACTCAGTGGAAAGAGAATTGTCTTGCAACAAATGGTGCTGGAACAATTGGCAGTCCATATGCCAAAACAAACAAACGAAAACCCTCAACCCACACCTCATGTCTTATACAAAAATTAATAGACCTAAATATAAAAAATTCAAAACTATACAACTTAGGAAAACATAGAAAAACATCTTTGGGATTATAGGTTAGCCCAGGGGTTGGTAAACTTATCCTGCAGAGGGTCAAACAGTCTCTATTGAAACTACGCAACTCTGCCATTGTAGCATGAAAGCAGCCATAGACAATACATAAACAAATGTTCACAGCTATATTCAAATAATACTTTACTTACAAAAACAAGTAGTGGGCTGAATGAGGTGGTTAGTTTGCCAACCTCTCACTGACGCAGAGTTTTTATATATGATGCTTAAAAACACAAACGATAAAAGAAAAATAAATAAATAACACTTTATTAAAATTTTAAACTTGCTGTTCAAAAGATAGTGTTATAAAAATGTAAAGACGAGCCACAAATTTGGAGAAAATATTTGCAAAACAAATATCTGACGAAGGACTTGTCTTCAGGACATAAAGAACTCTTCAACACAATAATAAAAAAATAAACAATTCAGTAAAAATAATGGGCGGTATACTTGGACAATGCAAAAATGACAACTCTTAACAAGCAGTCTAGAGACATGGTACATATGTCTAATCTTTCCTACTGGTCTTTATGCTGTCTGAAACAGAACTCATCCTGCCTGCCTGGATAGAGCATCCAGTGTTCTGCCTTACACAAAAAGACAACCACAAATGAAAACTATGAGAGCTTTTTTTTTTTTTTTTGAGACAAAGTCTTCCTCTGTCACCCAGGCTGGAGTGCAGTGGCACAATCGCAGCTCACTGCAAACTCCGCCTTCCAGGTTCAAGCAATTCTCCTGTCTCAGCCTCCCAAGTAGCTGGGATTACATGCCCAGCTAATTTTTGTATTTTTAGTAGAGATGGGGTTTCACCATGTTGGCCAGGCTGGTCTCAAACTCCTGACGTAAAGTGATCCGCCCGCCTCGGCCTCCCAAAGTGCTGGGATTTCAGGCATGAACCACTGTGCCCAGCCTATCAGAGCATTTTTAAAGTTAGGTAATACAAATACTTGGTACAAAAAGGAAACTGTACAAAACAAGTGACGGTGAACTTCCCTCCAATCATCCAGCTCCCTTCCCTTGTTTACTATGTATTCATAGATATTCTATGCATATAAAAGCATACAAAAACAAAAGTGGAATATTTGATATGGTTTGGCTGTGTCCCCACCCAAATCTCATCTTGAATTCCCATGTGTTGTCAGAAGGACCTGAAGGGAGGTAACTGAATCATGGGGGCAAGTCTTTTCCCATGCTGTTCTCATGGTAGTGAATGAATCTCACGAGATCTGATAGTTTCGTAAGGGGGAGTTTCCCTGCACTAGCTCTCTCTCAGCCTACTGTCATCCATGTAAGATGTGACTTGCTCCTCCTCCCCTTCCGCCATGATTGTGAGACCTCCCCAGCCACGTGGAAATGTAAATCCATTAAACCTCTTTCTTTTGTGAATTGCCCTATCTAGCAGCATGAAAATACACTAATACAGTAAGTTGGTACTGGAAGTGTGGGGTGCTGCTGAAAAGATACCCAAAAATATGGAAGCAACTTTGGAACTGGATAACAGGCAGAGGCTGGAACGGTTTGAAGTGCTCAGAAGAAGAGAGGAAAATGTGGGAAAGTTTCAAACTTTGTAGAGACTTGTTGTATGGCTTTGGCCAAAATGCTGATAATGATATAGACAATGAAATCCAGGCTGAGGTGGTCTCAAATGGGGATGAGGAAGTTGTTTGCTAAAACTTGTTATGTTTCAGCAAAAAGATTGGTGGCATTTTGCCCCTGTCCTGGAGGTTTGTGGAAATTTGAACTTCAGAGAGATGATTTAGGGTATCTGGCAGAAAAAATTTCTAAGCAACAAAGCATTCAAGAGGTGACTTGGGTCTTGTTAAAGGCATTCAGTTTTAAAAGGGAAATAGAGGCCGGGTGCGGTGGCTCATGCCTGTAATCCCAGTATTTTGGGAGGCCGAGGCAGGTGGATCACAAGGTCAGGAGATTGAGACCATCCTGGTTAACACAGTGAAATCCCTGTCTCTACTAAAAATA
>NW_012111919.1:6724851-6730975 GCF_000951035.1 Colobus angolensis palliatus | reverse complement strand
TTGCAGTAAGCTGAGATCGCGCCACTGCACTCCAGCCTGGGTGACAGACAGACTCCGTCTTTAAAAAAAAAAAAAAAAAAAAAGGGAAATAGAGCATAAAAGTGTGGAAAACTTGCAGCCTGACAATGTGATAGAAAAGAAAATCCTATTTTCTGAGAAGAATTCAAACTGGCTGCAGAAATTTGCATAAGTAATGAACAGCTGAACGTTAATCACCAAGACATGGGGAAAATGTTTCCACAGCATATCAGAGATCTTTGTGGCAGCCCCTCCCATCACAAGCCCAGAGGTTTAGGAGGAAAAAATGGTTTTGTGGGCCAGGCCCAGGGTCCCTTTGCTATATGCAGTCTAAGGACTTAGTGCCCTGTGTGCCAGCCACTCCAGCTGTGACTAAAAGGGGACAAGTACAACTCAGGCTGTTGTTTCAGAGGGTGCAAGCTCCAAGTGTTAGCAGCTTCCATGTGGTGTTGAGCCTGTGAGTGCACAGAAATCAAGAACTGGGGTTTGGAAACCTCTGCCTAGATTTCAGAAGATGTATGGAAACACCTGGATGCTCAGACAGAAGTTTGTTGCAGGGGCGGGGCTCTCATTGAGAACCTCTGCTAGCGCAGTGCAGAAGGGAAATGTGGGGGCTCCAGTCCCTACTGGGGCACCACCTAGTGATGCTGTGAGAAGAGGGCAACCGTCCTCCAGACTGCAAAATGGTAGATCCACCAACAGCTTGCCTCATGCACCTGGAAAAGTCACAGACACTCAACACCAGCCTGTGAAAGCAGCCATGAGGAAAGCTGTACTCTGCAAAGCCATAGGGGCAGAGCTGCCTAAGACCTTGGGAACCCACCCCTTGCATCAGCTTGTCCTGGATGTGAGACATGGAGTCAAAGGAGATCATTTTGGAGCTTTAAGATTTGACTGTCCTGCTGGATTTTGGACTTGCTTGGGACCTGCAGCCCCTTTGTTTTAGACAACTTCTCCCACTTGGAATGGCTGTATTTACCCAATGTCTGTACCCCCAAGTATCTAACTTGCTTTTTGATTTTACAGGCTCATAGGTGGAAGGGACTTGCCTTATCTTGGATGAGACTCTGCTCTGTGGACTTTTGAGTTAATGCTGAAATGAGCTAACACTTGGACTGTTGGGAAGGCATGTTTGGTTTTGAAATGTGAGGATGTAAGATTTGGGAGGGGCCAGGGACAGAATGACATGGTTTGACTGTGTGCCCACCCAAATCTTATCTTGAATTCCCACATGTTGTGGGAAAGACCTGGTGGGAGGTAACTGAATCATGGGGGCAGGTCTTTTCCCATACTGTTCTCGTGATAGTGAATAAATCTTACAAGACCTGATGGTTTCATAAGGGGGAGTTTCCCTGCACGTGTCCTCTTTCTTTGCCTACTGCCATCCATGTAAGACGTGACTTGCTCCTCCTTCCCTTCCACCATGATTGTGAGGCCTCCCCAGCCACGTGGAACTGTAAGTCCATTAAATCTCTTTCTTTTGTAAATTGCCCAGTCTCAGGTATGTCTTTATCAGCAGTACGAAAACAGAGTAATACAATACTATAGAGTTTCATATCTTTTTTTCTAACATAGTGTATCTTAGCACTCATTTCATAGCATTCCTTATAGAATACCCTCATCCTTTTTTTTTAACAATCTCATGATATATGAATACATCACAATGTAATCAGCCTCTCACTGATTATGTCATCTGCAATATTTTGCCATACAGACAATGCTGTATCTCTGTACTCACGAAACAGAATTACTGAGTCAAAGAGTAGCTGCATTTATGATAGTCTCTGCTAAACTGTGCTCTACACAGTTTATCAGGGCTTAAAAAAACACAGACACGTCAGTAAGCCACCCAGCTCAGGGAAAACTAAGATGAAAGAGTAAATTTTCATAATATAGCTGCAATTACTAAGCAAAGATGTTTTGGAAGATTTTCAACTAAATAATCCAAAATACTTATTAAATTTATAGTGAATAACAAGACAAATGTATAGTGAATGACAACAAAAAAGAGGTTTATTCAGGCCTCCCATTATCCCAAAATCTTTTCTATTAAATTAAGGTAGGCCAGGCGCGGTGGCTCAAGCCTGTAATCCTAGCACTTTGGGAAGCCGAGACGGGCGGATCACAAGGTCAGGAGATTGAGATCATCCTGGCTAACACGGTGAAACCCCGCCTCTACTAAAAAAATGCAAAAAATTAGCCAGGCATGGTGGCGGGTGCCTGTAGTCCCAGCCACTTGGGAGGCTGAGCCAAGAGAATGGCGTGAACCTGGGAGGCGGAGCTTGCAGTGAGCCGAGATTGCGCCACTGCACTCCAGCCTGGGCGACAGAGCAAGACTCCTTCTCAAAAAAAAAAAAAAAAAAATTAAGGTAATAATTTTAATTTGAGATTTATAGCCTAATTTCTAAGAGGACTTATGTTGTTACAAGTTAAAATACAAGATAAAGAGGATTAATCATAATAAAATCATATAAATAAATTAAAAGATTAGATACTGTAATAGACGGTATGGCCACATACTACCTTCCAAACATGGCTGCCATTGATTATTTCCTTACCAATGTGCACATGTCATTCCACCTGTTAAGAGATGAGGCTTTATTTCCTAGTCCCTTGAATCCTAGCTGGCCTTGTGACTTGCTCTGATCAGCAGGAAGAATGCGGTCAAAGTGACATTCCGAAACTGCAGGAACCTGGAAGACTGGCAGCTCCCCCTTACTCCCTCTTCTTGGAAGCCAGAAGCCATGTAAGAAATCCAACTACCCTGACACCACAATGCTGTGGAGACGCCATATGGAGGCATACAAAAGTGTCAGACATATGAAGAAAGCCCGAGACTGTCCAGCCCACACCAGTTACCAGCTGAGTATGTGATCCCAACCGATGGCAAACAGAGCAGAAGAATCCCCTATCTGAACCCTGTGCAAACTCCTGATCCAAAGAATTGTAAAAATTATAAATCACTGCTGTAGACAATTAAAACAGACACTATCAAGCTCATGATATCAGCAAATTACAAACATCAAGTGTCAATTTAGGTCCATGTTTTCCAGGTTATAAGTTTTCATTTTTTAGTAAGAAGAAAAAGAAAACATGTAAATTGTATATCTTAACTAGATGCACTTATACAAAGAACAATGAACCTAGGACTATAGTTTCAAATATTATTTTAGAAATTTTTAGAAAATGCACATCATTTAAATGATGTTTCTTACAGACTGATTCTATACAGACAAATAACATATCATTAAATCAGAACTCAGCACAGGCCTTTTCATGTCAGAGAGACTAAGATGATGTGGTCTTGATACTTTTGTTCTCTGAAGACTTAATACAAGAAACTACATGAACGCATAATTAAGATATTCATTAGACTGTCTGTCTCATATCTGATGTGGATTTTTTTGCAGTAAGATTTTTTTTTTAAGAGATGGGATCTTGCTCTGTTGCCCAGGCCAGAATACAGTGGTACAATCATAGCTTCAGTGAACTTTTGGTAGACACTAAACAGCTGTCAGTTTGTGATTAAATCTAATAAAAACAGGCCGGGTGTGGTGGCTCATGCCTGTAATCCCAATACTTGGGGAGGCCAAAGCAGGCAGATCACTTGAGGTCAGGAGTTCAAGACCAGCCTGGCCAACATGGTGAAACCCCATCTCTACTAAAATACAAGAATTAGCTGGGTGTGGTGGCTCACACTTGTAATCCCACCTACTCAGGAGGCTGAGGCAGAAGGAATGCTTGAAACTGGGAGACAGAGGGTGCAGTGAGCCGAGAACATGCCACTGCACTCCAGCCTGGGCAAGAGAGCTAGACTCCAACTCAAAAAAATAAATAAATCTAATAAAAACACAGGATAAATATTCTATAAGGCTGGTTAAATTTACAGCCATATACATAAAGAGTACAAGTATCTACCTCTCCCCACAAACTGTTCCCTCTGAGATCACCAACATTCTTTAATGCTATATCCTATGTAAATATCTTGGTCCTTGACTGATCTCAAACAGAATCTATACAAATAACCATTCCTTCTCAGTCACCAAGTGCAGCCCATACTCAAGGGGGTGGTAGGAGGTGGGAAGTTAAGTTCCACTTCCTTGAGGAGGGAAGTGTCTGCAGAAATTATTTGGAATTCTTCTGCACAAGATAAATAAATAAGTGAGGACAGTTATTTATTTAACTATTTATTTTAATCAGTGTGGACTTAGGGATATTTATTTTATGCTTTGGGTCATAATCCAATAATATGATATTATTTATTTTATTGTTCAAATTGTTCTAGCTTCAGTCATTGGGTGCTCTTTTAGTTGGTTCCTGTATCCCTTTGCCAATCCCCTGTCCTTTTGCATTTTGCATATTTTCTTATTTTCTGGCACTCTACAACGTTCCAGGCTCATCTTGCAAATTCCCTGCCCCAGCCCTAGAATCAGCCATTTTCCAAGGAACCTTAGTTCTTTCTATTGGAGAATGGTATGAGAAACCAAGATCTGATGCTGGGTGTGCTCGTGCTACTGGGTTGTCACTGCTCCTAGGCCCTCTCAGCAGACAGAGCTAGTAAATAAATGTATGTATACTACGCTATGTATACATACATATCTGTAGTTATTTCTGAATCTGTATCAACATTAGGGTAAATGTTTGTTCAACGCTTATGTTTCAAACTCTAATTCAGTACCACGTGGTTCATTCTAGCCTTCCTAAAGAAGAATCAAATAGATGCAATAAAAAATGATAGAGGGAATATCACCACCAAGCCCACAGAAATACAAACTACCATCAAAGGATACTACAAACACCTCTATGCAAATAAACTAGAATATCTAGAAGAAATGGATAAATTCCTGGACATATACACCCTCCCAAGACTAAACCAGGAAGAAGTTGAATCTCTGAATAGACAAAGAACAGGCTCTGAAATTGAGGCAATAATTAATAGCCTGCCAACCAAAAAAAGTCCAGGACCAGACGAATTCACAGCCGAATTCTACCAGAGGTACAAAGAGGAGCTAGTACATCCTTTCTGAAACTATTCCAATCAATAGAAAAAGAGGGAATCCTCCCTAACTCATTTTATGAGACCAGCATCATCCTGATACCAAAGCCTGGCAGAGACACACACAAAAAGAGAATTTTAGACCAATATCCCTGATGAACAACAATGTGAAAATCCTCAATAAAATACTGGCAAACTGAATCCAGCGGCACATCAAAAAGCTTATCCACCACGATCAAGTTGGCTTCATCCCTGGGATGCAAGGCTGGTTCAACATATGCAAATCAATAAACGTAATCCTTCACATAAACAGAACCAATGACAAAAACCACATGATCATCTCAATAGATTCAAAAAAGGCCTTCGACAAAATTCAACAGCCCTTCATGCTAAAAGCTCTCAATAAACTAAGTACTGACAGAATGTATCTCAAAATAATAAGAGCTATTTATGAGAAACCCATAATAAGAGCTAATATCATACTGAATGGGGAGAAACTGGAAGCATTCCCTTTGAAAATGGGCACAAGACAAGAATGCCCTCTCTCACCACTCCTATTCAACATAGTGATGGAAATTCTGGCCAAGGCAATCAGGCAAGAGAAAGAAATAAAGCGTATTCAATTAGGAAAAGAGGAAGTCAAATTGTCCCTATTTGCAGATGATATGATTGTATATTTAGAAACGCCCATCGTCTCAGCCCAAAATCTCCTTAAGCACTAAGCAACTTCAGCCAAGTCTCAGGATACAAAATCAATATGCAAAAATCACAAGCATTCCTATACACCAATAACAGACAAACAGAGAGCTAAATCATGAGTGAACTCCCATTCACAACTGCTACAAAGAGAATAAAATACCTAGGAATTCAACTTACAAGGGATGGGAAGGACCTCTTCAAGGAGAACTACAAACCACTGCTCAACGAAATAAAAGAGGACACAAACAAATGAAAGAACATTCCATGCTCATGGATAGGAAGAATCAATATCGTGAAAATGGCCATACTGCCCAAAGTAATTTATGGATTCAATGCCATCCTCATCAAGCTACCAATGACTTTCTTCACAGAATTGGAAAAAACTACTTTAAAGTTCATATGGAACCAAAA
>NW_012111919.1:6718360-6724321 GCF_000951035.1 Colobus angolensis palliatus | reverse complement strand
AATGTTAGACCTAAAACCATAAAAACCCTAGAAGAAAACCTAGGCAATACCATTCAGGACACAGACATGGGCAAGGACTTCATGACTAAAACACCAAAAGCAATGGCAACAAAAGCCAAAATTGACAAATGGGATCTAATAAAACTAAAGACCTTCTGCATGGCAAAATAAACTACCACCAGAGTGAACAGGCAACCTACAGAATGGGAGAAAATTTTTGCAATCTACCCATCTGACAAAGGGCTAATATCCAGAACCTACAAAGAACTCAAACAAATTTACAAGAAAAAAACAACCCCATCAAAAAGTGGGCAAAGGATATGAATAGACACTTCTCAAAAGAAGACATTTATGCAGCCAACAGACACATGAAAAAATGCTCATCATAACTGGTCATCACAGAAATGTAAATCAAAACCACAATGAGATAGCATCTCACACCAGTTAGAATGGCGATCATTAAAAAGTCAGGAAACAACAGATGCTGGAGAGGATGTGGATAGGAACACTTTCACACTGTTGATGGGAGTGTAAATCAGTTCAACCATTGTGGAAGACAGTGTGGCGATTCCTCAAGGATTTAGAACTAGAAATACCATTTGACCCAGCCAGCCCATTAGTGGGTATATACCCACAGGATTATAAATCATGCTGCTATAAAGACACATGCACACATATGTTTATTGCAGCACTATTCACAACAGCAAAGACTCGGAACCAACCCAAATGTCCATCAATGACAGACTGGATTAAGAAAATGTGGCACATATACACCATGGAATACTAGGCAGCCATAAAAAAGCATGAGTTCATGTCCTTTGCCGGGACATGGATGAAGCTGGAAACCATCATTCTCAGCAAACTATCACAAGGACAGAAAACCAAACACCATATCTTCTCTCTCATAGGTGGGAACTGAACAATGAGAATATGGACACAGGGCAGGGGAACATCACACACCGGGGCCTGTCAGGGGGCAGGGGGCTGGTGGAGGGATAGCATTAGGAGAAATACCTAATGTAAATGACGAGTTGATGGGTGCAGCAAACCAACATGGCACATGTATACCTACTTAACAGACCTGCACATGTACACATGTTCACATGTACCCTAGAACTTAAATAGAAAAAAAAAAGAAAGAAAATGACCTCCAGCTCCACCCAAGTTGCTGCAAAAGACATTATTTTTTTCTTTTTATGGCTGAGTAGTATTCCATGTTGTATATATGCCACATTTTCCTTATCTACTCATTGGCTGATGGGCACTTTGGTTGGTTTCATATCTCTCCAATTGTGAAT
The DNA here is from genome assembly GCF_000951035.1 of Colobus angolensis palliatus. Lineage (NCBI taxonomy): Eukaryota > Metazoa > Chordata > Mammalia > Primates > Cercopithecidae > Colobus > Colobus angolensis. The sequence continues at coordinate 6,723,023 of NW_012111919.1, read as the reverse complement.
TGTGTGGGAGTGCAAATATCTTTACAAGGTGGTGATTTCATCTCCTTTGCATATATAACCATAAGGGGGATTGCTGGGTCGTGTGGTAATTCTATTTTTAATTTCTTTAGGAACCTCCATACTTTTTTCCATAATGGCTGCACTAATCTACACTCCTACCAACAGTACAAAGGTTCCCTTTTCTCCACACCCTTGCCAACACTTATTATCTCCTGCCTTTTTAATAATAGCTATCCTAATGGGTGTGAGGTGGTACCTAATTCACTATGGTTTTCAACTAAGCCAGTCCAGCACAATCATTCTAGATAATCTTGCACTTTAACACTCAGAATGCTATAAGAGCATTTTTTATTGTGAGGCTATAATACTGCTGATATGAGGCTATAAAGAAGTCATATCAGACTGTAAGAAATCCCCGTAAGACTTTGGCCACATAGTAATCAACCCCTTTTAAAAGGTATCTTCTATTCTAAATATTCATGAATACATTTTCCTCTCCTCACTCTTTCCCTTCAAGACATTTCTCACTGTTTCTCTTCTCTACCAGCACTGAAGAGATTTGCAAAGGTCTTATACACCTAAGTTTAAATGTATGTGGACTCTGGGCCTTGCCATTTTAAAGTACTGAACAAAATAAAAGGAAAATACAAATGAAGTGGACATGAGGCAGACTGGCTAGAATACCACTGCATATTGTTTGTTTAATTTGCATATAGATGATGAACTAGTGGGAAGAAGCTATGTGGAAACGACAAGTAAATTAAGAATAATTATCCTCAGCAGAAAAAAGAATACAAAAGTTACCTGAAAGACAAGATGATCAGAAGTCAAAAATCCGAAACACAGACCCAGGACCACATTATTGCAAAAGTGTGTAAGAAACAGGTTTTTCCACTCATCACATTTGTCTTTATTTCTCAAAATAAAATACCTGTGATTAGCTAAAAGTTCCATAGCGTTAGTCACAATAAAGATTCTCACTAAAACATTCCAACATAAATGGGAAGGCAAATGTAACTATTAAACCAGTGATTCTTCTCTAGCTCTTAACAGTAAACAGATCGATCATTTTTTGCTTAAATCAAAACTGCATTGAACATCTTCTGTCCAACACTCTTTCAGATATTCTGCTCACCGACAGCTAACAGACTTACAAATGTGATGCCAGAAAAATAAGCTACTGTCAACTCTAAACCTGGAAATGTTTGGTTGCAACTCTTTGGATGCACTTTGCAATCTTTAATCTGAATCTATTTAATAAAATGCTATTTCTGAGAAGTAGTAGAGAATTTGGTAGTTCATGGTATGTTGGACCGAAAATTTATAAAAAAAAAAAAATTGAAAACCACTTTTTTAAAATCTGAAATACGCTAAAAGTAAAGAATGTGTATATTTTATCACTAGCTAAAATATCTAAGTGTTTCGGTTATATCATTATGCTAAATATGGCTGCTTTTTCATAAAATTAGCAAACATGAGTTTTTACAGCATAACCAGCAAGAAAAAAATAGGTAGATAAATTAGGCCAGTACTAAAGAGAATATATATCTGACGTCTATCTCTCAAATACTCTTATGGAGGAAAGTGTTAAGAAGTTAAGCAGTTAAAGGTACTTTCAGGTAAAGGTTAAACTGACTATGAAAACTCTGCCCTAGACCAGGAGCTATGGCTTTTACCTGTAGCCTAGCACTTTGGGAGGCCAAGATAGCAGAAATGCTTGAGGGCAGCAGTTAAAGACCAGCCTGGGCAACACAGCAAGACCTTATATCAACCAAATAAATCAATCAGTAAATAATTAGCCAAGTATGGTAGCACACACCTGAAGTCCTAGCTACTCAGGAGGGCAGGGTGGGAGGATCACTTATGCCCAAGAATTCAAGGCTGGAGTGAGCTAGGATCCTGCCACTACACTCCAGTCTGGACAACAGTAAGAGGTCCTATCTCTAAAGAAATAAGTAACTCTGCCCTAGAAAATGGTGATTAATGACACAGTATCAACCAATGAATAGAACTGTGGTCTGCCTCAGTGCTCAGTCCCAGGTTACTTTGTTACATATTTTTTTCAATGACTTGTTCTAACAATTCAAAAACTCTTCATCAGGCCGGGCGCGGTGGCTCACGCCTGTAACCCCAGCACTTTGGGAGGCCGAGGCGGGTGGATCACTTGAGGTCAGGAGTTCAAGACCAGCCTGGCCAACATGGTGAAACCCCATCTCTACTAAAATACAAGAATTAGCTGGGTGTGGTGGCTCACACTTGTAATCCCACCTACTCAGGAGGCTGAGGCAGAAGGAATGCTTGAAACTGGGAGACAGAGGGTGCAGTGAGCCGAGAACATGCCACTGCACTCCAGCCTGGGCAAGAGAGCTAGACTCCAACTCAAAAAAATAAATAAATCTAATAAAAACACAGGATAAATATTCTATAAGGCTGGTTAAATTTACAGCCATATACATAAAGAGTACAAGTATCTACCTCTCCCCACAAACTGTTCCCTCTGAGATCACCAACATTCTTTAATGCTATATCCTATGTAAATATCTTGGTCCTTGACTGATCTCAAACAGAATCTATACAAATAACCATTCCTTCTCAGTCACCAAGTGCAGCCCATACTCAAGGGGGTGGTAGGAGGTGGGAAGTTAAGTTCCACTTCCTTGAGGAGGGAAGTGTCTGCAGAAATTATTTGGAATTCTTCTGCACAAGATAAATAAATAAGTGAGGACAGTTATTTATTTAACTATTTATTTTAATCAGTGTGGACTTAGGGATATTTATTTTATGCTTTGGGTCATAATCCAATAATATGATATTATTTATTTTATTGTTCAAATTGTTCTAGCTTCAGTCATTGGGTGCTCTTTTAGTTGGTTCCTGTATCCCTTTGCCAATCCCCTGTCCTTTTGCATTTTGCATATTTTCTTATTTTCTGGCACTCTACAACGTTCCAGGCTCATCTTGCAAATTCCCTGCCCCAGCCCTAGAATCAGCCATTTTCCAAGGAACCTTAGTTCTTTCTATTGGAGAATGGTATGAGAAACCAAGATCTGATGCTGGGTGTGCTCGTGCTACTGGGTTGTCACTGCTCCTAGGCCCTCTCAGCAGACAGAGCTAGTAAATAAATGTATGTATACTACGCTATGTATACATACATATCTGTAGTTATTTCTGAATCTGTATCAACATTAGGGTAAATGTTTGTTCAACGCTTATGTTTCAAACTCTAATTCAGTACCACGTGGTTCATTCTAGCCTTCCTAAAGAAGAATCAAATAGATGCAATAAAAAATGATAGAGGGAATATCACCACCAAGCCCACAGAAATACAAACTACCATCAAAGGATACTACAAACACCTCTATGCAAATAAACTAGAATATCTAGAAGAAATGGATAAATTCCTGGACATATACACCCTCCCAAGACTAAACCAGGAAGAAGTTGAATCTCTGAATAGACAAAGAACAGGCTCTGAAATTGAGGCAATAATTAATAGCCTGCCAACCAAAAAAAGTCCAGGACCAGACGAATTCACAGCCGAATTCTACCAGAGGTACAAAGAGGAGCTAGTACATCCTTTCTGAAACTATTCCAATCAATAGAAAAAGAGGGAATCCTCCCTAACTCATTTTATGAGACCAGCATCATCCTGATACCAAAGCCTGGCAGAGACACACACAAAAAGAGAATTTTAGACCAATATCCCTGATGAACAACAATGTGAAAATCCTCAATAAAATACTGGCAAACTGAATCCAGCGGCACATCAAAAAGCTTATCCACCACGATCAAGTTGGCTTCATCCCTGGGATGCAAGGCTGGTTCAACATATGCAAATCAATAAACGTAATCCTTCACATAAACAGAACCAATGACAAAAACCACATGATCATCTCAATAGATTCAAAAAAGGCCTTCGACAAAATTCAACAGCCCTTCATGCTAAAAGCTCTCAATAAACTAAGTACTGACAGAATGTATCTCAAAATAATAAGAGCTATTTATGAGAAACCCATAATAAGAGCTAATATCATACTGAATGGGGAGAAACTGGAAGCATTCCCTTTGAAAATGGGCACAAGACAAGAATGCCCTCTCTCACCACTCCTATTCAACATAGTGATGGAAATTCTGGCCAAGGCAATCAGGCAAGAGAAAGAAATAAAGCGTATTCAATTAGGAAAAGAGGAAGTCAAATTGTCCCTATTTGCAGATGATATGATTGTATATTTAGAAACGCCCATCGTCTCAGCCCAAAATCTCCTTAAGCACTAAGCAACTTCAGCCAAGTCTCAGGATACAAAATCAATATGCAAAAATCACAAGCATTCCTATACACCAATAACAGACAAACAGAGAGCTAAATCATGAGTGAACTCCCATTCACAACTGCTACAAAGAGAATAAAATACCTAGGAATTCAACTTACAAGGGATGGGAAGGACCTCTTCAAGGAGAACTACAAACCACTGCTCAACGAAATAAAAGAGGACACAAACAAATGAAAGAACATTCCATGCTCATGGATAGGAAGAATCAATATCGTGAAAATGGCCATACTGCCCAAAGTAATTTATGGATTCAATGCCATCCTCATCAAGCTACCAATGACTTTCTTCACAGAATTGGAAAAAACTACTTTAAAGTTCATATGGAACCAAAA
>NW_012111919.1:6713310-6717220 GCF_000951035.1 Colobus angolensis palliatus | reverse complement strand
CGAGGCGGGCAGATCACAAGATCAGGAGATAGAGACCATCCTGGCTAACACGGTGAAACCCCGTCTCTACTAAAAATACAAAAAACTTACTGGGGTGTGGTGGCAGGCGCCTATAGTCCCAGCTACTTGGGAGGCTGAGGCAGGAGAATGGCGTGAACCCGGGAGGTAGAGCTTGCAGTGAGCCAAGATGGCGCCACTGCACTCCAGCCTGGGTGAGAGTGTGAGACTCTGTCTCAAAAAACAAAAAACAAAAAACAAACAAACAAAAAAACTATTCCTCGTATCTGTTGCTAACTCACAGTTGAGTAGGCCAGACAATACAATAAATGAAAATTTAAAATGGTAAGTCAGCCAAAGGGTCTAACACTAGGTTAAAAATAAACTAAACATAAATTAAGCTGATAAGTACATGAGTACTTGCTGTATTCTTTATATGTTAATAGTTGTATACATTCTTTTGCATCTATTAAATATTTTTAAACTTTTTTTAGGATTTCCACACTCAAAAGAATGAAATTAGCCAGAGGCAGTGGCTCATGCCTGTAATTCCAGCACTTTGGGAGGCCAATGTGGGTGGGTCGGTTGAACTCAGGAGTTTGAGATCAGCCAGAGCAACATGGTGAAAACCCATCTCTACAAAAAAATACAAAAATTAACTGGGTATGGTAGCGTGCACCTGTGGTCCCAGCCACTTGGGAGGCTAAGGTGAGAGGATCACTTGAGCCCAGGAGATTGTGGCTGCAGTGAGCCGAGATCACACCACTGCACTCCAGCCTGGGCAACAAAGCAAGACCTTGTCTCAGGGGAAAAAAAAAAAAAAAAAAAGAATGAAATTGGACCCTTATCTGACACCATACACAGAAATTAATTCAAATGTAAAACCTGAAACAATAAAGCTCCTAGAAGAAAACACAGGGGAAAGTTTCTTGACAGTGGCCTTGGCAATGATTTCTTAAGACAACACACCAAAAGCTCAGGCTATAAAAGCAAAAATAAATATATCAAACTAAAAAGCTACTGCACAGCAAAGAAAACAGCCAACACAATGAAAAGGCAACTTATGGACTGGGAAGAAATATCTGCAAACCATGCTATCTGATAAGGCATTAACATCCAAAATTTATAAAGAACTCATACAACTCAATAGCAAGAAAACATATAACTCAATTAAAAAATGGGCAAAGGACCTCAATAGACATTTCTCCAAAGACAACATAAAAATGGGCAACAGGTATATGAAAAGGTGTTCTATATCACTAATCACAAGGGAAATGCAAATCAAAACACTATGAGATATCACCTTAAACCCATTAGGATAGCTGTTATTAAAAAGGCAAGAGATAAGTGTTGGCAAGGGTACGGAGAAAAGGGAACCTTTGTACACTGTTGGTAAGAAATGTAGATTAGTGCAGCCATTATGGAAAATGTTATGGAGGTTCCTAAAGAAATTAAAAATGGAATTACCACATGACTCAGGCAATCCTGCTTCTGGTTATATACACAAAGGAGATTAAATTACCACCTTGTAAAGATATCTGTACTCTCATATTCATTGCAGCATTATTCACAATAGTTAAGATATAGAAACAAACTAGTCGTCCATTAATCATAAACAAATCAATAAAAAACTGTGGTGTATATATATAAACACAATGGAATATTATGTAAGCCTTAAAAAAGAAGGAGACCCCGCCATTTCCCACAACGTGGATGAACCTGGAAGACATTATGCTAAGTAAAATAAGCCAGACACAAAAATAAGATTATATGACCTCACATATGGAATATTTTAAAAGTCAAATGTACGGAGATAGAGGATAAAACAGTAGTCATCGGGGCAGAGGCTGGGGTAGGAAATTGGATGATGTTGGTCAAAAGATACAAAGTAGCAGATATGTAGGATATACAAGTCTAAATATCTAATGTACAACATCAGGACTATAATAATAGTATATTTTACTCAGGATTTTTGCTCAAAGAGTAGATAGATGATAGCTGCTCTTGCCATGGGGAAACAGTAGTTAACAGTGAGATGATGGATATGTTGATTTGTTTACTATAGTAACTATTTTACTACATAGTCGTTCCTCCTATCCGTGGAGGATTAGTTCCCAGACCCTACCCCAGGATACCAAATTATGAGAATGCTCAACTTCCTTATGTAAAATGGTTTGCATATAACCTATGCATATTGTCCTATATGCTTTAAATAATCTCAAGACTATTTATACCTAATAAATGCATACACTATGTAAATAGTTGTTATACTATATTATTTTTTTAAGTTGCATTATATCTTGTTGTATTGTTATTTTAAATTTTTTTCCAAATATTTTTGATCTGTGGTTGGTTGAATCCATGGATGCAAAACCCACAGATACAGAGGGCCAACTTCACATGTATCTCATAACATCATGTTGTACACCTTAAATATATACAACAGAATTTATTTATTTATTTTATTTTTTGAGAAAGGGTCTGGTTCTTGTCACAAAGGCTGCAGTGCAGTAAGCCACTGCACCCAGCCAATAAAATTTATTTTTAAAAACATTTTTCAAAATTGAGGATAAGTAAAGCATGAGAATGAAGAATAGTATGAAGTCTTTCCCCTAGATTATTTCATGGAAATCTCACCACAATCTTAGTAAAAATAAATTAATAGCCTATTTTTTAAAAAAAAGATCAATAGTCCAAGGACACTTTACTAATAAATGAAGGAACCCAAATCTTTCTGCCCCTAAAATCCATGGCTCATGTTACTACACCATTCTCTTTTCTATTCTAGAATGAAAGCCAATTATGGGAAAAAAAGAGGTAGAAAGGAAAGGGGGACAGTAAGGGGGAGAAATGTATTAACCTGTAGGTTTACATGATCAAAGTAGTCAATGAAAACAAAATGTGGAATGCAACCATTAAAAAAAAAAAAAAAAACTAACTGCAAACTTGGATTACTGTAACCACATTGATTAAACAGACCCATTCTAATCTGAACCACCAGAATCACATCTTACCTATTACGTGAGGTTTTGAAATCATAATTTAAAGGAGTTACAAATTAGAGAATATCCATAAGGATTTCCAAAAGAGTCTGAAAACAATGATATCCATGAAACAATTAGGCCAGTAAAATTTAGCCTGGAAAAGAGAAGCATATAGGAAGACAGACCAGCGATCTTCAAATACAGACATCAAAGCAATCATCAAGTATCTTAAGCCTGATACACCAAAATGGACACAGACTTGTCCTATGCAACTTCAGAGAGTAGAACTAGGAGCAATAAGAGAACATAAGGAAGCAGACCTAAGGATGATTATTTGAACTTTCTAGCATAAGGCTGGGCACAGGGGCTCATGCCTGTAAAATCCCAGCACTTTGGGAAGCTGAGGCGGGCAGATCACTTGAGGCTAGGAGTTTGAGACTAGCCTGGTCAACACGGTAAAACCCCATCTCTACTAAAAATACAAAAAAATTAGCCGGGCATGGTAACACATGCCTGTAATCCCAGCTACGCAGAAGGCCGAGGCAGGAGAATCGCTTGAACCCGGGAAGTGGAGGCTGCAGTGAGCCAAGATCGCACCACTGCACTCCAGCCTGGGTGACAGAGAGAGACTGTCTCAGAAAAAAAAAAAAAGAACTTTCTAACATAAAGACTATAACGGGCCGGGTGCGGTGGCTCAAGCCTGTAATCCCAGCACACTTTGGGAGGCCGAGACGGGCAGATCACGAGGTCTGGAGATCAAGACCATCCTGGCTAACACGGTGAAACCCCGTCTCTACTAAAAACTACAAAAAACTAGCCGGGCGAGGTGGTGGCGCCTGTAGTCCCAGCTACCCGGGAGGCTGAGGCAGGAGAATGGCGTGAACCCGGGAGGCGGAGCTTGCAGTGAGCTGAGATCCGGCCACAGCACT
>NW_012111919.1:6707875-6713260 GCF_000951035.1 Colobus angolensis palliatus | reverse complement strand
CCACAGCACTCCAGCCTGGGTGACAGAGTGAGACTCCGTCTCAAAAAAAAAAAAAAAACAAAAAAAAAAGACTATAACCTGAAGTAGCTATTTCCACATTACTAAAGATAATCAAGTAGAAGTGAGATCAAATAAATAATCAGCTTCCTTACAAATCAAATCTCCGATTCTGCTTTCCTAATGCTTATCCTTAACATGCCGCCCTTGTTCTCTGTATCCTTGACTTTATCTGTATGCTAGTCATTTATTATCATTTTATAAGCATCTTCCCATAAATTTGATGCACTTTTATCTTTTCCAAATTCAACCTAATCTTTAACTCCACTACTAGTCTCCCAAATTTGGAAAATGAGACTCCACTGAAGAATGAATGAGTTCTGAGCAAGTAAGTGAGAGGTCATTAGACGACAGACTTGAAGAAAAAATGCCCTTACTTCCCCTAAAATGGCCACTGCCTAAAGTACCATCCCTAGTAATTTTTTAATGAAACAATTTGTGTTTTGCAATATTGCACTTTTGTGCACAAGCTCCTCTCCCCTAATTTCACTACCCTCAGATTCTCTAAGCCTTCCCACAACACAGTACCCTGCACTAGCCCTAGACTGGATGCCAAATTTACCATAGTATTCTGATATCAAAAATTACATTTCTCCCTTCTAATTACAGTTTCCACCCCGTAAGTTCAAAAAATACACAGTAGGCTGGGCGCAGTGGTTCATGCCTTAATCCCAGCACTCTGGGAGGCCGAGGCAGGTGGATCACCTGAGGTTGGGAGTTCAAGACCAGCCTGGTCAACATGGTGAAACCCCGTCTCTATTAAAATTACCGAAAAATTAGCTGGGCATCGTGGCAGACGCCTGTAATCCCAGCTACTCAGGAGGCTGAGGCAGGAGAATCACTTGAACCCGGGAGGCAGAGGTTACAGTGAGCCGAGATCGTGCCATTGCACTCCAGCCTGGGCAACAACAGTGAAACTCCATCTCAAAAAATATATATATACATATACGAAGTAGGGGAGGCCAGGCACAGTGACTCACACAATCTTAGCATTTTGGGAGGCCGAGGCAGGAGGATCGCTTAAGCCCAGGAGCTCAAGACCAGTGTGGGCAACAGACTGCGACCCCATCGCTACAAAATAATTTAAAAATCAGCCAGGCATGGTGGCACACATCTGTAGTCCCAGCTACTCAGGAGGCTGAGGTGGGAGGGTCATTTGAGTCCAGGAGGTTGAGGCTTCAGTGAGCCATGACTGTGCCACTGCACTCCACCAGCCTCGGCAACAGAGTGTGACCCTGTCTAAAAAATAAAGTAAAATAAAAAGTAAGTATGTAAGTAAAAAAGTAAGTAACAAGTAAGCAAAATTAAAAGTAAGTAAAATAAAAAGAAGTTGAAAGGCAATCTGATTTGAACAATTTATTAAAATGATTATAACCTCTTAACCTAACCAGAACTATCTGAAAAACAGTTTTTTGCCTACTCAAATTAATGCTTAACAAACAGAATTTCTGGCAACATAAACTAAAATTTAAAAATCATCAGACAATGGGGATGAAGATATTTCTGTGCAAAGTCCATCGTTTGTCTTTAAAGTTCAGGTTCTGTCTGAAATCAGCTCCCATAAATGAACTGCTTCACAACTTTTCTCCTTCCTCTAATTTTGGGTCTTCAAATCCTTTAAAAAGCCCAGTTTCTTTTTTTTCTTTTCTTTTCTTTTTCTTTTTCATTTTTTTTGAGAAGGAGTCACGCTCTGTTGCCAGGCTGGAGTGCCATAGCACGATCTTGGCTCACTGCACCCTCCACCTCCCGGGTTCAAATGATTCTCCTGCCTCGGCCTCCCAGGTAGCTGGGACTACAGGCACACGCCACCACGCCCAGCTAATTTTTGTATCTTTAGTAGAGATGGGGTTTGACCATGTTGGCCAGGATAGTCTTGATCTCTTGACCTCATGATCCACGCACCTCAGCCTCCCAAAGTGCTGGGATTACAGGCGTGAGCCACTGTGCCCGGCCAAAAAGCCCAGTTTCTAACAATCGTACCCATGATATATGGGGAGAAGGGAGACTCTAATAATAACAATCTATTTAGCAGTTTTTAAAAATAGGTATGCTTATTTGTTTTAAAAAGCTGATCGGAGCAGTAAAAACAACTGAGAGAAAGATATTAAGGGAGGACAGAAGGACACAGTCCATGAAGATGTTTTCTGAAATGAATGGATAACCCCAAATGCAAATAACCTACCCACAGATAATTGACTTGACCATACAAATAAATGAGGGTGAAATTGTATCATATTATTTTCAATTAACACATGTAAAATATTTAGAGTAAGGCCTGATACAAGATAAGCACTCAAAAAGTGCTCACTTCTACAACTATTAGCTTATAATTTCCACTGACTGTAGTTTAAGATAATTCTAAATACTCAATCCTCCCTTCTCCTAAGAGTATGAATACTACAAACTTCAAGACAAATGCAATCTAAATGTATTACCTCTTTCAAATCCTTAAAAGCAAGAATCTTCCTCTAATAATAATGTATTAGATTATGAATTACTAGAAAACATTAATATATAGCTAATAATTAAATTTTTACTTCATCTTTTCCATCTTTGACAATCTTTAGCCCCCTTCCAATCTATTTTAATATCTGGCCCAAATCATCCCTTGACATACATTTTGATTACTGCATTCTCTTACTCAGTTGTTCTTCCTCCTCCCATTTCTATACCATTGCCAAATCAGGATCTAACCTCCATCTCTCATAATTGGGCACTCCATCTGGTGTACACTCTGGTGTATGCTCTTTGTACCTTCAAAATGCCTTCTAATATGTCCCCTTATCAGATACCATTATAATAACTGTTGATATATCTACCTCCACTATAGTTGGAGAGTTCCTTGAGAGCAAGGTCCATATTTTCTTCTTTTTTATGAGGCTGGCACACAAAGCTTGAACACTGTAGACTTCTAAATGCTTGCTGAATGAATGACTCTATTCTTCAGGAATAAACTAAATGATAAGAAACTGTTTAACAAATTAGACCACAACTAGATGAAGTGGTGTAGTGTTACTGGATTATCATTATAAAAACTAAGTCATTATGAAAACTCAATAATGAATGTTAGAGAAGGTATATATTATGGTGAGTGATTAAGAGAAAATGAGTCAGTCCATGCTGCAAAAGCTGGGAGTTCATCCATTCAACAAATATGTAATGAGAGGCTACTATAAGCCAGGTACTAATCTGTTCTGCCCTCACAGAACTTACATTCCATCGGGGAGAGACAAACAATAAAATATGTAATTATATGTTATATTAGAAGGTAGTACGTATGGAGGGCTGGGAGAATAGGGAAGGAAGGGGAAAGGAATGAAGGGGATGAGGATACTAGACAGGATGTCCCACAGCTGATAGAATGGCAATTACCAAAAAGAAAAAAGATAACAACTTTTGGCAAGGATGTGGAGCAAAGGGAAACCTTATACATTGTTGGTGAGAATGTAAATTGATACAGTCATTATGAAAAATAGTAGGGAGGTTCCTCAAAAAATTTAAAACAGAGTTATCAAATGATCTAGCAATCCTACTTCTGGATATATATCCAGAGGAAATGAAGTCAGTATGTTAAGGAGATATCTAACTCTCATGTTGACTACAGCATTATTCATAACAGCCAAAATATAAAAACAACCTAAGTATCCAAAGATGGTCTAATAGATAAAGAAACTGTGGTATGTGTATGAAATAGTATTTGGCCTTTAAAAAGAAGAAAACTCTGTAAATTGTGACAACATGGATGAACTTGGAGGACTGTATACTAAGTGAAATAAAGCAGACACAGAAGAACAAATATTACATGATCTCAGTAAATACTTAGAATCTTAAAAAGTTGAACTCATAGAAGCAGAGAATAGAATGACGGCTACCAGAGGCTGAAGACAGGAAGGGGTAGGAATGGAGAGATGTTAGTCACAGGTTATAAAGTTTCACTTTGACAACATGAATAAATTCTGGAGCTCTATTGTACAGCATGGTAACTACAGCTAATAATAATGCACTGTAAAATTGCTAAGACAGTTCTCACCACAAAAACATGTGAGGTGACCGATATGGTGATCAGCTTAATTTAATCATTTCACAACACATATATATATATCAAAATATCATGTTGTATACCATAAGCATGTAACATTTTTATTCATCAATTATACTCTAACAAAGTTGGAGAGAGAGAAAAAATAAACAGGTAGACTTCCTTTACTCAAGGTAAGATTTGAGCAAAGACTTGAAGAGTTGAGAGGGTTATGAAGCAAGTATCTAGGGAAAAGAACATCAAAAGCAGGGAGAAAAAAAAAAAAGCTAAAGCAAATTCTCCTAAGGCAGGAAGCAGCCTGGAATAGTCAAGGAATAGCAAAGTTGCTAGTTTGGCTAAAGAATAGGCAAGGAAAAAGAAGAGAAGAGAAGGTCAGAAAGATAACAAGGGCCAGACCATACAGAGCTTTGTAGGGTATTACACAGACTTTGAGCTTTTTCCCATTCACAAGACTTTATTTTACTTATAACAGCTTTGAGGCATAATGAACACATAATCAGCTGCATGTGTTTAAAATACACAGTTTTATAAATTTTGACACATGTATACACCAATAAAACCATCACCACGATCCAGATAATGCAATATCCATCACTCTCATAAGTTTCCTTGTGCATCTTATGATCCCTCATTCCCACGCTTCCCTGTGCTCAACACAATTCACAGACATGCACTGAACTGCACTCTTTCACTACTGATTAAGATGCATGTTCCAGGATTTTAACAAACAGAATCATACAGAATGCACTCTTTTTTGGTTGGCAGCTTTAACTCAGAATAATTATTTTGATACCCATTCAAGTTGTTGTGCATATGGTTACTGCCTTTTTATTGCTGAGTACTATTCCATTTAATGGATATACCACATCTATCCACTTACCTATTAAGGATGTTTGGATTGTTTCTAATTTGGGAGTATTAAAAATAACACAGTTATAATAATAACTCATGTTCAAATTTTATATGGACATATGCTTTCATTTATCTTAAGTAAATTGCCTAAGAGTAGAATGGCTGGGTCACATGTTAAGTATATGTTTAACTTAAAAAAAAAATTGTCAAGCTAGTTTCCAAAGTAGTATATGGTTTTACATTCCCACCAGCTGTGTGTGAGCATTCCAGTTGCCAACACTTAGTACAGTCAGTCCTTTAAATGTTAGCCATTTTTTTATTATACTTTATATTCTAGAGTACATGTGCACAACGTGCAGGTTTGTTACATATGTATACATGTGCCATGTTGGTGTGCTGTACTCATTAACTCGTCATTTACATTAGGTATATCTCCT
>NW_012111919.1:6678048-6706987 GCF_000951035.1 Colobus angolensis palliatus | reverse complement strand
TGGCTTTTGTTGTTTTAGACATGAAGTCCTTGCCCATGCCTATGTCCTGAATGGTATTGCCTAGGTTTTCTTCTAGGGTTTTTTATGGTTTTAGGTCTAACATTTAAGTCTCTAATCCATCTTGAATTGATTTTTGTATAAGGTGTAAGGAAGGGATCCAGTTTCAGCTTTCTACTCATGGCAATGTTAGCCATTTTAAAAGGTGTTAGTGATCTCTCATTATGGATTCTATCCACACTTCTGTAATGATTAATGATGTTTATTATCTTTTGATGTGCTCCTCCGTCATCTGTGTATCTCTGTTAGTAAACTCTCTGTACAAGTACTCTGCTCATTTCTGAATTAGTTTTTATGTCTCCTTAATATTGAGCTTTGATAACTCCATATATTCTGAAATTAAATCCTTTATAAATGAATTACAAATATTTTTTTCTCAACACATGGCTTGTTCTTTCATACTTTTCAAAAAATACTGCTACTAAATTTTCTGTTTGGCGGGCATCTTAGCTCACTGCAGCCTCCAACTTCTGGGCACAAGCAATCCTCCCATCTCAGCCTCCCGAGACTATGCCTACTAGTATCAGGCATGCATCACCTCACCCAGCTAATTTTTAAATTTTTTATTTTGTAGAGACAGGGCCTTTGTTGCCCAGGCTGTTCTCAAACTCCTAGCCTCAAACGATCCTCCAGCCTCAGCATCCCAAAGTACTGGGATTACAGATGTGAGCCACTATGCCCAACCGTGTTTTCTTTTTAACAGTTATAGTGAGATAGGTCATATACCATACAATTCACCTGTTTAAATAGTACAATGCAATGATTTTTGGTATATTCAAAGACATAAGTAACCATCACCATAGTCAATTTTAGAACATATGCATCATCTCAAAAAGAAACCCTGTCCCCCAATCCTTCCAACCTAGCCCTAAGGCAACCACTAATCTACTTTCTGTTTCTATAGAGACCACTCTATAGTGATCTTTTGTGACTGGCTTCTTTCAATTAGCCTAATGTTTTAAAGGTTCATCCATGTTGTAGCATGTATCAGTACTTCATTCCTTTTTATGACTGAATTATAATATTTCATCGTATACATATACATTTTATCACATATGTAAATGAATCTATTCCAGACTTTCTATTCTGTTCCATCAATCTACTTGTCTGTCTTGAAACCCATACCACCCTATTGTGATGACTATAGTTTTATAATAAGACTTGAAAATAAATAGTGTAAGTCTTACAACTTTTTTCTTCTTTTTCAAAGTCGTTTTGGCTGCTCTAGGTCCTCTGTATTTCTATATGAATTTTAGAATCAGCTTGTCAATCAGTACCAAAAAATTCCTGCTAGGATTTTGACTGGGATTGCACAGTACACACAGAACACTTGGGGGAAGGTGACATCTTAGTATTTAGTCTTCTGTTGCAAAAACACAGTATCTCTCTCCATTTGCTTAGGTCATCTTAGTATCTCTTGGGAACACTTTATAGTTTTCAGTGTACAAGTCTTCAACATCTTTTCTCAGATTCTTCTCTAAGTATTTCATAGTATTCGATGTTTTTATACATGGCATTAATTTTTATTTTGTAAGTTCCAAACGTTCATTGCCAATATAGAAAAATACCATTCATGTTTACATATTGATCTTCTATCCTACAACCTTGTTCAACTCACATATTACTTTTAGTAGCTTTTTTGTAGAATCTATTTGTAGATAATCATGTCACCTGCAAATAAAAAGTTACTTCTTCCTTGCCAATCTGGAAAGCATTTAGTCTTTCGCCATTAAGGATAATGTTAAACTGCAGGCTTTTCATAAATACACTCCATTTATCAGGTTAAGGAAGCCCTCTTTTTTCTAATTTGCTGAGAATTCTTATCTCTATTTCTAATTTGCTGAATTTTTATCAAATGCTTTTTCTGCATTTATTGAGATGTTCATATTTTTTTCCTTTTTAGTCTGTTAACATGTTAAAATACATTTATTAATTTTTGAATATTAAACCAATCTTGCACTCCCAAGGTAACCTCCATCATAATGTATTATACTTTTTATATATTATTGGATTTGATTTGCTAAAATTTTGTTAGGACTTTTAAAATATATGTTCACTCAATAAATGGTTGTTATTACTAGTTGCGTTAAATGAGAAAGAGAATACAAGAACAAAAAAACATGGTAAGAATATCTACACAAAATACATACACTTGTAGATAACTACCAGAAGGAACTATGTAAAAATTAAAAGAGCATAGTGAAATCATGAGGCACATTCCAAAATTCTGACGCTATTACTATATTATCATTTCACTAACTGAAATTCTAAATAATTCCCTTCCCAGTTGTAAATCCTAGCAAATCATCATAATTATCACTAGAAACACCCAGTCATACTATCTCTACCACCCTGTGCCCTAATACAAAGATAAAACTATTTTAAAATGAAAAAGCTAGCAACAACTAAGCTCAATGATAACCACTTCACATGTATGCTCTGGTGGCTTTGAGTAAAATCTTCCTAAGAAAAACCTTGTTTCCAATATTCTAGTTCTAATTGTTTGAGCCAGATAAATAAATACCTGTATGTCAAGGGCATGCATGCTAGGTAAATTAGCCTTCTAGTTTCTGTGAAAGGAAATCTCACAGTGGCAAAAACACCTTGTCAGTGTGAAAAGGCTCTCGCAGACATAAACCCTGAGAAAAAAACCTCAGCTCCAGATAAGAGAAATCCAAGAAGGGCCTGGCTGTGAGAAAATGCAATGTGTACTCCAGGTACAAATGAAATGCATTTGCTCAGAGGAGAAAGTTGGTACACACTGGGTCTTGGAAAACGGTGGGTAGTGTGCAAACAGAGGAGCAGTGACAAGCAGAAGAGATTCCACACAGAACGGAAGAAGAGAGAAACTGAAGGAAAAAAAGGAAGACACTCACAGCAGAAAATACAGTACAAAAAATACAAATTCAATTCTCTACAAGAACCAAAGTAAAAAAGTGTGTAAATGGGGCAAGTTTAAGCCAATAGGAAAATATTGGGCCTAGACCTAACTGAAGAGAGTATGCACTAGCCTTAAAGCATTCAAATTCAACATACAGTAAAATACTGGGAAGTCTAAACAAAATGGTGTGGGGGGGGGGGGTTGAAGGGGGAACACAGGAAAAAACACTGGTATATAAAGATATATTTTTAAAATGAAAAGAAAAAAAAAAAGCTGGCTAGAAATAGGAAAGTACATTGGAATGAAGGCCAGAGAGGCAACTTCACAGCAATGGGTATAACAGAGGTATAAGAGAGAAAGTAAGAAAGATGATACTAACATGTGAAAGAGGAGAGAAAAGCATCAGGTATCAGACTGAGAATTGAAGGGGGATTAAACCGAGTTGAAAAAATTCTTAATCTGTACTAATATATTCACTGACATTTCACGAGTGTGGCCATTAGCTTGGCTCAGTTTAACAGCAGCAACATATAATTCATTTGCATTTACAACGTAATGAACTTTTGTCTTAGCTCCACCTCTCAATTTAAAAAAAGGCAAAACCTAAATTATTTCATAGGTCAGGGTCCATGTCACTTGTGCCTTTATAACATGCAGATCATGGCTCAGTCTATTCAGCCTACCAAGCAGCTAGCACGCAGGAGTCAAGCCGCTACAGTGACCGCCTGCCGGCTGAGCTAAGGCTCCTTAGTAAGAGCTTCTGAGGCACTGACAAAGAGCAGAAGTAGAACTAAAAGAATAACTTCTTTCTTGAAGGAGCTTCACTGAAGGCTTCTGTTTTTTGTTTGTTTTGCTTTTAACTCCTGGTTCTATAAATTATAGACTAGCTTTAGGAAAAAAACTGAATAAAATTATAAATCTAGACTCACTTTCAGAAAGCCACCAATGGCGTTTGTTTAGGGATAGTACTACATATAGGTAGTTATTGCTTTATTTGCTCTACGGGTTTTTTCTCCCTCCTACTTTTTAACATTTCCCCCTAGTTTCCATAAATAATGTTCCAATATTCTTTTCATAACTTTGGACCAATCATCCAATACTGCAAACAAGCAAGCAAGAAAACAAGACAGCCTTCCTCCAAGCAATATAACACGAATCACTCTTAATCACTCAAAATGCCAAAAGTAGAGATAAATTATTAAAAGGTTGCCAAAGGCCAGGCACGGTGACTCACACCTGTAATACCCAGAACTCTAGGAGGCCGTGGCAGGAGGACTGCTTGAGCCCAAGAGTTTGAGACCAGCCTGGGCAACATAGTGAGAACCTATCTCTAAAAAAAAGTTTTAAAATATTAGCTGGGCATGGTAGTATGAGCCTGTAATCCCAGCTACTTGGGTGGCTGAGATGGGAGGACAGATTGAGCCTGGTAGGTGGAGGTTGCAGTGAGCCATGATCGCGCCACCACACTCCAACCTGGGTAACAGAGCCAGATCCCATCTCAAAAAAATAATAAAAATGAAAATAAATAAAAGGGCACCAAAATAAATGTCCCCAAAATAAGTTGTTCCTAAATGCACCTTTAATAATTTAGGAATGTCATAAGAAACATGTTTTTAATACAAAACTTGAAAATAATCTCTTTCAGGTAAGTTGTTTCTCAATGCTAAAGTAAACAACTTTGGTAACTTATTCTGATGCCTGGAGTGCAAGCAAAGGTCACAAATTGATAAGCACTCTTCTGGCTCACACACTTACTTCTTAATCCAATGAATCTGTACCATCTCTGTCTTTAAGCTATGGATGATTAATGTAACTTTATTAATTCTGCATATTCACCTAATATTCATTATACTACACTTCACATTAAATTATCCTAGATGTCTTTAACGTCAAAATCTTAAGCCATATAAATTTATCTATTTATACGTTTACTTTTTTCTTTTCTTTTCTTTTCTTTTTTTTTTTTTTTTTTGAGACACTCCACCCTGTCACCAGGCTGGAGCGCAGTGGTCCAATCACCATTCACTGCAGCCTCGACCTCCCGAGCTTAAGTGATCCTCCCACCTCAGAGGCACACCGCCAACATAACTGGCTAATTGGCTAATTTTTGTATTTTTGTAGAGATGGAGTTTCCCCACGTTGCCCAGGCTGGTCTCAAACCCCTGGGCTCAAGTGGTCCACCTGCCTCAGTCTCCCAAAGTGCTAAGATTAAGGCTGTGAGCTACCACACCTAGTCCGATATTTACATTTTATTACAGATTAACCTATGCTTATTTTATTAATCTCTTAATAATATTTATTTTAAGTCACAATTGCCAGATACTCACTTTACTTGCTCACATAGAGCTTAATCAAGTAATATATACGTAATGAAGACTATTACCAACGCTTACGTGACTCAGAGATAAAAATCTGCCATTTTCCTTTTTTTCTTTTCTTCTTTTGAGATAGAGTCTCGCTCTGTTGCCCAGGCTGGAGTGCACTGGCGCAATCTCGGCTCACTGCAACCTCCACCTCCCGGGTTGAAGATTCTCCCGCCTCAGCCTCCCGAGCAGCTGGGACTACAGGTGCCCGCCACCACACCCGGCTAATTTTTTGTATTTTTAGTAGAGATGGGGTTTCACAGTGTTAGCCAGGATGGTCTCAATCTCCTGACCTCATGATCCGCCTGCCTCAGCCTCCCAAAGTGCTGAGATTATAGGCATGAGCCACCGATCCTGGACTAAAAATTTGCTATTTTTCAAGTAAACTGGTCAAATGAATTCTGGGTGGCTTTATACCAGAAGAAGTTAGTCATAGATCCTGAGCCACACAGTACCAGAAGCCTGTTCATTTGATAGAATAAATGTTTTATACACATACCAAGTGCTTCTAGAGTTGGCCGGAGAAATTGCTGAACCTAATAGCTGCTAACCATCTAGAACCTTATGAATCCCGTTTTAGATAATGCTAAGAAATGGAACACTGGAAATGTGTGAGGAATATAAAACTCTCACACTCTGACAGTAATGTTTAAATTGGTATGCTTTATTAAATAATGTAAAATTATTCTCCAAAGTTGAAGATGCATATACTTTTCAACCAGAGATTCCAATCCTATATGCAAGCACACATGTACATGTGTGTGCACGTACACACACACAGTCTCTCCTTCCAAGCTCTCTACAGAAATGCACATATGTTCACAAGCAATATGTTCAGGAATGTTGACTACAGCATTGTCCAATAATAAAACATGGAAATTACTTAATAACCACCCAGAGGAGCATGAGTAAGTAAATTATGATATAGCCATGAAACAGAAATCGCAGGAAAAAAAGGATGAAAAAAAAAAGGCTACTGCAAGAGCATATTGCAGTATAGTATGTATTTGAGGTTTAAAACATGTAAAACAATTACATTATGTATAGATACAAATATATTCAGAACAATGTTTCCTCTGGGGAATGGGGAAGAGGTAAAAGAAAGAGGGTACACAGAAGGTTCGACTCCACAACGTTTTACTTCTTTTTTAAAAAATCTGAAATAACGCAAAATGTTAAGATCTAAGTTGGGCAGAAGGTGCACAGAATGATTTTTCCACTATTTATTCTTTTCTGCATGTTTGAAATATTTCCTATCAATTCAGGATATAAAGACATCTGAACTGGACGGATGCTAACAAATAGCTAATATCTGACTAAGTAAGGCCAGCAAAGAAGTACCTGGGACACGGCCGGGCGCGGTGGCTCAAGCCTGTAATCCCAGCACTTTGGGAGGCCGAGACGGGAGGATCACAAGGTCAGGAGATCGAGACCATCCTGGCTAACATGGTGAAACCCCGTCTCTACTAAAAATACAAAAAAAAAAAAAACTAGCCGGGCGAGGTGGCGGCGCCTGTAGTCCCAGCTACTCGGGAGGCTGAGGCACGAGAATGGCGTGAACCCGGGAGGCGGAGCTTGCAGTGGGCTGAGATCTGGCCACTGCACTCCAGCTTGGGTGACAGAGCAAGACTCCGTCTCAAACAAACAAACAAAAAAGAAGTACCTGGGACAGAAGGCTGTTTCCACAAGCCTTACTTTCATCACTACAGCCATACGCACCCACACACACAAATCATTTCATTTAATCATCCAATACTGCAAAAATGGAGGAATTAACTCCATTCAATAGAAAAGTGAGTTGAGATCAAAGAAACTGGGTGTTTTGGCTAAGGTGACACAGCCAAGAAGTCACAGAGATGAGTCCAGATCTATAGGTGCAAAGCACATTTCACAACTGGAGTGTTTCAAAGGAACGGGAGATGCACTTAGAAACTCTTGTTAGAGAGGGGTTTCACTGATAACAAACTCAAGATGAGCCCCAAAGATAGCATGGCTTCCAATAACAGCTTAATTCTGGGCTATATGAAAAGGAAAAACAAAAAAACCATCAGCCAATTACACTCTGCACCACTCTGCACATAAGTGAAGTTTAATTTTAGACTCTGAGTTTTAAGAGGACCTTGATAAAATGGGTAGTCATTACCAAGGGCAACATTCCAACTCAACAAAAGAATAAGCTTTCTAGCCATTAGAGCTTTTAAAAACTGACTTGAATTGCTTTAGGAATACAAGCATTTCTCCTACTACACTGGTGGATATAAAGTTCTCATTTAATTATAAAACACTGTGGGTTTTGATGCAATCACAAACTCTCTTTAATTTAAACTGCTAAAAGCAAAATAACTTATTAAAACTATTGAGTTCCTAAACCCCTGTTCCCTCTGAAACTTTTTTTATTTATAAAATGATGTTTGAATAGGTAAGACTTCTTAATACAACTATTGTATTATAACACAGCACACTTCAGTGAACTAACCACCTCTAAAACTGTTCCAGAAGTTGAAAGCTCTTCTGTCACAGATGCAGAGGGTTCTACTCCAATAGAGATTCAACTGCATAATCAATAAACATCTTCCTAACTTTCACATCCTACGATAAGTGAAAAGTTAGTATAGTTTTGGTACAGCAAATACTCAGCAGGGAGTCGAGTTTGAAACAAATGAAGTGGCAGAATCATGTAATGATTAAAATATTATCAAGCAAGGTGGAAACTGAAAGTGCTACTGATGTACGTATTTGGAAGATAGTGAGCTTTTGCCCCCACTGTAAAAAAAATTGGGATCTACCTCATACCATAAAGAAAAATTAACTAAAAATATATCAAAGACCTAAATGTAAGCACTAAAACTCTTAGGAAAAAAAGACATAAATTTTCGTGACCTTGGATTAAACAACAGTTTCTTCGATATGGCACCAAAAGCATAAGAAGGAACAAAATCAATAAATGGGACTTCATCAAAATTAGAAACTTTTGCTCCTTAAAAAATAACCACCAAGAAAGTAAAAAGAGAAACTACAGGATGGGAGAATATATTTGCAAATCATATATCTGATAAAGGACTTGCATCCAGAATATATAAAGAATTCTTACAATTCAATAACAAAAAGGCAACACAATTTTAAAATAAGCAAAACATCTGAAGAGACATTTCTTTAAGGAAAATGTACAAATGACCAAAAAGCATATGCAAAACTGTTCAACACAGTCATTAGGGAAATGCAAATCAAAATTATAGTGAGATGCCACTTCACTGAAGGATGTGGAGAAATCAGAACCCTCACATGCTGCTAGTGGGAATGTAAAATGGTGTAGCCACTTTGGAAAACAGTTTTCCGGTTCTCACAATGTTAAACACAATTATCATATGGCCCCACAATTCATATACTCAAGACAAATGAAAACATATGCCGATGCAAAAACTTGTACATGAAAGTTCAGAGAAGCATTACTCATAATAGTCAAAATGGATTACAGTGGGACATTATTTGGCCATAAAAAGGAATCAAATACTGATACATACTACAACATAGATGAACCTCAAAAACATTACACTAAGTGAAACAAGTCAGACAAAAGGTGAAATATTGTATGATTTCACTTACAGGAAATGTACAAAATAGGCAAATCCATAGAGACAGCAGGTAGATTAGTCGTTGCCTGTGGCTGAGGAAGGGAGGAATGGGGTGAGACTGCTAACAGGCACGGAATTTCTTTTTGAAGAAACAAAACAGTCTGATATTACACAACGGTGATGGTCGTACAACTTTGTGAATATACCAAAAGCTGCCAAATTGTACACTTTAACAGGGTGACTTATGGAATATGATTTATATATCAATAAAATGGGAAAACTTTCTTGGGAATACCAGAATGAAATACTAGATATTTCACCATAGTAAAGAAAATATGGCAATAAAGTCCCTAGAGTATGAAAAGAACTGCAAGAAGCAAAGTACCAAGAAAATGTGTGCAGGTCAAGCCCTAAGGCTTTCTGATAAACACATTACCAGAGTTTACTGAAAATAAAGTGTACAGCCAGAGACAGTGGCTCATGCCTGTAATCCCAACAGTCTGGGATTACAAAGAGGCTGAGGCAGGAGGATCACTTGAAGCCAGGAGTTCAAGACCAGCCTGGGCAACACAGGGAGAATCCATCTTAACAAAAAATTTTAAAATTAGCTAGGCCAGGTGGTACATGTCTATATATAGTCCCAGTTACTTGGGAGGCCAAGATGGGTGACTTGAGCCCAGGAGTTTGAGGCTGCAGTCAGCTATGATCATGCCACTGCACTCCCATCTGGGCAACAGAGCAAGACCCCGTCTCCTTTAAAAAAAAAAAAAAAAGTGCAGCCAGGCGTGGTGGCTCACACCTGTAATCCCAGCACTTTGGGAGGCCAAGGCGGATCACTTAAAGTCAGGAGTTTGAGACCAGCCTGGCCAACATGGTGAAACCCCATCTCTACTAAAAATACAAAAAATTAGCGTGATGGCGGGCACCTGTAATCCCAGCTACTGGGGAGGCTGAGGCAGGAGAATCACTTGAACCTGGGAGGCGGAGGTTGCAGTGAGCCGAGATAGCACCACTGCACTCTAGCCTGGGCGACAAGAGTGAAACTCCGTCTCAAAAAAAGTGGACGTTCCTACAGTCTGCCCTTCTGTCCCAGGCAGGCAGACCTAAAGGTACTAACCTCACTCCTATTTCTTTCTTAGTCTGTCACACATGCAAATATTACTGGTCAGTACTTTAAGAGTATTATTCATTATAAAATAGTTCAGACACATAAAGAGGTACTGAAAATAATTTTAATGTATATTATATACCCACTACCCAGCTGAAGAGATAAAATATTATACATTCAATTATAATTTCTCCTACTTTATTTATTAAATAAACATTTATTTAATAAATATTAAATACGTATTTGATATTTATTAAATATTAAATAAATTTAAATATTTATTAAATATTAAATAAATATTAAATATTTGTAATATTTATTAAATATTTGCCCTTTTAGAAAAAAGAATTTGAACTGTGACTACACTCTTTCTCTCTTGGTTAAACTCATCTGTACTAAGCCTACATATATGGCAAATGGAGTAAAACTAAGACATCCTTGTTCACCCAGGGACTCTTAAGCAATCTGACATGCAACATTTACCACCTACAAAATTTCTATCACTCTCAATTTTAACAAGAGAAGAAAACACTTCCACATTTCAACAGCAATAGTAATAGAAATGAAAGTCAGAAAATGACCACAGGGTTCTTTCCATCCAAACTTTTCACTGTCACTTAGTCACAGGCAAAGCCTCCACCATCCACCTCTCCTCATGAATGATCATCCCAGCACACTTCTCACTTTAATATCTATCTTATTTTTCAAGGCATTTTCACAAACATCTAATTAACCCTGCAAAGTAGATAAGGCAGCTATTTGTATACCCACTTTTACAGATTTAGAAGAACAAAGTGATTATGAGCACAAGACTGGAGTCAAGCAGGGCTTGAATTCCCTGTTTCACTATTTCTTAGCAATGTGGCCTTGGACACTTTTAATCTTTCTGAAATGCAAAAATAAATATGATAATGTCTGGCTTACGGGATTGTTATAAAGATTAGACTACACAATGTACATAAAGCACTTAGCACATAATCTGGTACAAAACAAGCACTAAGTGAATGTAGCTGCTGCTGTCATTATTGCTGGTTTTGTTGATTATGCAAGATCCTACACAGAGGAGCCAAGACTGAAACCTAGATCTTCTTGAATCCACACAATATTGCTTCATTCTCAAATGGTCACACCAGGAGTCCTATTTGTACAAAGCAGACTCTATCATTTCCAGACAATGCCTCCCCGTTTTCTTCTAGACAACATGGTGATCACTTTAGGATTTTAAGAAGCAAAGGCAACAGTAATACCAACAACTGCTAACATCACAAGAGATAACCAGAGATTTTGTGTGTCTCACATACCATCTATAAAGTTGTCTTGTCCTCCCCCCACCAAAAAAATAAAACCTTTATCAAGCTTCTACATCAAACTATCAATTTACAGGATATATAGAGGGCAGAGCAACATGTTTAACCAAACTGCAATCCCGACTGCAGGAAATTCTACAGGACAACCACCCAGGTTCTTCAAAAGTAAATTACAAAGAAAAAAAAGGGGATGAAGGGAAGAAGGAATCTACAAATTTTAAAAAAGACTTGAGGCATTTCATTCATTAAAATTATTTTAAATTCTCCCCCAAAAAAGGCAATATCAGCCCCATGTACATCTGCCTGGGGAAATGATTATGCTAATGACATAACCAGAATATTCAGGAATATTCTAGACTTTGGGACATTCCACTTTTTTTATCATTGCAAATAAATTAATTAATGTTCTGCTTTGTAAAAGAAAGACAATAACAACACATATAGACTTTACTCTGCCTATGCTATAACCTAATATAAAAGTCTTATTCTGAAGAGTAATCTTAAGACAACGGGTTCACAAATTTTTTAAATAAGCCCCCATTTTCCTTTCCAAATCCACAAGAGATGGCTGGAGCAAAAGTCAAAGAAAAAAATGAGAATAAAAGTCATAATTATGAAATGAAATTTTCACAGTTTTCTTTGTAATTAAAGCTTAAAAGAAAGCTAACACCATCAATAGGATTAGCTGTCAAAGGGAACCTTCCCAGAAGTAACCCCATCTATGATATGACTTGAGATATCTTAATAAAAATTATAGCTCCTCCTTGTCAGGAGGAAGTAGCTAGCTTAAGGTAAATTAAATGAAAATTAATCTGAAATTTCAGTATGAGCACATGCTACAATGAAATTACTTGTTTGTTTCCATATTACTCCAAACAGGATTTGAGACCGTTCACAGGGTGTATTAGAATTAAAAAGAAAGAAGAAATTGGGCATAGAGAAAATGAGGGAGGAAAATAAGATAAAGTCAGAGGTCAGTTTACCACGCAAATCATATGCCACAAGGTCCTATACAGTTATAAGAGAAGGAACACACATTTGACTCTGAGTTCCCTTCCAAAGAGAGAAATAACCATCAGTTACAAAAGTCAAGATGACTGCATAATACAAGTGAACCAGCTGGTCAAACGAAACACAGCTTTTCCTGGTACCGAGACCCGGAGAAAGAATTACTACCATAGATTCTAATGATGATGATGAAGATGACAAAAAAACAATAGATCTGAAATGTTTCCAACATAAAGAAATGATAAATGTTTGAAGTAATGGATATCCTAAATATCCCGATTTGACCATTATACATTATATGCATGTATCAAAATATCATGGGCACCCCATAAGTATGTACTATTTATTTTAAACATTCAAAAAAAAAAAACAACAGCTCACCTTTACTGTATATGTTCTGGACCAGGCATGACCTAAGCATTTTGTACGTATAAACTCACAAAATTCTCACAACCACCTTGTGGAGATAGATACTATCATCCCTATTTAATAGATGAAAAGGCTGAGGCGCCAAGAGGTTAAGTAACACAACAACTAGGCAGTAGCAGAGACAGCCAGAATTCAAGCTTAGGAAATCCGGCTCCAGAGCCCATACTCCTAACACAGCCCCTCATCCACAAAGCTGTCTCCCTTTGAATACAAGTATTTGCTTCCAGCTAAAGACAGTATTTGCTCATCATATATTAGCTCATTTTATGAGCTCATCTTAGTCCTCCAGATGAGCCACTAATAGTAACAGTAGTACTGTAATAGTAGTAACAACATCAACAAGGACACTGAGATAAAGGAGATAATATTCTCACAAGAATTCTACAAGAGGAGTGCTAAATTTCATAAAGCTGTTTGTTTTAATAGCTCTCAATAAATGTTTATTGCATTACACCAAAGAACAATTCTGCAAAAGCAATTCTATCCCAGTCTAAAACAATGCAATCAACATACTCTCTGGTATTCTTGCCTAGTCCAGTAAAAACTGATTATTTCTAAAGCAATGGATTGAATGTGTTTTAAGCAGTTCTCAAAAAAATGCTGTTTCTAGGTTTTTTAATAAAAATCAGGGGGCAGAGTATGTGGATACATACTTGCTAGAGTGAAGCTATTCCATATTGCCAATTATAGGTACTATATATATTTCATAGTCAATCAAATGCAGTCAGGTGAATATTCTCTTACGATAATTAAGGAACATAACCACTAAAGATGCCTAAGTAGCCTGCCAACCCACCTCTCCACGGAGGTGAGCCAAGAAAGTAACAAGCCGAAATTACCCTCTGAAAATGATTCTGAATCTGCACCAATGGACAGTCAATTGAGTCCCAAAGTTCTATAGCCTTCAATGTTATCACAATGATTTTGACCCCAAAGTCCTCAAAGCAAGAATTTCCCAGCATTCAGCTCAGGCATAAATCACCTGAATAAAGCAGCCACAGAGCGTCCAACTGAGACATGTACCCCCAGCTAACTAAATCATTGGCCAAAGAGAGAAATAACTATCAGTTCCAAAAGTCATACTGACTACGTAATACAAGCGAACCAGCTAGTCAAAGGAAACACAGCTTTTCCTGGTACGGAGACCTGGAAAAAAATTTACTACATAGATTCTAATGATGATGATGATGATGCCAGCAGGGGTCTCGATTAGCAAGGACTCTTTCGGTTACAAAAGACAGGAACACAATGCAAACCAGCGCAAGCAAACTGGCAACTGATTAGTTCATTTAACTGGGAAATATTGGGTGGATCTAATATAGAGTGCAACTAGATCTAAAGGCTCCAATGGCTCCCAATGCTTATGCACTGAAGCATGTGACAGTGAGTGTGTGTGTGAGTGAGTCTGTCTGTCTCAACTCTGTATGTTGGCCTCATTCTTTCCTATGGCAGATGGGCTTCCTTCAAGGCACTCTCTATGTTAACTCAGCTTAGCAACTCCAACGGGATGAACCTGTCCTTCATCCAATATGTTTTTCAATCTCAAGGAAGGACTCAACCTACTTAGGTTGTCACATGGCCATCCGGCAGCAATCACTGTGTCCAAGAGAATTAAGTGTTATGACAGATCAAGCCTGAGTCACATGCCCATCCTTTGGGCCAAAGGGAAGGATGCTATGACCTAAAAAAAAATAAAAAAGAATGGGGGAATGGGTGTTTACTACACAGTCTAAATTAATAGCTACCATAAAAAAAAGTCTTCAAGACAGAGACTTTCACTCTTTAACTCTATATACTTCCTTTTCTTTGAATTTGTTATTAAAGTGTCATCATTTCATTATTCAACATTAAAAAGGAAAAAACAGCCAAGTGCAGTGACTCATGCCTGTAATCCCAGCACTTTGGGAGACCGAGGCGGGCAGATCACCTGAGGTGGAGAGTTCAAGACCAGCCTGACCAACATGGAGAAACCTTGTCTTTCTTAAAAATACAAAATGAACTGGGCATGGTAGTGCATGCCTGTAATCCCAGCTACTCGGGAAGCTGAGGCAGGAGAATCGCTTGAATTCAGGAGGCGGAGGTTGCAGTGAGCCGAGGTTGCCCCACTGCACTCCAGCCATGGCAACAAGAGCGAAACTCCGTCTCAAAAAAAAAAGAAAAAAGAAAAAAATATTGGAACATAGAAAGTCTAAGGTTTAAAAAGTTCAGGATTGATGACTTTAGGAATAAAACAGGAAAAAAACAAGCCTCATGGACAAATAAGGATCTAAGCTACCTAGCAGTTCTGCACACTTGGCCAACACTGATAGTTGGCCAAGTATTTTAACCACCACCCAATAGTCCTTAACAAACCAAGCATTAGAAAGGCAAACAAAAAATGGAGAAAACAGGTTTTAATTAATTAGCAATATGTTGATAATGGGGGAAAATGACTTCTGAGGATACTAGAGAAATTTTGTGATCTCCTCAGACAGCAAAAGTCTCCAAAAGTATCTAAGCCTCTATCATTTTTCTTACCTATAATCTTACCAGTTAAACCATATATGTAGGAAAGTCCTGGATCAGGTATACTGAAGTCAAATATTCACTTTCTGCTTCAAATATCCACTCTAAAGATGGTAGCAAACTAAAAAAATCCATAATACTTACCCCTAAAATAGACACACTAGTAAAATTTCTCCTTTAATTGTCCCAAAGGCTACCATTCAGTGCTTGTAAGTTCTTTTCACAAATAAATTTAATAATAAAAATTCCATTTAGGTTGACACATAAAAGCAATTCCTCTTTTCTTCAATAACTCCAAGCAGGGTCTACCAATTTTGGTATTCATCGCTAAAGAAAATCAATTCTGCTATAGTAAGGCAAAATCATTTACTCCTCACCAAACATTCATGTTCTTATCCACACATCCTAGCCCCTTAAGTAGTACCCTATGACTACTTTTAGACGATAGTCTATAAGAAGAATTGATGTGGGTTACTTTAGGGCCAAAGCCACAGTAACCAAGGAGGCCTCATGTTCTAGATGGTACACCAAACCTACTTTATTAACTAAAAACGCTTTTTTCATGTTCCATGGGACTACGCCATAAGCAACATTCCAAAGCCCACAAATTGAATTCAAACCCACTTCCTCTAGAAAACCTACCCAGATCATACTAGGCTCCTAGTATCATCGGTAACAAACATGTATGTATACTGTGGGTAGAGCATTACAAAAGCACTGTGGTACAAACTAGTACAATAAATAGTCTCTATCCACTATAATTTACAACCTGGAAGGAAAGGATACACGTAAAAACAGAGACAAGTAGCCAGGTGCAGTGGCTCACGCCTGTAATCCCAGCACTTTGGGAGGCCGAGGCAGGCAGATCACCTGAGGTCGGGAGTTCAAGACCAGCCTGGCCAACATGGCGAAACACTATCTCTACTAAAAACATAAAAATTAGCTGTGTGCGGTGGTGCACATCTGAAATCCCAGCTACTTGGGAGGCTGAGACAGGAGAATCGCTTGAACCCAGGAGGCGGAGGTTGCAGTGAGCCAAGATCACGCCACTACATCCAGCCCCGGCAACAGAGCAACACTCCATCTTAAAAAAAAAAAAAAAAATACAGAGACAAGTACACGTGATAATAAATTTCAAGTGAGTGAAAAAATAGTTAAGTGCTAGATAAGTTTCCATATATCTCAGTTAAAAACTAAGCCATATACTCTCACGTGACATATTTCATATTGCTGTATACTATTTTTAAATTCATGTATGATTTATAGCAACTGAGACTCCCTTATAGGGGTTATAATCTCCTTGAAAGGCAAGAATCCTAAAATATAACTACTTTATGGTGCCCCATATTATCAAACAACAGATATGCAATAAAAATTTGTATTTTATTGTGAAGACTGTGTTGAAAAACTAAACAGAAATGTAGTAATCCTCAATACATGAGGATTTTGTGTTTCCATCACTGTAAAGACGACAGAGGAAAGAACACAAGCTTTTCTGTCACCCAGGACAGGTAGAGCTCTACACTGGAGAACAATGACTCACCAGGCTACTCCAGACTTTTGAGCATATCCCTTTACAGCCAACTTCTTATGTTGTGGAACAACAAGTTCTCCAAGCAATATCAGATTTCCAATTCAATTCCCTAAATACCCTGAAACTAGTCAAGAAAATCCCTAGTTTATCTGCGAGTATTCCAGGAACACGCACATGCGTGCACACATGCACGCAGTCACACCCACAAAAAAGGTCTATTTCTCTAAGTACATTCATAAGTAGCATTATGATTTAATCAATGACTTGACAAATATTGTAATATCTATGTGTGTAAGACAATGCAGAGGACAAAATATAAAACATAATCCCCATTTGCCATTCTCACACCCTAATATAGGAGACAAGACACACAAAAACAAAAAATTTCATAAGGTACAAGGTTGTACATGTAAAGTATCAAGTGAATAACAAGGAAAATAAATACTGCGAGTTCACAGAAGGAATTGATTACTTTTAAATTTTATGGTCTGAACACTTAATAAGCAAGGTGAAATCTGAGTTGAGCTGTAAAGGATAGGTAGAATTTCAAGAGGCATAGACTAGATTAAGGGAGAACATTCCTTGGAAAATAACATACAAAGAAGTAGAAAGAGAAAAGCTGAAGAGATGTTTAGAGGACAAAAAACTGACAATTTTATTTCCAAACACAATTTATTGGGGCAGACTAGTGGGAAATGAACCCAGGAAAGAAAGATGGTGCCAGACACTGGAAAGCTTTAAATGCCAGGCTAAGGAACAACTTTATCTTGACAGTAATGAGGCACCACTGAAGGTTTTTTTTGAGCAAAACAGTACCATTAAAGTAAAAATTAGGATAATCATTCCAAATCAAAATTTGGGACACACACGAAGAAGGAACTCACTGGGGAGTGGGACCACTTTGCTTGACCAATTAATTAACTGTTTGACCAATAATTAAGCCCCAAAAGAAAAAAAAAGAATAATAATTAAGCCTGAATTAGAATGGTATCAGTGAGGAGAAAAGAGCCTACAGAACTTGCAAAGTGTTTTTAGCATATGTCAAATCAGACCCAAAGAATTCTAGAAAGCTGAAATTCAGATGCTAAAGATAGGTCAAAAGCACAACAACTGTGAATCCCAGCCTACCCAGCAGGGATACTTGGAAGCAAAGTGAATTGAAACTGGGCTCTTTATATATATTCCTGTCTCTACACCCATACAATAGGTCCACTCTTTTTAATTGGGGGTTAAGGGGATACAGATGGAAAATAACATATATAAAAGCAGCCAAGGGATGGAGGGCCAGGTAGTTGTGCAATAAACAGACAGAACTCAAACACCTGTAAAAGCCAAAGGCACTGCAATCACATCTATTGCAAAGTGGAAAAACAGACTGCACATCTAGTCATACGGTGGGCTTGAGTAATGACATCAGATATATCTATCAAATTTGGCAAGAGGGTACAACTGGATGAATAGAGTTACTGAGGTCCCACTCCTCAAAAGGAGAGATCCTAAACCATTGGGGGAGGTCATGGACCCTTTCAGGAACTTGGTGAAAGCTCTAGACCCTCTCCCCAGATAAATATATAGACTCACAAAATTTTATATACAATTTCAAAGTGCTTACAGATCCCCTAAAGTCTATCTAGGGGCTCTTATTCTATGAACCCCAGGTTAAGAACTTTTGGTATAGAATCATGATAGCCATTTTTATGACATATCTCACGGTTTAAAAGTTTCTAAATAAGAAGCCATTATACTTATTTATAATTTATATATACTGCACACCAAATCAATAAATTTATGTACATATAGCATACACAAAAATGGAAATTAAAAAGAATATTTATTATAGCAAGTAAACAAATTTTTAAACATTTACTTTTCTTATTGATGGCACAAAAACTCTGTGCTTTTCCCAATATTGTTATTAATAAACACCATTCACTACTTTTGGTGACAGCAATGTAAATGAACATGGTTTGTTATTTTTATATCTTGCTTTCATACTTTGTAATATAGCAACTTGAAGGTCTGGTTCTAAATTCGGTTCATTTTTATGAGATATAACTTTCATTTGGTTTTAATGGTTATCATAGCTGAAAAATGTTACCTCACAAAGATGAATAAAACCAAAAGAAGAACTCCATTACTGGGTGCACTGAATAAAACATGATATTCAATTTCCAATCCCATTCACCATTTAAGCAAAGGTTTTTGCCAAAATTCAGCTAGTGCATTTCCATATCTTCTGATGGCAATCAGTTGTTCTTATAAACTAATCAGATGGTATTGCCTTTTTGTGTTTTCAGCAGATGGGCTCAAAACCACTAAACACCTCTTTTACAAGATTTTTATACAGGTTAGAAAATTCTGTTTCCAAGTTCAAGTATACATATATAAAAAAGCTCTTAAGGTAACATACATAACTTTCAGCAATTAAATTCCATAATAGAAATAATTCTAAATATCCATTTTCAATATCCTTTCTCTACAGCATTAAATTTTTTGTTGTTGTTCTGAAAGGTAGTTACTTTTTGAATCACTGTTAAGAACTTACTCTATTATCTCAAAGGGGCAGATTAAGTGTGTTTGCTAGGTAACATACCACGTATAGCCACGTTTCACAGAAGGTGGTAACAAACTTGGGACATTTGTCTTTTTGTGAAAAAATACTGAGTAAGTCATCTTTAAGTTAGATCATTCTTAACTCCTCTGCCACAAGGTGACCAGTTAATCTCTATGAAATAGTATAAAAAAGAGCTGCATAACTGATCTCTGCTGCAATACAAAATAGTGTTAACAGTCTACTATTTAAAATAATAAACCTAAAATCCAGTTACCCAAGCCCCTGTAAACTACAAACCACCACAACAGACTGAAAGAGAAGAAACATCCTCACAGACCTCTAGTATTTCTTCCATTTCGCAGATAATTTAATGTTAAGAAACTACTGGCCAGGTGCGGTGGCTCCCACCTGTAATTCCAGCACTTCGGGAGGCCGAGGCGGGTGGATCACCTGAGGTCGGGAGTTCGAGACCAGCTTGACCAACATGAAGAAACCACGTCTCTAGTAAAAATACAAAATTAGCCAGGCATGGTGGCACATGCCTGGGTGACAAAAGCAAAACTCCACCTCAAAAAAAAAGAAAAGAAAAAAAGAAACTACTGTGCTAAAAGTGCGTGGGGTCCCAGGAGTGAAGGCTCTTTAACAGCCTACCCAGCAGGGATACCTGAAGGGATACTTCCAACCAATTTCTGCTGTATGCTATCAAAGTTTCAAAGGACCTATCTTTAAAGGTACCCCAATTACACTGTATCATCTCTGAATTACTACCAGTTTGGCAAAAGACACACCACAGCACATTCAGTGACATTAGTTGTCTTCAAGGCTGTTCCCTCCGTGTAATGAGTAACATTGGCTAGGGGCATCAGTCAAATAACAGACAGGGCTGGAACAAGGTCCAAGACTCTTCATGACACATCCTGCCTTAAATCCTTTTTGGAACATGGCAAGGCATAAATAAATCAGTAAAATAAATCATGAACTATAAATGAGAGCCAGGGGCTTCCAAATTATATGACCAATCTCATTTATACAATCAGATACACTTATATTTATACAAAGAGACAATTTTACACCGAACAAACAAGTCCACTCCATCATCTTAAAGAATGCCAAGCCGGGTGTGGTGGCTCAAGCCTGTAATCCCAGCACTTTGGAAGGCCGAGATGGGCGGATCACGAGGTCAGGAGATCGAGACCATCCTGGCTAACACGGTGAAACCCCGTCTCTACTAAAAAAATACAAAAAACTAGCCGAGCGTGGCGGCGGGCGCCTGTAGTCCCAGCTACTCGGGAGGCGGAGGCAGGAGAATGGTGTAAACCCGGGAGGCGGAGCTTGCAGTGAGCTGAGATCCGGCCACTGCACTCCAGCCTGGGCGACAGAGCCAGACTACTCCGTATCAAAAAAAAAAAAAAAAAAAAAAGAATGCCAAGCGATAATACACTGTTTAAAAGGCCGGCTGTCGTGGCTTACGCCTGTAATCCCAGCACTTTGGGAGGCCGAGGCGGGTGGATCACAAGGTCAGCAGTTCGAGACCAGCCTGGCCAACATAGTGAAAGCCCATCTCTACTAAAAATACAAAAATTAGCCAGGCGTAGTGGCAGGCGCCTGTAATCCCAGCTACTCGGGAGGCTGAGGCAGGAGAATCACTCAAATCTGGAAGGCAGAAGTTGCAGTGAGCAGAGATTGCGCAACTGCACTCCAACCTGGGCGGCAGAGAGACACCATCTCAAAAAAAAAAAAAAGAATACTTACTGCTTAAAAAAAAAAGTCAGTGGTATGAAACAGAAGATAGAAGATAAAATGTAAAACACGAAGAACAATATAAAGGACATCTAGAGGGGATGAAATTAGGCCTGATAAACAAAGGGCCATAGAACGATGCTGGAGGAATGTTGGAATAATGCAATCCTGGTTGGTCCAAAATTCATCTATATATTTAATAAACTCAAATCAGCATCTAAGAACCACTGGGAGGTTAAAATACTTTTTTAAAGTTGATGGCAGGATTTGCCTTATCAGTAACAATATATAAACCAGTAAGGAACTGTCACATATTAAATAGATGTATCTCTTTTTGGAATAAATAATGCAGAATCAGAAAAAAGGGAGTATAGAAACAGCACATCAAAATGTAGACTTCAAAATAGTGAGGAATTATTAAAATGAATACGTTAATAAATCATGTTGGATCAACTGGCTAACTCTTAGGCAAGTATCATGTAATATGCATATCTCACATCACATGTAGGTTAAGGCATAATTCATAATCAAAAGTAAAAAATAAAAAAGTTAATTCAAAAAAATATAAGGCAGTGAAAAAGACTTTGTACTAACTTCTATTCAAAAAAAAAAATACACATATAATCTGTATTTAAATATACATAAAAATGAGTGAATAAGTTCCCAGTGTGGGTAAGCCTTACATATGGAATCATTTCAAAAACCAAAAATATAAAATTTGGGGTATAAAACCTGCCAAGAAAAGATCCACGTAAATTTGGAAAATTGACATTTCTCATTTTCATCCATATCTACATACTTACTACATACTGCTCCCCACCACCTCCCTCCATTAAAATCCACCAATGTTTTGTTACTACACCTAGACGATATGCTTCCGTCTCCCACTTCAGCTGATGCCACACTCCTTGCACTTTCCCCTGCATTACTTCCTGTCTTTTCATCTTTGCTATTTAATCTTCCTGAATATACTGTTCTCCTTGTCCCTATTCTTAAAGAAAAAATCCCCTGCCCTCAATGCTTTTGTCTACCACCAAGCACTCCATAAAACTTGCCCTGATCTTTCTCAAATGAAAATACAATAATCACTCCCTCTCCCTGAATGTTCAAAGTACTGTTTCAGGACCTGTCTCACAGCACTCATCACATTCAATTAGTATTATAGGTGTTTGTATGTTTGTCTTATCACCTCCCTCAGGTCATAATCTCCTTAAGAACAGGATCTATATCTTATCGGTTTATTTCCCAATAACCGCTATCTTTTTACAGCACACTACCTTGAACAAAGTATGTACTCATATAACTATGTCTTGAACGAATGATTGAGTAGCTACTTAGAAATTCAATTACAGACTACCTGTACCATTTAGGATGGAGAGGGAGATATTAGACATTGCAGAGTAACTTTTTGTTTTCTTCCAAACAAAGTCACCAAAGTAAAGTCAATATTACACATACAGATGTTTTCAAAACTCAAGGACATTTCATCCTTCAACTACCTGGTCAAATATGATGTGATATGTTTATATACATACATATACTCACAATAGAACATCTTCTGTTAAACAAATCTATGCTTGATAATAAAAGCATGTAAATGTTTTAACCACATAGGCAAACTGAAATTTTAAGATAAAATCAGCCATTGAAATTACAACTGGAATCACAGAGAATGACCAAGCAATTTGTTCCAAAAAAACAAAAACAAAACCAAAGCATGCTAAGCTTTAGCTATTTAAATACCAACAAAACTTGAGAGGCAGAATTTTATGGCTAGGAATCCAAAATCAACCAAAGATAAGCTTACCTGGGTAAAAGCACCAAAGAATCAACATTACTGAAGTACAAAGGTGAGACCAGAAACAGCACAAGAATCTCTTTTTTTTTTTTTTTGAGACGGAATCTCCCTCTGTCACCCAGGCTGGAGTGCAGTGGCGCGATCTCGGCTCACTGCAACCTCTACCTCCCTGATTCAAGCAATTCTTCTACCTTAGCTTTCTGGGTAGCCGGGACTACAGGCTTGCGCCACCACACGGCGCTAAGTTTTGTATTTTTAGTAGAAACGGGATGTCACCATATTGGCCAGGTCTCGAACTCCTGACCTCATGATCTGCCTGCCTCAGTCTCCGAAAGTGCTGCGATAACAGACGTGAGCCACCACGCCTGGTCCACAAGAATCTTAAAGTGACATTTTCATTAAGTAACTGGTATGTATGGCTCCCGGGTTATCAGAAAGGAACGAGACTGCAGGAGTCTCCACAACACATGTATTCAAGAGAAAGAAAGTTCAGAAAGAAAAAAAAAAGTACAATGTGGCCAAGTGTGATGAACATGCTTGAAGAGAAGTCAATTGAAAGGTATGAATATGATTTCCACTCAGTAGGCTTGAACTCAAATGTCATCCCTAACACCTACAAGCTGTGCAATCTTACGTCAGCCACTTAACTTCCCTGAGCCTTGTTTCCTCATGTATGAAATGTAATATGTAGAGCTAGCATAGTACCTGGCTCAGAGACAATACTCAGTAAATATTTGCTGACTGTGAATGAGGGCCTTACAAGAAAAGGAGACATTTCTCTGCAGGTATTTTTGTAGTTTTTGAGAGAACAGTCTTAATTAATTCCTGATTAATACCTTCTTACAATATTTAAGAGTCAAATTTTGGTCAAAAAAAAAAAATGCTCCTTTCCTCCTAGCTTACACATTACTCAAAAGCTTAAAAGAATTCTTATAATTTAAAATCTCTTTGTGATATTGTAACTTTCAATGCAAAAAGTCACTCTCATAAAGAAACCCCCCATTCCCAACTGCATCTGCATGGACTTAGTCTGCTCAGCTGTAACATTAAGAAGGCCGTCCTAAATAATCATTTAAGGTTCTTTTACTCTAAATGTTGTAGTTCACGGCATCTCAAGAATTTTCCAATCTGTTTAGGAAAACCAATCAACATACACTAAAAAGAGAATCTCTCTCAAAAGAAGGAGCGAGAAAGAGAAGTTTATTATATCGAACAGACTAACTAATGCTAAGGGAGTGATAAAAAATCAAGCTTTCTTGAAAACATACCAGCTTTGATGCTGTTTTTGAAGGTCACAAGAACATAAAGGAAATCCAATTTAAATGAAGAAAATGGAACATGTAAAAGCAAAGACGCAAGATATCTATGATTATCATAATACTTTCTTCATTGTTTAACACTTCACAGTTTGCGACGCATTTCTGCATATGCCATCTACAGCAAATTTTCTGGAATGGGAAATGAAAGAATCAGTTTAAATGATTTACATTTGATAAATTTGCCCACAGAAAGTCTCCTCTGAAAACAATAACATAAAAAAAATTTTTTTTTTAGAAGGGAGTTTCATCAGCATTTATGTGTAGGATACATTAGAGAGGTAAATGCATGCAAGCAAACAGCTGTAAACCTACAAATCATAGAATTTTAAAACAAGAAGAAATGTGAAATTAGACCAATATGCTCATTTAATGATAAAGAAACTGAGGCCCACAGAGTCAATGTGACTCCCATTACTCCATGTGCAAATGACAGGAGGACCAGATTGCAGAGCCAGAAATAAAGGAAAAAATTTGAGAAATTACAAAGAAAAGAATGTAAGAATCTGGTGATGAATTCGCTAATGAAACACCCATTTGTTAGCTAGTCATTAATGTCTATGTGCCAATCATATGCTAAACATATTTAATAATTTATTTTAAAGATTACAATATGAGGACAAGTACATTACTTCAATTTTAAATATAAAAACTGAAGTTTAGTGTGGTTATAGCTCAAGGCTACATCAACCTAAGAATCTGGAAGAGCTAGACACCTCTGTCTGGCTGATGTCAGCGCTCCATTTCTAAAAGATACTTTAAAATTGCTTAACAATTATAAGCTGAAAGGGCAAAAATGAAGCATCACTCTGGAAAAACTGGATAATCCAGTGCAATTAGAATTCTGGTCCTGATAATGGCTGCATTTTGCTTCCGTGCTTGCACCTATTTTTATGAGTCTGGCCTGTCTGTGCGTAATGGTCAGGTCAGGGCTACTCAGTAAAACCAAACAGCCCTGCCCTCCACACACTAAAACACACTCTCGGTGAGCGGTAAGAACAAAATATATCTAAGATGAGGGTGAGTCTTCCGTAACTCCTTGAGTGACTAAAGCTTCTATTTTGGCATAAGCTACTTATCTTTTAAATATGATAACCATACTAAGCTTTTCTAAAAGCCTATCACTCCAAGGAGCCTCAAAAATTCAGTGTTGCAGATGGGGTTATGGGGGAAGAAGCACAGATACAACTCACTTTACTTAAACTTATCGAATTGGACTTATATGTTGGTATCAGTGTTTTATAATAATTTCCCTTATTCAGCCATGTATCCTGCAGAAATACATAATAATCATTTCTATACATTAATCCAAATACTACATGACCACAAACCATTTTCTAGAACTAAGCTATTTAAAAAAGGCAAGCAAGAATGGTACCTAGTTGCCACTAGGCCATTTTATGACCTCTGACATCAAATGTTGAAAGGCGCAAGGTCTAACTAAAATATAAAGAAGAGAAAAAGGAAGGTTTTAAATGACTAGACCTCATCTTCAATGTTAAGAATAGAACACGAGGCCTATCCTTAGTTGCCAATCACCAACGGCTAAACTACTGGCTAATCTGGGAAAGCAGCAATTTTAAAAAGTCCTTTCCTACAGTCTAGTCTTCCCAAATGGGTAGGAAAGTTATCTAAGATGGGGAGAAATGTATATGGTTCTGCGGCCCAGATCAGATACAGTGTTCTGACATCCACCTCCTGAGACACATGGTTTTCACCCGAGCCCACACCCACCACAGCATTCAATATTTGCAAGTAATGCAAAATGGAACCCTCCAAAACATTTCTGGACCTCTGCCAGGAGGTCCTCTGAGAATCTCTGTTATAATCATATTTAGAAGGCAAAAACCACTGCCAAAACAATCATGAGAATCACGGGGATCTCCTAGGCTCCATGACTTAGATTCTAGCCCGTGTTGTGCGCTAGTATTGACCTCCCACACCTGCCCTAAAATGAAAACGATGTTAAGCCACATGGCTTAAGGCCAACCAACTCCGTAAGACATGCAACGTAACATTCAAACAATGTGGAGTCCTTGGGAGACACAGAAAAAAGACAAACTAAAGTACAGAACAGAGGTAGTATCGAAGAGAAGGTATATGAAATTGGTGACAACCAAACAGGGAGAACTAAAACGGCCTTGAAAAAACAATTATAAATCACAGTCTGGTATACAGACTCCCGATACAGATAATAGGGAAAAGAATTTCAAGAAATGCCCAATACCCCCTCTCCAACCACTCGACCTTTCAGCACCTCTATACCACCCTCATCACTTACTCAACATTTAGTCCGAGTGAAGACCGCTCACTGGATTAGCAGGTTCAAGAGGACAGGCACAGAACATTCCATTCTGAGAACAACATCTTTAAATTATTTAGGCTTGTTTACCACCCTTCCCTATAGAGTAAAAGCATGAAATGTTGCCAGCACTTTCACAATATACACCAGTTAGCACCATAGCAACCCAATCTTCTGCCCACCAAAAGATTAACACATAAGTAGAAAACAGGAAATTCAACAAAAATTAAAGTTTGACCTTAGACTCCCTCAACAGTTAAATGTCTTAAGCAGGAGCAGTGTCTTTCCATCACACCCACTTCATGCTACCCTTACAGCTTCCTGGCATAAGCAAGTTCTTGGGATTATACAAACTGCTGCTTCTGTTTCCAGCCCAGATTTCTAGAAATGAAACCCTGGAATTGAGGGAGAAACAAAAACAAATGTTCGCAGAAAGAGGGAGGAAAAAGCAATGTCTATATAATCGTAGCTTAAGTGAAACAATCACCATTAGCTACATCAAGCGCTTTTTTTTTTTTTTTGCCCCCAATAAAACCACTGCAGATCTAAAACACTCCCTTGGTTTAAACCACACAAAAAGCCATTCAATAGGCACAATCCTACAGGTTTTCTGAGAGAAATAAGGAAGAGATCAAGTATAAGCTATGTAAAATTCACGTTCTGCACCTTATAAAGCAAACTTCAATGCTGTTAAATAACCAGTAGAAAACATCTACAAAAATCAAACCAAACACCTGTTCTTATAAGCAGCAGTCCTCCATTTTCTCTCTAAACTATATATTCCCAACTCAGACCCTCTTTGTGACCCACTGTTCCAAAAGCATCGAGTCTGAAGAAGAAACAGAGAGAAAACATTTCGGACATTCGTTCACAAAACCAAATTAGACCTTTCCACAAAGTACAGGAGATAAAACAGAAACACTTCCACTTTATCTAATTTATGGCAAATAGTTCAAGGAATGACTATTTGTTAAGCTGAATCAAACCCCACTGCTACCTTTAACCCAAAACTATTTCTAGTTCAAGAGCCAAGAGACCCAAGCAAATAATACTTTCTTTTCACATTATTCTCAACATGAAGAAATCCGACCCCCTTCCTACAACATCCTAGCTTCTGTGAAACAAGCTGAGGCCCCTCTGGTCAACTTTTGTTGTTGTTGTTGTTGTTTTGTTTGCTTTTTTTTTTGGAGACTAGCCTCCAACCAATTTCAAAAGAGGAGACAAACCTCAAACAAATTTAACCCTTGAGATCCATCCCTCAACTGTACCATATAATCTACGCTTCACGGCAGTAATGTTTTAAGCAGACACTTGATTTCTTAATCACTGAAATGTAAGCACCAGCCCTCACAAATCATCGCCACAGAGATTCCTCTTGGCATCCACAGAGGGTGCTGGGGCTGCAAGTCACTCAAGAACCCTTCACCCACCAACATCATACTCGACATTAAAAATTCACCGTCTCCGAAGAAAAAATGTCACCTTCTCCACAAGGACACCTGCCTGTTCAACCCTCTACCAGAAACGAGGAGGGCCAAGCATGAGAGGCTAACAGACCCTCCAGCTTCAAGTTTTCCTTCCCACGAAACTCTCCGGCCACAACACCGTGGCCTGTCCTTGTCACACACACAGGCTGTATTGTCAACCCCTCCGTCTTCCTCTAACGTCGTCAGACTGGGCAGTGTCTACCCATGGGGGTAACTGCTTTTAAAAAAATTAAAAAGCAGCCACCACAGCTGGGTAGTAAGGACTGGAGACCCTGGTGTCCGATTTCTTCAGGTCTTTTCCAAGGGACTAGAGAGCGGCCTGAATTCTGTCACTGCCCACTAACCAACCCCACCTCCCAACCGCCCCTCGTCAACATGTTTGCTTCCCTTCCTCGGCCCTTTCGGCTGAATCCCAGGAAGGGGACCAAACACCGGCCGCGACAGGAATATGTTCAGTGTCCATCCCATGTCTACCTCCGAAACCCCTTCTCGGGAGAAGGGGCGAGCAAGCGCGCCGGGGTCAAACCCGAGCGCCGTCGAGGGCTGCGCTGACGGAGAGAGACGCCGCGGTCGCCCCCATTTCGCGGTCCGGGCAGGCGAGACTCTGAGAGGTGAGCGGGCTGGCCAAGGTCACGGCGTCGTCGGGGCCGAGGGGCGCCCGCGCCGACTTCCGGCTCCCCCTCTCGACGACGACCCGGGGCGCCCGCACCCCACGCCGGGCAGGCGGCCGCGCAGCTCGCGCCCCCTCCGCGGATGCTCGCCCTCTCCGCTCTAACTAGGGCAACTGGAAAAGAGGCGGAGAGAAGTCGCTGCTGCAGCGATTTCCCTCGGCGGGGAGCAGCCCCCAGCTGGTGCCCGTGACAGCTGCGACCTCCGCCCCCTCCAGCCGCGCGGGGCCGCGAGGGGAACTCGGGGAAGTGGGAGGGGGATGGAGCGGGAGAAAGGAGAGCAGGGGGCGGAGGGGCGCCAGCTGCTCCC
>NW_012111919.1:6663756-6677322 GCF_000951035.1 Colobus angolensis palliatus | reverse complement strand
CTCTGCCGGCTGCAGGCCCGCCCCAGCCCGCGTCCTAACGAAGTGTGGGAAAGGAGGCCCGAACTCTTCCCTGCCCGTCTCAACTCCTCCCCGCCCCTCTCCTGCCCTCCCCTCGGGGCGTTCCTCCCACTGCTGCCGGGAAGCGGCCTCGAACCCCAGGGCGCTCGCAGCTAGGCCGCCGGGCCTGCCGCCTCCCGCTGTTCTTTATCTTTCTGGGAAGGTGGCGGAGCGGCGAGAGGCCCTGCGGACGGGGCGGAGTCGGCTCCGGGCCTGTCCCTCCACTCGGGTGTTCTGTTACTTTGAGCGAGACAGATCCCGCAGGCCTCGTTTTTTATTCTGTAAAATTGGGAGGTGGTTGCCTAGATGATTTCACAGGCTATTAGACAAGAGAAAAGGAAGATCTTCTGCCCCCTTCGTTTTACAGATGAAAAGATCTGCCTGACACGTTCTGGCTTTGCAATTCCATGAATTATGTAAAATGTCTGTCATTCACAGATCTTTTCCCTCAAGGGGACCACACCTTTCTTGTCTCTCTCTCTTTTTTTTTTTTTACTTGTCTAATAGAAGTGCTACTTCCAAAAGTAGAGTGGTCCTTGTCACCAGAGGAATCGAACAGCGGCTGAACAGCCTCTCTGAGCCGCGATGGCCTTATCTGGACCGCATCCCTCATTCCAAAGGCTGGCAATGCAATATATACCCATCTCTCTCCCTGGGTTGTCCTAAGGATGAGTGAGTCACTCGCCGTGGAAGTGCCTTGTAAAGCATACATCTGTCCATTCCTTTCTTGCATTCTTACCCCATTTCGCGCTCTTACCCTTCCTCAATCCTGTCCTGCTGCTGCTGTCTCCCGGCGTTCCTGATGTTTCGCTTCCTGTGTGTTCTCCCCTAAATCAATCTGTAAATCCTTAAGCCCTTCCCACCCTTCTCCCAACTGGGGAACCTGACCGCCTTGAAAACACCAACCTCCCTGGCACCTCTCTGAGTCAACGGCAGCCTCTTCCACAGGCAGGTACTTACACTATGCTCTCACCATCCTCTTCCTGTCCTGGTCATGCTCATAAAGCAATCGCTAGACCACACCCCCACATGCATTCATATATTCATTCATTTATAGATTCATTCTCCTGATTCTTATCGGAGACCTACTACTGGGGCCCTAGGTACATTTCCTGAGCTCTGGCTTAGCAGTACCTCTAGCCACCCGCAGAGTCCCTGTCCCCAATAACAGCTGAAAATACCCGGGCACTCACCAGTTTCGTCCCCTAACGTAGCCCCTACTTCCCAATCTTGTCCAATGCAGACTGTGTGAAAGTGCCTTGTATTGGCCTCTGGCGCCAACAAATGAGCCACCTGTACAAGGTACTCCTGTCTGCACTGTACTCTAGTAACTGCTGAAGGCCAAATCTAGTGGTCACTTCAGTCCTTCTCTCATGTGGCCTTTCTACAGCACGTGATACTGCTAACTCCTCCTTTTTGAAACTCTCTTCCCCTGTCTTCAACATGAGTCTCTCTACCTGATTTCTGAACTTCCGTTCGTGTGTGCTTTTCTTGGGTTGCTCCTTTTTACAGGGCCATAACAAATGTTGGTATCCTCAAGGATACCAACATTTTTTTCCTTCCTCTCCTCTGGCTTCGGCTGACTGTTTATTTCCACAGCTTCAACTGTTAACAACTGCTGCATTTCCTTCTTCCAGTCTCCCACTCTGCAGCCCAGGGTCGTAATCAACTTTAAAATATCCTCAGAACACGCAGTGCTAAGATTGTGTTGAATGACAAATTATTTAGGTGTTAATTTATATTACCATAACCA
Source organism: Colobus angolensis palliatus (assembly GCF_000951035.1). Lineage (NCBI taxonomy): Eukaryota > Metazoa > Chordata > Mammalia > Primates > Cercopithecidae > Colobus > Colobus angolensis. Next base: position 6,675,512 of record NW_012111919.1, on the reverse strand, counting down.
TCCATGCATGCTAAAGAGTTCCTTTTCTAGAATGGTACTGTTTCTTTTTTGTTGTTGTTGAAACGGAGTCTCGCTCTTGTCGCCCAGGCTGGAATGCAGTGGTGCGATCTCGGCTCACTGCAGCCTCTGCCTCCTGGGTTCAAGTGATTCTCCTGCCTCAGCCTCCTGAGTAGCTGGGATTACAGGCACCCGCCACCATGCCTGGCTAATTTTTTGTATTTTTAGTAGAGACTGGGGTTCGCCGTGTTGGCCAGGCTGTTCTTGAATTCCTGACCTCAGGTGATCCACCTGCCTCAGCCTCCCAAAGTGCTGGGATTACAGTTGTGAGCCACTGTGCCTTGTAATGTTTCTTAAATAATAACCTTTTGACATTTTTCTCCTTCCTGTACAAGTCATAATCACTTTGTCTCCAATTGGTAATCTTTTCTCTGGTCATATTCAACTTCTCTCAGACTCCATCTACTTTTACTAAACAGGCCCATTTTACTAATCCACCCCCAGCAACCCTAAATACAAAGCCAAAAGATTCATTAGATTTACTTCGTGACTCTACAGGTAGCCTTTCTAAAATCCATTTACTTTAGCTGTTTAAAATGTATTTACTCCCAAAATACAATGCCAATCAACAAGGAAGACTAACTCCGATTAAATGAAAATGCTTTGAAGATATTTTTAAATGAAAATGTAAGACAACATTTAACTCTTATAGCCCAGATAGAACTGGTTTTAGTCCAAACCCTATTGTTTCCATAAATTAATAATAATCCTTTGGTGGACTAGAAACACCCTAATTCTACGGGCAAGATCTAGAACATACCTGTTGGATTTTCTCCAAAGCGTAATAGATTTCCAGTTCTACAAAATATATGGCTAGTATGCCTGAAATTACTCCAGTTACTGAGGCAAGAATTGATTTAACTTTGACATTCTTTTTTTTCAAATAGTTTTTTGTTTTATAATAATGATACAGACTCACAAAATATTCAAACAATAACAGTACAAAAAGTTTAAAAATAAACTTTTTCAAGCCAGAGAGAAACATAGTAAACATGTTTGCACACCTCTATATATATTTGCACATATGAATACACTATATGTAGTCAATTTTACATAAAAATAAAACCACGCCTGTAATGCCAGCACTTTGGGAGGCCGAGGCAGGTGAATCACCTGAGGTCAGGAGTTCAGGACCAGCCTGGCCAACATTGTGAAACCCCGTCTCTACTGAAAATACAAAAATTAGCTGGGTGTGGTGGTGGGCGGCTGTAATCCCAGCTACTCAGGAGGCCAAGGCAGGAAAATCGCTTGAACCCAGGAGGTGGAAGCTGCAGTGAGCCGAGATCGCACCACTGCACTCCAGCCTGGCGACATAGTGAGAGTCCATCTCAAAATAAATAAAATAAAATCACACAATAAATGCTCATCAGTAATCTGGTGCCTTTTACTGTACAATTCATCACTAAGAGTTGAATACTCTTGCATTGTATATCTGTTTAGCCATTTAATTCCTTACTAAAAATGTTTACATTGTCTGTATTTTTGTTTGTATGTTTATTTTTGTAAATCATGCTGTAATTCTAATGCATGCCTCTGTGCAGTTTAGAGATTATTTTCTTAAATTTCTAGAAGATTAATTGTTGGCTCAAAGGGTACATGTTTATTTTTTTACTACATTATTTACCAAACTGGCCTCCAGAAAAATTGTTTCAATCTGTGGTCCTAGCTATAGTGCATGAACCTGCAATTTGCCCATAACCAGCTCTGGATTTTACCCATTTCACTTTGAATAATCTTTAATTTCTACATCTGCTTAAAGGATAGATGTTAAGAAGACTAGGTTTAGAGTTAGGGAGACCCAGGTTTGAAATGGTTTTGCCACTTACTAGCTGTGTGAAACCTGGGCCAAACCACTTCAACATCTCCAAGACTCAATGTCCACATCTGTAAAATAGGATGCTAGCACTTGCCTCAAAGGATTGTTGCTAAGAGTAAATGAAATAATGTATGTAAAGCACTCAATACAGTATTTGACATTTAGGATTGCCCATGAGAAAGTAAATATTAGCTCACACTGAGAAGGTAAAAAATCTGCTCAACTGTTCATCAGGCTAGAAAAATAGGCACAGATAAAGCCAGCTGCAAAGTTAACAGGATGCAGTGTCTCCTAAGGACGTGCTGCAGCTGTAAAGTATCATAATAACTGCCTTCCTCAAGTGACTACAGCTTTCCTACTCACTCAGAAACATTGTTCTCTAAAATCATAGACATCACAGACTTTGGTGTTTGCAATTATATCAGTAAAAATGAAGCAGCCCCAATTTACGACCCAGGTGCAGTGCTTTGGGTGGGGGGTGGTTTCTGGACATAGCATTGTACACCTATCTTAACTTTATTGTTTTTGAACAACACGATTCTCAGTCTACTTTGCAGTCCAGGCTGGACATTGACCCCTTTACACATAGCTAAGCTTTACTTTGAGTCTATCAGAATTCTGCTTTTTTAAACTGTATCTTGGCTCTGCTAAAGGTTACTGTCTTCTAGCATGTGTTATTAAGTAAAAGTATGTATTACATATTCATAGAGTTCCATTTGGAGCATCTTATAAATTTCTTTTTAACAATTAAAAAAATGATATTTGTAAAGTTAGCCACAGTTAAGCAAGTTGAATGGGTTTTGTCTCCATGTGAAACTGGTCTGGGATTAAGTTTCTTAGAGTTTCTTTCAGTTCTAGTACCCCCCCTAAACAGTTACTTGGGTGATAAAACTTACTGCCCAGGAAGCTGGTTTTTTGTTTTTTGGGGTTTTTTTTTTTGAGACTGAGTCTCACTCTGTCACCCAGGCTGAATTGCAGTGGGACGACCTCGGCAGGCACCTGCCACCACGCCCGGCTAATTTTTGTATTTTTAGTAGAGACGGGGTTTCACCATTTTGGCCAGGCTGGTCTCAAACTCCTGACCTCAAGTGATCCATCCACCTCAAGCCTCTCAAAATGGTGAGATTACAGGCATGAGCCACCGCGCCCGGCCTGATTTTTTAAAGTCAAAAAACCCTATGTCAGTGTTCCATTATCAAAAAATAGGATCTCTGATCTCTTCAGCAAATCTTGCTGATTAGTTACTATAACTTTATTTCCATACATTATGCAGCAGTTATTTTTTAGAATATTCTTAGATTCTATGTTAGTTAATTCACTTTTCAGAACTAACTACTTAGCAATATTATCTTGCTTCATGCTTGGTGGTGAATTCTCCAGTGTTATATTCAGTTCCAAGAATGATATTTGAACATGTTCACACCAACTGGGTCTTGGACCCAATAGCAAGGTAGGTGTAAACATGTGCAAGTATTAGTCTTCCTTTCCTGAATAACCACTTCACATCTTTTAGTTTCAACAATTGTCTTGTTCCTCCTAAGGTGTATATTATTCATGCACATTCATCTTAACTAAGAAGATGAAGGTACCATAAAATTTCTCTGTTTTTTAGATCTAAATTTTTGAGATTATATTCTCTCTGGTGGACATTTTGGTTATTTTAAATCTTTCACTATTAAAAGCACATTGCAGTGAATGCTTTCCTTGCACCCTCCTGAGATTAAAAGATAATCTATTTTCTGAGTATTAATAGGGTAAAACACAGGCATGCCTCCCTAACATATGTGGGCTTAAATCAGACTTGCTGTAGCGGCTGCATCTCAGTTTTGAAGTCTGGATACCAAAGCCAGTTGTACACGTAGGAGGATTGGATTGGCAGTGGCCTGTGTTGTGTGCTCTGAGAGATGCCAGACATATCCCTACCCCCAAGCTTACCATAGTGCCTACAATTTCAACAACAAAGATTCATTCCTTTGGGTTTATAATTTGCTATCTCAGGGTAATCCTTTAAACAAATAATTTCTCCCTAATTATGGTTATTGAAGAAAATTGAGAACATACAGAGAAGTTAATAAATGAAAATAGAAATTACCTATAGCTCACAACTCAAAAACCACTACTGTTAGCATTTTGGTATTTTGTTTTCCTTTCCCATACATAAAATTGAAAAGTTGATTGTCTTAGTCCGTTTTCATGTTGCTGATAAGGGCATACTCAAGACTAGGCAATTTACAAAAGAAAGAGGTTTAATTGAACTTACAGTTCCACGTGGCTGGGAAGGTCCAACAATTGTGGCAGAAGATGAAGGGTACTTCTTACATGGCAAAGGTCCAACAATCATGGCGGAAGATGAAAGGCACTTCTTACACGGCAACAGCAAGGGAGAATGAGTAGGAAGCAAAAGCGGAAACCCCTGATAAACCCATCAGATCTCATGAGACTTATTTGCTATCACGAGAATAGTACGGGAAAGACCAGCCCTCATGATTCAATTACCTCCCCTGGGTCCCTCCCACAACACATAGGAATTCTGGGAGATACAGTTCAAAAGTTGAGATTTGGGTGGGGACACAGTGAAACCATATCATTCCACCCCTGGCCTCTCCAAATCTCATGTCCTCACATTTCGAAACCAATCATGCCTTCGCAGCAGTCCCCCAAAGTCTTAACTCATTCCAGCACTAGCCCAAAAGTCCACAGTCCAAAGTCTTATCTGAGACAAGTCCCTTTTGCCTATGAGTCTGTAAAATCAAAAGCAAGCTAGTTACTTCCTAGATACAATGGGGGTACAGGTATTGGGTAAATACAGCCATTCCAAATGAGAGAAATTGACCAAAACAAAGGAGTTACAGGGCATGTGGAAGTCTGAAATCCAACAGGACAGTCAAATTTTAAAGCTCCAAAATTATCTCCTTTGACTCCAGGTCTCACGTCCAGGTCATGCTAATGCCAGAGGTGTGTTCCCATGGTCTTGGGAATCTCCGCCCCTGTGGCTTTGCAGGATACAGGCTCCCTCCTGGATGCTTTCATGGGCTGGTGTTGAGCGTCTGCAGCTTTTCCAGGCGCATGGTGCAAGCTGTCGGTGGATCTACCATTCTGGGGTCTGGAGGACGGCAGCCCTCTTCTCACAGCTCCACTAGGCAGTGGCCCAGAAGGGACTCTGTGTGGGGGCTCTAACCCCACATTTCCCTTCCACACTGCCCTAGCAGAGGTTCCCCATGAGGGCCCGAACCCGCAACAAACTTCTGCCTGGGCATCCAGGTGTTTCCATACTACTTCTGAAATCTAGACAGAGGTTCCCAAACCTCAATTTTTGACTTCTGTGCACCCACAGGCTCAACACCATGTGGAAGCTGCCAAGTCTTGGGGCTTCTACCCTCTGAAGCCACAGTCCAAGCTGTACATTGGCCCCTTTCAGCCACGGCTGCAGTGGCTAGGACTGAGGACACCAAGCTCCTAGGCTGCACACAGCACGGGTGCCCTGGGCCAGGCCCACAAAACCACGTTTTCCTCCTGGGCCTCCAGGGCTGTGGTGGGAGGGGCTGCTGTGAAGATCTCTGACATGCCCCGGGGACATTTTCCCCATGGTCTTGGAGATTAACATTAGGTTCCTTGCTACTTATGCAAATTTCTGCAGCCAGCTTGAATTTCTCCCCAGAAAATCGGTTTTTCTTTTCTGTCACATAGTCAGGCTGCAAATTTTCTGAATTTTTATGCTCTGTTTCCCGTTTAAAACAGAATGCCTTTAGCAGCACCCAAGTCACCTTTTGAATGCTTTGCTGCTCAGAAATTTCTTCTACCAAATACCGTAAATCATCTCTCTCAAGTGAAAGTTCCACAAATCTCTAGGGCAGGGTCAAAATGCTGCCAGTCTCTTTGCTAAAACATAGCAGGAGTCACCTTTGTTGCAGTTTCCAACAAGTTCCTCATCTCCATCTGATACCACCTCAGCCTGGGCTTTGTTATTCACATCACTATCAGCTATCACTATCAAGAATTCAAATACTTATAAAAGGAGGAGAAAATTACTTGTGCCTTATGCCTTTCATGGATTCAATCAAGCTGATGGTTTTCTTCCCATTTGGGGAAGGTAAGGACCCTGGAAGAAGTAAGTATCATAGAAAGGAAGGCAGAGGCCACTGAAGAGAAACGTTACCCTTTTTCTAGCTCAACCAGCCTGTCTGAGAACAACAGAAATAGTTGCTAAGATGACGTTCTTTCCACCTTCATTAGATAGTGGATTCCACCAGCTTTTGAGCTCCCTGAGGGTGGGACCTCTGCGTCCAGCATAATGCCAACAGTCTTATTTTTTATTAGATTTGGCTTTCAAAAGAATGCACACTTGTGCACTTCATGTGCTGATGCAACTAAACAGCTTTTGACACACCAATTCATTCCTTCCTATCTCCGCTGACCAATGATGGCTGTGAACTTTCTCATGAAGATGGCCCCTCCCCACTGCCGGTGCTGAGAAACAGGATCTAGCAAGGCAGCTGATACATGGGTGATAGCTCATGGGGGTGCCCACTAGTGCCCTCTGAAGAGTCCCCAGGCAGGCCTTTCTGAAGGGGTCCTTTCTGGTGAGCCCTTAGACAACTCATGGAGGGCTGGCCATCCCATGGCCAAAACGTCTTCGCACTCCCATGACACCACCAAGCTGCAGACAGCACCAGGTTCAAGCAGGTGGCAGTGGAACCTCCTGGGTGGCTAGGTGGTGAGAAAGGCCCACTCTCTCAGCTTGGTAGGAGATGAGGGAACACATTCCTCTTTCCCTCTCACCTTCCGGGGCTATCTAAATTCTGCCACTTAGGCACAGGGAAGGCATGAGAAACCAGAAAGGGGAAATTCCCAGCTGTACTTCCTCAATCCCAAAGGCAAGCTGACGAGCCCCAAGCTTTCAAATACAGGAATCAGATTCGCTCCGGCAATCATTCAGTAAACATTTATTAAAAGCCCACTATGGGCCAAGCATTATTCTAAGTGCTGGGGGTGCAGTGGAAAATTTCTGTCCTCAAAAGTTTACATTGCAGAAAAAAAAGATACATAAATAAACAAGTAAATAAATGAGGACAGCTTTTATGTAAGTAGAACGTATAAAGTACAAACATTAATGCTAAAATAATTCAATGTATTAATCACTCTGATTCATGCCCAGAATTTCTCTTCAGTACCAAGCTGAATAAAATCTAAGAATATTTTCAGTTCAATTTAACAAACTGAGTGCCTACTTCCTACAGTGGGCTCGAAAACTGTAAAGACCAAAAGAGGCTCCCTGCCCTCCAGACACTCATCTTTTAATACAGAAGTTTAATGTATTCAACTAATCACCGTAGTCAGTGGTGGTTCTACATATCTTCGTTTAGGGAGGGGAGACGTATGTACTTCCATTCATGCAGCCAGCACATCCGGGGTCCACAAGCTTAGAACCTGCACTTAGCTTCTCATTCAATGCACAATGTGTATAGCTATGATTCTAAGAGTTCATTTCACCCCTCCTCTCTTCTACACTGCCTAATCTCTCCTTGCTTCCCTCTTCCCTAACTATTTCTCCCGGAGCTATCAGAGACTTTGTCATCCCCTTGCATTCCTATTGTTCCTAGGGTCAGGAGACACTGGCGACACTTTCTTGTGCTTTCCTTATCTAATTAGACCGAGTTTCCTACAGCCACAGACTCCTAAGGCAGGAAAGAATTACTGGTACAATGTATTCATGTTACAGATCAAACAATTGAGGCCCAGAGAAATTAAGTGACTTATCCAAGGTCAAATGCTTAGTTGCTTCCTACAGGAGGCATTTTTGCTGAAGTGAGTCTAGGGAAAGCTTTTCAGGGACAGAGTTTCACAGACTTAAAGGGTTTTGCTTGCCTGCTGCTCCCTGTTAGCATAGAAATGAAAAAGAACCCCTCAGTTAACCAAATACAGGTAATGCACAGAGCACTAAAATCACCTGGCCACCTGGAGATGTGGGAGTAGGAGCAGGATTACTAGTGGTCAAGAAGTAAGTGGGCAGTGACCACTTGTGAAGTCTGTTGATGGGGAAAGAAGATGGTAATCAATAACTTAAATGGGTTGGGCATGGTGGCTCACGCCTGTAATCCCAACACTTTGGGAGGCCGAGATGGGTGGATCACCTGAGGCCAGGAGTTCCAGACCAGCCTGACCAACATGGTGAAACCCTGTCTTTACTAAAAATACAAAAATTTGCCTGGTGTGGTGGCAGACGCCTGTAATCCCAGCTACTCGGGAGGCTGAGGCAGGAGAATCACTTGGACCCAGGAGGTGGAGGTTGCAGTGAGCTGAGATTGCTCCTTTGCACTCTAACCTGGGCGACAGAGCAAGACTCCTTCTCAAAAATAAATAAATAAAAATAAACAAATAACTTAAATGAAGAAAGGAGGATTCTTATTACAGAAATGCAAATCAGAACCACAGTGAGATACCATCTCACACTAGCTAGAATGGCCATTATTAAAAAGTCAAAAACAACAGATGCTGGAGAGGTTGCAGAGAAAAGGGAATACTTATACACTGTCAGTGAGAGTGTAAATTAGTTCAACCATTGTGGAAAGCAGTGTGGTGATTCCTCAAAGAGCTAAAAACAGAACTACCATTCAACCCAGCAATCCCATTACTGGTTGTATACCCAAAGGAATATAAATCCTTCTACCATAAAGACACGTGGTCATGTATGTTCACTGCAGCACTATTCACAATAGCAAGGACATGGAATCAACCTAAGTACCCATTAATGGCAGAATGGATAACAAAAATGTGGTATGGATACACTATGGAATACTATGCAGCCATAAAAAGGAATGAGATCATGTCCTTTGCAGGGACATGGATGGAGCTAAGGGCCATTATCCATAGCAAAGTAACGCAGGAACAAGAAACCAAATGCCACATGTTCTCACTTAGAGGTGGGAGCTAAGTGATGAGAATATGTGGACACAAAGAGGGGAACAACACACACTGGGGCCTACTTGAGGGTGGAGGGTGAGAGGAGGGAGAGGATGAGAAAAAATAACTCTTGGTTGCTAGGCTTACTATCTAGATGACAAAATAATCTTTATAACAAACCCCCATGACACAAGTTTACCTATATAACAAACTTGGACATGTACCCTGAACCTAAAATAAAAGAAAAAAAAGTAAAGAAGATTATCATTTCAGGAAAAGGGAGACATAAACATGCTGGTGGGCATAGGAAGAAGATCATTTATTAGAAAAGATTGAAGCTGAGAGGCCAGGCATGGTGGCTCACACCTGTAATTCCAGCACTTTGGGAGGCTGAAGTGGGTGGATCATCTAAGGTCAGAGGTCAAGAGTTCAAGACCAGCCTGGCCAACATAGCGAAACTTCATCTCTACTAAAAGTACAAAAATTAACCAGGCATAGTGGTGGGTACCTGTAATCCCAGCTACTCAGGAGGCTGAAGCAGGAGAATCGCTTGAACCTGGAAGGTGGAGGCTGCAGTGAGCCAAGATCCTGCCATTGCACTTCAGCCTGGACGACAGAATGAGCCTCTGTCTCAAAAAAAAAAAAAAAAAGAAAAGAAAGAAAGAAAGAAAAAAGAAAAGAAAAGATTGAAGTTGAAAGAAAGGAAAAAAAAAAAGACCAAACAAGGTTTAGGGGATGAGATTAAAGCCACAAATGGTGACATGACTTCTTGGCTTATCCTGTTCTGCCATATCTACTTGACACTAAATTCCATGAGGACAAGGGCCACGTCAGGTCTTGCTTACCAGGTTTTGGCACATAGTAGGAGCTCTGTAATATCTGTTGGAAAAATAAATGAATGAACAAATGATAAGGGGACCTTCCAGTGCTTTACTTATGTACTCAGCAAAAGTTTAAGTCCAAATTAAAGAAGGGGAAAAAAAGAGGTAAGAAGGAGATTGAAATATAAAACAGATGCCTGCTTTGGCCTCTTTGGCTGATATATTGGATGACATCCAAGAAACCAAGATAAATTTTCAGTAGTCACTGCCATAGAGAGAAACTGACAGTTCTGGGGACTTCAGTGCTGATATTAATTGGAACTGTACACTACAGCATGAAGTTATTCATCATCCTGAGTTTTCAGTGCCAAATGAAATTTATCATGTAAATCTTGATGTGAATAGCAGAGCAGCTGGTGCCCTTGATAGAAATTAAACAAAACAAAGAGAGACATTATACATATATATAGGGGGGGATATTAAACATTTTTAACCATAGGTATGACTCAGAAGCTGACCAACAGACCAACCCTAAGCCACCAGTGTGGCTGCACGTGTCCATACTGACTATCAGCACTGCACATGGCTATTGCTTATATTGATACTCAGAAACCAACAGTGCTAAGTTTTTAAAAGGCTCTCTTGCTGAGTGGAAGAGAGAGTGTGCAAAGCAATGTCGCATGCTACAGAAGCAACCACTTTCCCACAAATTCTTAGCCTGATGCTTCTCTGTCCAGTAGAGCAAGGCCTTACTCACTATTCCTTCAACTTTGTCCTCCAAACTTCAGCAACCCCTCATACTGGCCACTTGTCTTGATATCTGTCATCCTTGACTAATCTAGTTTGTGAACTGGCAGACCTGTATGAGACCTGCCCTTCCATAATCCATATGCCAATTACCTTCACTAGCCTGCAACTATGCCACCCACTCTCATCATGTATCTAACAGGCCAGGTTCCTGACAAGACTTAATCACAGAAAATGTTCAAAGAAAATTTTATGACATTGAGGACTGATGGTAGAAAACTTAGCTTCAAGAAGTTGCAGACTGATAATTATACTAGGAGATAAGATTATAATCCCTTGAACACTGAGGGATCTGTGAGAGGATTTGTGGGTGCTTCAAGAGCAGGTCTTAAAAGATGGCTAGGATTCAGAAAAGAAGGGAAGAAGTAGGCAGCACTCCTAGAAGAGAGAACAATGTAAACAAAAGCAGAGGGTTGGAAATGCTTTATTTTTTATTAAGGAGAGAATTTATACTTGTTCCAGGTAGAGAGGTATGCTTATGTAAAGAAAGTGCACTGCATTTTGGAGGGTTTTGTTTTTGGTTTTTTGGCTTTTTGGTGTTGTTGTTGTTGAGAGGGAGTTTCACTCTTGTTGCCCAGGCTGGAGTGCAGTGGTGTGATCTCGGCTCACTGCAACCTCCACCTCCCAGGTTCAAGCAAGTCTTCTGTCTCAGCGTCACAGGTAGCTGGTATTACAGGCACATGTCACCATGCCAGCTAATTTTTGTATTTTTAGTAGAGACGGGGTTTCATCGTATTGATCAGGCTGGTCTCGAGCTCCTGACCTTAGGTGATCCACCCACCTCAGCCTCCCAAAGTGCTGGGATTACAGGCGTGAGCCCCCGCGCCCAGCATTTGGAGGGTTCTCAGAACATGATCCATTTGTAACTCCTTCTGCGCTATTCCAGGCTGGATCTGGGAGCTGAGGCAGGAAAAGAAGAAACAAAAAGATTGACATATGGGATTGCAAAGTGTAGGGTGGAGGGAGATCAAGAGACAGCGAACTGGGGCGTGGCTAGAATCAAGATAAACTAATCAGAGAGGCAGAACTAGTTGTGAGGTAACCAGGCTGACTGAGAGAGGCTGGGGCAGAGCAGGCTTTGAAAGCGAAGTGGGAAGCAGCACCTGCAGCAACTCCCTAAGGCCCCAGAATGCAGCACAAGAGCTTTCTAAAAGCCTTGTCTGGGGACAGGGAGGGTGCCATTAAGAGAACGACGGCATTTTGGACAATATATAGATGGCATGGGGTCATCACTGTGAAGATTATAGACCAGAAGCCAACAGAATGGTATTTTAGAAAAATGAATTAAGTAGCACTGTAGGAACAGAGTTAGAAAGGATAACATATCCAGACATGATTTTTTTTTTTTTTTTTTT
>NW_012111919.1:6646456-6663702 GCF_000951035.1 Colobus angolensis palliatus | reverse complement strand
CCTCAGCCTCCCGAGTAGCTGGGATTACAGGCGTGCACCCCCACGCCCGGCTAATTTTTTGTGTTTTTAGTAGAAACAGGGTTTCACTATGTTAGCCAGGCTGGTCTCGAACTCCTGACCTCAGATGATCCTCCTGCCTTGGCCTCCCAAAGTGCTGGGATTACAGGCATGAGTCACCTGGCCTGGCCCAAGACTTTTTTTTTTCTTTTTTTTTTTTTTGAGACAGAGTCTCAGTCTGTCACCCAGGCTGGAGTGCAATGGCATGACCTCTGCTCACTGCAGCCTCTGCCTCCTGGGTTCAAGTGATTCTCCTGCCTCAGCCTCCTGAGTAGCTGGGACTAGAGGCACGTCCACGATGCCTGGCAAATTTTTTGCCCGTGTTAGCCAAGGTGGTCTTGATCTCCTGAACTCGTGATCCACCTGCCATGGCTTCCCAAAGTGCTGGGATTACAGGCGTGAGTCACCATATCCAGCTGCCATGATTTTTAAAGTTATAAAAATCACTTTGAAAACACCAAGTTTGACTTTTCTTTGCTCACCATAATACCTAACAGGCAGTTCTTAGTTAATATTAATGTTAAATGTGAAATGAATGGCCTCTGCAAAGTGATTGCTTTTGTTCTGACACTAAGAATATCTCCTAGAATAAAGTAATCCATAAATCTTGTGGTGTATACATCAAATTTCTATGAGTTTGGCCAATATGAGTCACTTCTTTGTAACCTAATAATTCTTGGATGAACTGACAGCACTGGGTTTCCAAACTTTCCAGGTTGAAGGTCTAATGCTGGATTAATTATTTGCTTGAAAGCAATAGAAATAGATCCTTGCTATGACGCAAAAATTAATTTATTGAAAAGATATAGGACAAGTCAGAGAATAAAAAGATTTGTTGGGTAATTTGACCTCAAAAGGCCAGACCCAAAGAAGCTTCAAGGATCGTAGCAGCAGGGACTTGTAACTTTCTATGGCACTGCTATCAGATAATGTAGCTTTATCACCTGCTGTGTCAGTGTTTCAGCTGGTTTCAGCAACCAGCTCGAAACTTAAATTCCTGTGGGAAAAAAGTGTTATTGGCCAAACAAAGATCAAACATCAACCTCTATGTTGGGAGTAGACAGCAGAGTTTTGTGATTGACAAACCTGTCAAAACCACGTATTGGATGTCCAGGGGCAGTTCCCAAGGAAGGAATTCTAGGAAGACAAAAAATAATTGATATGCATTCTGGGCATTTCCATTTAGATATTTACCCTCAAAGGAGGATGAACAGGTGATTAGACAAGATGCTGCATAAGGGCCTTTCTACCTCTGAGAAGTCTACACATTAGAATTGACATTTATCATTCCAGAGACCAAATCCTACAGATAAAGAAGAATTCGTGGACTTAGAGGTTATCTACATGGGTCTCATTTCCTGGAAGTTTTCAATATTTTTTCAATATGTCTGCATGATCTGGTGATTTAAATTTTTCTGATTACAGCATAAAATAATATAGAATTTAGAATGCGTATAGAAAAATACACAGATCATAAGTGCTCACCTCAAAAAATTGTCACAAAGTGAACAATATGTGTAATCAGAACCCAGATTGAGAAATAAAATTTAACCAGCAACCCAGAACATCCCCTGATGCCCTCCCTTCCCCCAACAAAGGTAACTGCTAAACTAACTTCTATCTCCATCAGTGAGTTTTGCCTGGTTTGGGGCTTTATTTAAGTTGAATCATGTATTTTGTGCTCTTTTGTCTGATTTCTTTCATTCAACATTATGTTTTATGAGATTCACCCATGACGCTTCAAGTAATTTGTTCTTTCTCTTTGCTGTGTGGTATTTTGTTTTATGAGTACACTGCTGTTTATCCATTCTACTGTTGATGAACGTTCTTTCCTGTTTTTGACTATTACTAATAGTGCTGCTGTGAACATTCTGATACATGTTTTCTCGTGAATATATCCACTCATTTCTGCTGGGTATATATCAAGCCTGGGTATGTACCAAGGAGTGAAATTGCTAGTTCAAAGGGTATGTTTTATACAGGTTCAGCATTATTTGGTAGTACAAACAGTTATCCAAAGTGGTTGTATAGATTTGCGTTTTTATTTATTTATTTATTTTTATTATTATTTTTGAGACAGAGTCACACTCTGTCGCCCAGGCTGGAGTGCAGTGGCACGATCTTGGCTCACTGCAACCTCTGCCTCCTGGGTTCAAGCGATTCTCCTGCCTCAACCGCCTGAGTAGCTGGGACTACAGGTGCGAGCTACCACACCCAGCTAATTTTTTTTTTTTTTTTTTTTTGTAGTTTTAGTAGAGATGGGGTTTGCCATGTTGACCAGGCTGGTCTTGAACTCCTGACCTTAACTAATCCACCTACCTCAGCCTCCCAAAATGCTGGAGTGCAGTGGCACGATCTCAGCCTCCTGGGTTCAAGCGATTCTCCTGCTTCAGCCTCCCAAGTAGCTGAGACTACAGGCGCCTGCCACCATGCCCAGCTCATTTTTGTATTTTTAGTAGAGACAGGGTTTCACCATATTGACCAGGCTGGTCTCAAACTCCTTACCTTGTGATCTGCCCGCCTCAGCCTCCTAAAGTGCTGGGATTACAGGTATGAGCCACCAAGCCCAGCCCAGATTTATGTTTTTAATAGCAGTGTGTACAAGTTCCAGTTGCTCCACATCCTTGACAATTCTTAATTTTAACCAGTCTAGTAGGTGCACAATATCTTATTGTGATGTTAACTTAGATTCCTCAGATGACTCGTGAAGTGGATTATCTTTTCAATGTTTAAGGGTCATTTGAAATACTCTTTTTTGAGGTGCCTGTCAAAATCTTTTGCCCACCTTCTGATTGCATTATCTCTGTTTCTTATAGATCTGTAGGAGTTCTTTATATATTCTGGACAAAAATCCTTCTTGGGATATATATGTGTTACATATGTCTTCTCCCATTATGTGGTTTTCCCTTTTTACTCTTTTAATCTTATCATTTGATGATCTTAAGTTCTTAAAATTAATGTTTTTTCATTTTGTTGGCTTTTCTTTTCTTTCTTTTTTCTTTCTTCTTCTTTTTTTTTTTTTGGCAGGGCCCTGCTCTGTTGCCCAGGCTGGAGTACAGTGACATAATACAGTGACATAATCATAGTTCCCTGCAGCCTTGAACATCTTGGCTCAAGCTATCCTCCTGCTTCAGCCTTCCAAGTAGCTGGGACTATAGTCATGCACCACCACATCAAGCTAATTTTAGAAATTTTTTGTAGAGATGAGGGTCTCACTACATTGCCCAGGCTGGGCTCAAACAGTCCTCCCACCTAAGCCTCCCAGTGTTCTGTGATTACAGACGTGAGCCACCACGCCTGGCCTGGCTTTTCCTTTAGGGTTAGTGCTTTTAGTGTACTGCTTGAAAAATTTTTTGACAGAGAAATTACAGTAGTTGGAAAAATAGTATAGGTTCACATAAAACTAAAAATAAGAACAAAAAACATAGCATTCATTAACTTCAAGAAAAAAATCAAACTAGAAACAAGACATAATCACAATATACCAGTTGGTTCAACAGTGACAATTATTTACACAATTATCATAATACAATCCCTGACTCCTGATTTATCCAAAAATTATGATAACTTTTGAGGTCTCTATGGTGGCCCAATAAGTGACAACCATCTTCCCAACCTGAGTTCTGAACAAATGGAGAAATAATACAAAAGAGTGGCAGAGAGAGATTAAATATCACCTTTATTATAATCAGTTAGAGGCCAAGTTGCAGAGTGTAGCGTCAAGTGTTTTTGCAAAGTGGAATGGTTAAGACAAAACCACACATAGATGGAATTACCCCCTCAGTCACACAGGCCACGCCGGATCAAGGCGGGCCTTCTCACATGTGTCCTTCATGGTGCCCATGCAGCCAGCAGGAGCCCCTTTGGGCCAGCAGGTGATTGTTTGACATCCTTGACATCCAACACCACTAGATTTTCAAGGGAGTAGTTTAGTTAAAAAGGAAGAAACTTTATCTATAATTCTTCTGGTAAAACGAAAATCAGTCTAGGCAGGTATTCATGTAGGAGTATTTTTTAAATTTCAGCTTTTATTTTAGATATGTGGGGTACATGTACAGGTTTGTTACGTGGGTATATTGCACCCAGATAGGGGCATAGTACCCAGTGGGTAGTTTTTCAACCCATGCCCCACTGTCTCTCCTCCCCCTTTAGTAGCCTGCAGTGTCTGCTGCTCCAATGTTTATGTCTGTGTGTGCTCAGTGTTTAGCTCCCACTTGTAAGTGAGAAGATACAGTATTTGGTTTCCTTTTCCCGCATTAATTTGTTTAGGATTATGGCCACCAGCTCCATCTAGGCTGCTGCAAAGGACATGAGCTCATTCTTTTTTATGGCTGCATAGTATTCCATGGTGTATCTCTACCACATTTTTTTTTATCCAACCCACCATTGATGGGCCCCTAGGTTGATCCCATGCCTTTACTATGTATGAAATGTGGCAACCTACATACAAGCACATGTGTCTTTTTGGTATACTGATCTATTTTAGAAGTATGTTTTAATCAAGATGTAGCTAATACTATAAAAAATAAACTCCTGGCTGGGCACAGTGGCTCACGCCTGTAATCCCAGCACTTTGGGAGGTCGAGATGGGCAGATCACCTGAGGTTTGGAGTTCAAGACCAGCCTGACCAACATGGAGAAACCCCACCATGTACACTGCCCAGCAAGGGTGCTTCAGGTCATACTATCTTGCCTTAATAGCTTTCAAGTGCAGTGGCTTTGTTTGTTTGCTTCTGTTCTTTTATTCAATCTTACTAGACTAAGGCAGAAATCCCCAGAGCAGAGACAGCATATAATGTTAGTGACAAGCAGCTTACAATATTAATGACATCCCTCCCACTTTGACCCAAATTTGCCCCATTGTCCTTAGAATGAGCTCTTTCTCTGGACTTCCTTGATTCTTCAAGCAAACAGATCCCTTCCCACCAGACTTCTAGACATTTACAGATCTGTCAGAACTCTGGGTTGAACCTAGGTTTGTCGGTCCAGCTAGGATTCCCTGCACCCACCCCTGTGTTTTTTGCTTTGCAGGGTTGATGTTGGCATTCAATTAGATAAAGTAGGTAAAATACCAGAGTTGTTGGTGACTTCAAAGAGGAACACAGTACGTGTTGCTTCTTTTCATATTATTTGGGCTACTTCTGGCATCACCAAAATGTGTAGCTATACATCATTTATTCCCCTGAAGGGAGCCCCCTGGCTACAAGCACCTTTGAATTTGGTACAGATGGCATGAATACTACATTACCTTGATACTTAGGGCAGGGTCTGCAAATTCAGTTAATAGACAGTCTTGGATATAGGACCTGCAGGGTTTGCATTTTCCAAAACAGGAAATAGAAAGTCGATGCGGGCCACAAGGGAGTGATACCATGAGAGCAGCATCTTCACACATTATTTTTCCAATTATCCACAGATATTTACTATTCAAGTGAGGCGTGGGATTCCTAAGGGAATTACTAGCTGTCCCAACAACTGCTATGTGGACCCTTCATTCCAGTCTGAGGAAGCCAGAATTATACCTCAAAATGCACATGGCAAAAAAGGGGAGAAGATATGAAAGAGAGAAAATATGCAAAATAAACAGTATTCTAACAAATGTCTTCTGGATGAATTAGAGCAGAAAAAAATAGAAATGTGGAAAACAGGAGATGCTTACAGTGACTCACAAATGAGCAGATGAGGGCCTGGACCAAGAAGGCAGTTGTTTAACTGCTTTGATAATGGCAAGTAGGAGACATTGTAGAAGAAAAAAATAGGGTAAGTTTTTGATGGGTTAGACATGGGACATGCAAGAGAAAAAGGAACAGAAAGAACCATAAGGTTGTTAGCTTGAGGAGCAGGGTAGTGCCTCTGAGCTTAAAGCATAGGACCGAGAGTGAAAAGACCTGTCCCTACTACTTTGAACAAGTGACTTAACCCCTCTTAGCCCACTCTTCCCATTTGTAAAGTGTCTCTACTCACCACATAGTGGTTTTGTAAGGCACAAATAAGATGATGTGCAACAAAGCTGCAATGTGCTGGACAAGTGAAAAGGAGTAATGTTCATCATCATCATTATCAGTAGGGAAGCTGGAAAAGGAATATAATTTGACTAAGAATATGAGAAATTCAATTTTAAATATGCTAAGATGTTGGCTTAACATCAAAGTGAAGATAACAGAAAACTAGCTAAGGTGGGGAATGACCTAAGGAGTTAATGAGTCAGGGCCATTATATCGAACAACAACACCAGAATATGTTCCCATAAGAGGCCAAGTCTAATCTGCCATTGATGGGCATTTAGGTTGACTCCATGTCTTTGCTATTGTGAATAGTGCTGTAATGAACATAAACGTGCATGTATCTTTATGGTAGAATAATTTGTATGCCTTTGGATATATACCCAGTAATGGGATTGAATGGTAGTTCTGTTTTTAGCTCTTTGAGGAATTGCCACACTGCGTTCCACAACGATTGAGCTACACTCCCACTAACAGTGTATAAACATCCCATGAAATACTATGCAGCCATAAAAAGAACAAGATCACATCCTTTGTGGGAACATGGATGGAGCTGGAAGCCATTATCCTTAGCAAACTAACACAGGAACAGGAAACCAAATAGCACATGTTCTTACTTAGAAGTGGGAGCTAAATGATGAGAACACATGGATATAAAGAGGGAAACAACAGACACTTGTGCCTACTTGAGGGTGGAGGGTGGGAAGAGAGAGGATCAGAAAAAGTAACTATTGGGTACTAGGTTTAGTACCTGGGTGACAAAATAATCTATACAACAAACCCCCATAACACAAGTTTACCTATATAACAAACCTGCACATGTCCCCTGAACCTAAAATAAAAGTTTAAAAAAAAAAGAGGCCAAATCTTCTAATTTATTGAGCTGATATGGGATTTAAGGTCAACTGTGGAACTGAGTCGTATAATCACTTGCATAGTAGAATAAGCATACGCAGCACACCTGAGCAATAGCATTACTGGTATTTCTGTGCTGTGAGACCCTGGATGTGGCTGCCTTAATGCTACAGACCTTTGACTGGAGCTTCATTCATCAGCCTCCTTGAATGTCCACCTATGAAGTGCACAAAAATAGCAGAAGCAAATTTGACTAAAATGGGAGGGAGGAATAATGTAGGAGTAAACAGAAAAAAGGAAAAGAAAGCAAGGATAAAAGTAAGAAACTAAAAGGAGATGCTGAGTAAAGGATATTTGTCCATGGGATGCAACTATAAATAAACCAGGGGAAAAAAAAGATTTTTATATACTTAAGAATGGAAATCAATGAACTGGACTGAGTATTGTATCAAAACTGTAAGGCATGTGATTGTGATGGAAGAAACCGCATTTCCTTTTCCTGAGAGAAAGCCACAGGTAATCACCCTTTGTAAAATAAATCATTTTGTATATATGAAAAGAGAATCTGCTGTTTGAAGGAATCCCATGATGGTTCCTCATATAAAGTAAGAGTTCACTTCATAAAGCAAACAATCACTCCCATTTGTGAAATGAATGAATTGGCTGCTTGCACAATTTATCACTTGTTTATAGACCTGTATTGTCATCTACTAGGACTCTGTAGATCAAAATAAAGATGATGTTGAACCTTAAGTTCAACTGGAGATAACCGATTTTCTACCTTCTCTCCCAACTACCTCTCCTTGAGTAAGTCCCCTGGAGCTGCTATACCACATCTCCCTCCAAAGGTAACCAAAAAATGAATGACTGAAAAAAGACAGGGCCCCTGACCTGGGGACATCTGGTGCAAAAAAGATGAGCTAAGCAAGTCACTTTCCCTCTCTCAGGGCTTAGGACTAAGGAAAAAACAAAGCAGTGGTGGCTGAAATCAAAAGGATTACAAGTTGCCAACCAAAGTTCAAGAGACAAGAAACAATGATAATGCAGAGAGGAAGCTGCCAATAGACAGGAAATGGATCTGTAGAAAGAAGCAGAATATAGGAGCTGTGAGATCAGGATCTAGGAGAAAAGATTAGAAAATCACTCTTAGAAAGGGCTTTACTTTAAAAGTAGTTTAAGTAGAAGACCAACAAGAGAAGCCAGTTGCAAGGTATGTTGATGGATGGGTGGGTGGAGGTGAAAAGAGAATATCACTGCTTGGGATTTCAAGAGACTGAGTGGAATGTGACTCATCCTGTATGGGAGGATGAGGTCTCAAGTATGTAGGGAAAACAGGACTTTGCTTTCCTGTGAGCCAGGTGAGCTAAGAACTGGACCTGCATTTAGAATGGGGAGTAAAATTGACCTGATAGAACTAAAAACCACATGATAAACTATTTATTAAACAAGCTTTTAATATGTTGTTAGATTAAGTTTAAACAATGGAACCATGTACCTGCGATTTACCAACTTCATGTAGTATATCATCTAAGATTTCCACATGCTGTAGTAAATTGGCTTTGCAATCTCACTCACTGTCCATGTAAGTAGGAATAAAAGAGACCCTAAAGAAAATAAAAAGAAAAGTAAGTCTGCACTCTTAAGGACATGGTCAACTCTTAAAAATGCTTCTTTTTTGATAAATTTAAAAATCTTACCCTCTCCCAAGATTCTGACACTATCACCTATCACCTCAGGGCAATGATTTTCAAACTGTAGGTCATGAAATCAATTTGAATGGTCATGACCAGCATTTTTAAAAAAGAATAGTATGTACTATTTTAAAATATGTATTTAAAGTATGTATTTTAAAAAACAGATGTTTTGGTTGTTGTAATTACACACACACACACACACACACACACACACACACAATGTGTACTAAGTTAAGATGTAAAATGTATTTCCTACTGTGGTTCACAACAAAAAAGTTAGAAAAACATTTCCCTCTCCCTGGCCTCTCTATTGAGATTATTTTATTTTCTGCATATGTCCAGTTTTACTTTTTTTCTTTTTTGAGATAGAGTCTTGCTCTGTCACTCAGGCTGGAGTGCAGGGGCTTGCTTATAGCTCATTGTGGCCTCGATCTCCCGGGCTCAGTTGATCCTCTCATCTCAGCCTCCCCAGTAGCTGGGACTGTAGGTACATGACAGCATGCCCAACTAACTTTTTTTTTTTTTTGAGGGGGAGTCTCACTCTGTTACCCAGGCTGGAGTGCAGTGGCACAATCTCGGCTCCCTGCAACCTTGGCCTCCTGGGTTCAAACAATTCTTCTGCCTCAGTCTCCTGAGTAGCTGGGATTACAGGTGCATGCCACCATGCCCAGCTAATTTTTGTATTTTTAGTAGAGATGGGGTTACACCATCTACTGGCCTGTTGGCCAGGCTGGTCTCAAACTCCTGAGCTTAAGTGATCCACCTGCCTCGGCCTCCCAAAGTGCTGGGATCACAGGCATGAGCCACTGCACCCTGCCCTGACTAGCATTTTTGTTTCCAATTTTTTGCAGAAACAGAGTCTCACTTTGTTGCCCAGGCTCAGTTTTACTTTCTTTAATTCACATGATGAAAACAAAATGCCTCATTTATTTTTCAAATATTAAAAAATATATTCTAGTCTGAACACAGTGGCTCACGCCTGTAATCCCAGCCCTTTGGGAGGCCGAGGCAGGTGGATCACTTAAGGTCAGGAGTTCGAGACCAGCCTGGCCAACATGGTGAAACTCCGTCTCTATTGAAAATACAAAAGTTAGCTGGACATCGTGGTGGACACCTGTAATCCCAGCTACTCAGGAGGCTGAGGCAGGAGAATTGCTTGAACCCAGGAGGCGGAGGTTGCAGTGAGCGGAGATCACACCACTATACTCCAGCCTGGGTGACAGAGCAAGGTTCTGTCTTAGAAAAAAAATACATATAGATACATATATATATATATTTTTTTTAAGATGGAGTTTAAAAAAACAGAAATATGTATCTATATAATATATATAAAATACTTTGAAAAAACATGCTAAATCCTAGAATGTATGTTTTTCAAACTATCCCCTCCCCTGCACCTAGGAATTCTTGTATTTCCCCTAAGAGTCAAGAGTGTCTCTGGTTGAGAATTACTGGATGGAGGCACAGGGAACCCTCACCTTTTCAATGATAACAGTAGCATCAATTTCTCGGCAAGGAAGCCCTATAAACCTTCTGTTTTGAGTTTTTGCTGACCTTATTTCTTCATATTATTTCCAGAAAGAATGTAGAGGTCAGTGGGCCCCCTAAAATCATACAAACTGATATTTAGGTTCTGTGAATTCTCAGGCTGGTTATTCAAGTTAAAAGGTTGTCATTCTCAGCCGGGCGCGGTGGCTCACACCTGTAATCCCAGCACTTTGGGAGGCCGAGGCAGGTGGATCATGAAGTTAGGAGATTGAGACCATCCTGGCTAACACGGTGAAACCCCGTCTTTACTAAAAATACAAAAAATTAGCTGGGCCTGGTGGCGGGCACCTATAGTCCCAGCTACTCAGGAGGCTGAGGCAGGAGAATGGCGTGAACCTGGGCGGTGGAGGTTGCAGTGAGCCGAGATCGCGCCACTGCACTCCAGCCTGGGCTACAGAGCAAGACTCCGTCTCAAAAAACAAAAAGTCGTCAGTCTCTATATGCCTCTATTGTAGAAATGTTGATATTTGAAGGGAGAGAATCTAAAAAATATTAAATAGCTGGTCAGCATGGCTACTGAACAATCTGAATGAATGTTGACCATCAACAGCCAATAGATGCATTCTACCCAAAGGTCTCTTAGCAATGGAGGAAAAATGAAGGATTAAATTCCTAGCCCTCTCCCAAACAATACTCATGAATTTTGATAAGATACCCCAGAGCAAGGTAGAATCGTCCAATGTCAAATGGCAATGGTAGCCAGGTGTGGTGGCTCACACCTGTAATCCTAGCACTTTGGGAGGCCAAGGCCGCCAGATCATGTGAGGCCAGGAGTCTGAGACCAGCCTGGCCAAAATGGTGAAACCCCATCTCTACTAAAAATACAAAAATTAGCCAGGCAAGGTGGTGCATGCCTATGGTCCCAGCTACTGGGGAGGCTGAGGCAGGAGAACTGCTTCAACCCAGGAGGTAGAGGTGGAAGCTGCAGTGAGCTGAGATAGTACCACCCCACTCCAGCCTGAACAACAGAGTGAACTCTGTCTCAAAAAAAAAAAAAGGTAACAATGAAGATTAAATTATTTTTTTTTAATGTTGAAGCTAGGAATAATCAGGCACGGTGTGGGAGAAAGCAATACCTAGGAACGAAATTGTGAAAGGTCTTCAAAAAAAAAAAAGGAAAAAAAAGAAAAAAAAAAAACAAGAACACCTTGAAACAAGAAGGAGGTAAAGTAGGTTTTTTGAAAAGCATTAAAGACTATAAGGGAAGAATGGAAGAGAGAAGCAAGAAAAGGCTCAGAAGAGGCAAGATGATGGAATGAAAAATCTTATTAGATTACCTCAAGTCTGGAAAAATAAGGTAGGCCTCAGAAGAATACCCAGGATGCCTTTAATGGAAAGAATAGATTGAAGGACAGAGCCAAGATACTGCCTGAACTGTCCTCCTGGACAGACAAGTACACAGGGAACTATACTTGCTTTAGGGATCTGAGAGCCAGGAGTGGTCTCAGAGATGAGGCACAACTGGCTCATGGGCTGTAATTGATGGAGCCAAGGGAAAGATAGCACCCGTGGGCAAAGTTGGGCGCATGCCACACAGAGAGTCCCACTGAAGTGTCAAGTCAAAGAATCTGGGAAACGCAACAGAAATAACCAGGTGTGGGCAGTGGAACAGGAACTGGAGCTTCCAGGACAGGACAAGCAATTTTGAATGACAGGTGGGAGGGAGAGCCTTAGGATTTCCCAGGGCACTGGAGTATCATCACAGAGGAATTTTATGGGGGCTGTTTAGGGAGCTGAGCTGGTTTTACATAAATGTAATGGAGCCAAGCCCTTAACCTCAGCAAGAAATAATAGCCATGACAACAAGAACAACAACAGCAATAATAGTAGCTACTCTATACCCACTGTGGCCTTTGGTTTGAATCTGGGTTCTATCATTCACTGGTGGCAAAACGGGTCTATTTAACAAGTTTTTTGACCTCCCCCAGCTTCAATTTTCTCCCCTTTTAAAACACAGGTTATGAGAAGGACTGTCTTCCTGGATGATTACCTCCATTCCTATGGCATTAAGAATCTATGTGTTGGCGACTCCCAAATTCGTTTCTCCAATTCAAACCTCTCCTCTGAGTTTCAGACTCCTGCATCCAAACACAATTCAAATTTACAATGGCAAAATGAAACTATTTAGATTCTCTTGACCCTGGCCTTCCTCTCCATAAATGGCACCATCAGTTGCTCAACTTGACGTCCTTGAGTCCTCCTTCTCCTTGACTCCCAACATCCAATTCAATGAACCCTAAAATAAAATCCAAAATCCTTTCCATGGCCATGGCCAACTCTACTGAAGTCCATCTATTCTTGCCCTAGAATGAACCTGGGATGACCATAAAAATCCAGGAGACCCTCATAATGGCCTCTGTCTTTTCTGCATTTCTCCTGATCACATTCTCTTCTCTGCTCCCAACTGCTGCTTCTCATCATGGTCTTTCCAGGTTTTCTTTTTGTTTCTTTTTTTAAATTTTTTTTAGAGATGAGATCTCACTCTGTCACTCAAGCTGGAGTGTGGAGGAGCATTCTGTCATGGCTATTACGGCTCACAGCAGCCTCAACCTCCGGGGCTCAAGGCGATGCTCCTGCCTCAGCCTCCCAAACTGGGACCACAGGCATACACCACCACATGCAGCTAAATTTTTGTATTTTTAGTAGAGATGAGGTTTCACCATGTTGCCCAGGCTGGTCTTGAACTCCTGAGCTCAAGCCATCTGCCCACCTTGGCTTCCCAAAGTCCTGGGATTGCAGGCGTGAGTCACCACGCCCGGCCCTTTCCAGGTTTTCTAAGCCCTGTTTGGTTTTGTTTTTTTCTCAGTTCTCTAAAGACTTCCTGGCATTTTGTAGCCTGTTCGGGATATGCATCACTGGTTCCAACCTCAGTCCTCCTCCTCAGAAAAGATTCTTTTATGTTCCCACCAGCCCCAATACCCAAAGACATTGGGTAAGAAACTCTTTCAAATTCACTTAAGCTTCAGTAAAATGTAGTCGTGCGCAGAACTGTATAAGGTGAATCAAAGTCGGTGAGCAGAGAAAGCCAAGCACTTTAGAGACAGCGTGTGTTAGAGAAACATCCAAACCAAAAGGCATGGCTTTTTATGGAAAAGTGTTCCCCTTTTGAGCTGTGGCAGGTTGGAAGGATTTGAGATCAGGCTGCAGATGAGCCGGGAACCCTGGGGGCTGGGGTTCTGTGTACTCGCTCTGCTCCTCTTTTGCAGCAGCTGTCTCACCCTGCTCTCTTCCCCTTCCTACTCACAGTAAAACCACAATCTGCAGCCAGACAGTTGGGTTATCAGCCAGCAGTGCATTTCTATGCAGTCGGGCTGTCCATAAACAGTAGAATGATAAAGAATTCATCCTCAGGCATTTTGATCCATCTAATTTGAGGCTCATATCTAAAACAAAAATATTCAGGAGGCTGAAAAGCATTGTATGTGGTAAGGATGATCTGTATTGAGGAGAACAGGGAGTGGGGACGGATGCCTAAGATTGTTAGAGCAGGTTAAGAAAAACACGCTTTTTCTTCCTTCCATTAAGACGGAATAAGGTATCAGTTTAGGAAGCTGTCTTTCGTGGAGGATAATGGCTAAAACCTCATTTCAAATGCAGCTTCCAGGTAGAAACCCTTGCATGCCTGCTCTTTTTCTAAGCCCTCTAAGGTAGCTGAACCCTATGCATTTTGCTTATTTTAGTATCCCCACCAATTAACACAATGAAGGCACTTAGTAGACACTCATTAAATACTTGTTATATAAATGTAACTTCTCCAGCACCCCAATGCCCTAACTTCTTCCTGTCTTTTGCATTTTATAATTAAAAAAAAAAAAAACTATTTCAATCCTTAGAACTTGAGTTGCCCACTCAAAATAACCTGAGCAGCTTGGCAAGACAGGGGCACAGAGGTCTCAAATGAGGTGCACAGGATATCAGAACTGTACATAGTGTCTACCATTCTTCAGACTCAAGTTCCATTCCATGCCCACGCCCCTAAAGGAAGAATGCTGGAGGCTGGAGAAGGCATTGCTTTTCCATCCTATGGAGGAAACTGAGATTGCTCAGGAGGAAATTGCTCAGATTCTCTCAGTTTGGAGTGTCAGGTCCAGAAGTCTCTCAGAGTTTTGGAAAGAGCCTGAGCTGACCACAGTTCAGACCAGGGCTCTGCTACTTATCTGCCACTTAGAAATAACGTGGGCAATATTTGCAATCTCTGTGGGCCTACCTCTGTAACAAGGAATAACACTAGGATTATTCTATCCTGAGCAATAAATTAAAACAGGATGATACTTGGGCCAATCACAGTGGCTCACACCTGTAATCCCAGCACTTTGGGAGGCTGAGGTGGGTGGATCGCTTGAGTCCAGGAGTTCAAAAACAACCTGGGCAACATGACAAAACCCCATCTCTACAAAATATACAAAAATTAGGCTGGGTGCTGTGGCTCACGCTGGTAATCCCGGGACCTTGGGAGGCCGAGGTGGGTGGATCACCTGAGGTCAGGAGTTTGAGACCAGCCTAGCCAACATGGCGAAACCCTGTCTCTACTAAAAATACAAAAAAAAAGAAAAAAAATTAGCTGGGAATGGTGGCGCACACCTGCAGTCCCATCTACTTGGGAGGCCGAAGCAGGATAATCGCTTGAACCGTGAAGTAGAGGTTGCAGTAAGCCAAGATTGCACCATTGCACTCCAGCCTGGGCAACAGAGGTGAGACTCTGTCTCAAAAAAAAAAACAAGAATAGCTGGGCACGGTGGCACATGCCTGTAGTTCCAGCTACTCAGAAGGCTGAGGCGGGAGGATTGCTTGAGCCCAGGAGTTTGAGGCTGCAGTCAGTTATGATGGCACCACTGTGCTCCAGCAGAGTGAGACTCTGACTCAAAATAAACAAATAAAAAAAAATAAAAAGGTGATATAGGAAATTGTGTGCAAATTAGATAAGCACAAACAATAGTTTCCTTCTTCTACCCCCAGAGTGGAAACAGCAGATACAATTTTGTGAAGATAATAAAACTTTGTGGATTATTTAAATAAAATCAATCTGAAAATAAAGATTCCATGCATAATAAACCGGTATTTATAGAACTTTAATTAAAAGGGCATTTTAACAATGTTAATTCTCGTGTCTGGCATATCTATTATCCGGTACACACATGCACGCGTGTGCACATATACACCTTTCCTTCCTCATTAACCAGTCTGAACAGTCAGCCTGCAGGCGGGAGCAGACAGGGACCCAGGAAGCCAGGGTGAAGAAGCTCCTAAATCAGATGGCTTCTGAGACAGTTTTCCCCTTCCCTCAGGCTGAGATATTCTGCCATCTGTTTTGATTAAACCTTTCAAAATTCAACTTGTGTTTTTCCTTCCATTCCTTTGAAATCTCCTTTAATTCAACAGTCTTTAGGCTTTCTTCTTTCCCTTAACCACCATCTGGTGCTGCTATTTAAAAAAAAGAAAGAAAGAGAGAAAAGAAAACACATACAACAAACACTTTGAGTTCCTTGGAAGAAAGGTATAATGATGAGGATAATTTATTCCCATAGTGAGGCCCATTACTATTTCCATGGCAACAGACTGTGATGTTCTGAACATGGGACTTTGTGATCATCACAAGAACAGAATGGCAAAAGGCCCTGTTCAGACTCTTTGTCCGTATGGATTCTTTGGGTAATCACCCTTGGTGGCTCCCAGTTGCCTACAGAATGAAGTGCAAAGACCTTAGGGTGGCAATCAAGGCCCTTCTAAATCTGGTCCAGTCATTCCAGGCTCGTCATCTGCCAATCCCAGGGCACATGGTCCTCTGGCATTCTCTACAACTCACTGTGCCCTGGACATATCACAAGCTCTCACGCCTCCATTCCTTTGCCTCCACTGTGGCCTCTCCTTACAATGCCCTTCCTCAACTTCCCTGTTGTTTTTCTTTTTTTAACCGAATGAAACCCTCCTCGTTTGAGCTTAGCTCAAATGTCAGTTTCTCTACAGACTCTTCCGTGGCTCACCCAGGCAACAGCAATAACTCTTTTCTGTGCTGCAGGCATTTTGCTCAAACAAGTATGATGATGCTAATGTTTTGTATCATAGTTATGCTCATATCTCCTTCATTCAAATTTGGATTATTTGCTCTCAACATCCATGCCTGTTTCATTTTTGTCAAATATCTCGATTACTTCACATGATTTCTCAAAACATCCTTGGGGGTGGGTGGTCAGGCTTTTAATCTCCATTTTACTGTTACAACACCGAAGTTTTAAAAATGTCAGAGATGGCGCCAGGTGTGGTGACTCACGTCTGTAATCCCACCACTTTGGGAGGCTGAGGTGGGCAGATCACTTGAGGTCAGGAGTTCGAGACCAGCCTGGCCAACATGGTGAGACGCCCCCCCATCTCTACTACAAATACAAAAATTAGCTAGGAGTGGTGGCATGTGCCTGTAATCCCAGCTACTCAGGAGGCTGAAGCAGGAGAATCTCTTGAACCCAGGAGGCGGAATTTGCAGTGAGCCGAGATTCCACCACTGCATTCCAGCCTGAGCCAAAGAGTAAGACCCTGTCTCAAAAAAAAAAGAAAGAAAGAAAGAAAGAAAGAAAAGAAGTCAGAGATGGGTAGTAAGTGACAGAGCCAGAATTCCGTGATAGAACGGAAAGAATGCGGACTTTAAAGTCAGGCATTTGGGGGCTCAGCTTATGTTAACTCTCTAATCCTCCATTTTTTTCACCTGCAAAATTAAGATTAAACAAAATCATATGTGTAAAGGTGCTTGGCACATCATAATATTCAAATAATGTTAGTTTTCTTCTTCTTTTCCCTCAAAGTCTACTTTCTAGCATCATCTAGAAACGTAAGACATTTTTTATTCCATTTTTGTTTCCCAAATTGTTATATGATGCTGAAACTCAGATGAACGAGCAAATGAATGTCTTCTGCATCTTCCAGAAAAAGGTATTGCCTTAATTCTCGTATCTGTAATCAAGTTTAAAAGAGAAGCTACCCGACAGAGTTGTAAAATTTAAATGAAGCTGATATAAATGATGAATTGATGGGTGCTGACGAGTTGATGGGTGCAGCACACCAACATGGCACAAGTATACATATGTAACAAACCTGCACG
>NW_012111919.1:6634995-6646406 GCF_000951035.1 Colobus angolensis palliatus | reverse complement strand
AAAAAAAAAAAAAACTTAAATGAAGCAACATGTGAATGCACGGAGCCCTTAGCACAGTGTTTGGCCCATAGGAAGCACTCGGGATGTTTGCAATTACATTACTATCATCATCATCATCTTCATCATCATTATCATGATTATGATCATTTTCTGTGTGTGTGACAGAATAATAGATCCAGTGAGAATTACAAAAATTAATGAGACAGTCTCACAACTCTGTCTTCAGGCTTCTTATTCCACGGCTTGCCCCTGGACTACAGGCATCTGTGCAGTCATTTACCTCTATAAGACTGCAGGCTTTAGATAGGGCTTCTGAATGTTATCTTGTCATTCTTTCTGTTGGGTGGACCTAAAACAAAACTTTGCAGAGGAGAAGCCTTCAGTAAAATTTGGTCAAAACAATTCTGGATGATAGTTCTCCAAAAATGAGCACAAATACTGAAATAAGCCTCAAAAGCCTCTGGTTTCTCATCACCAAGATATTAATCTTCACCAGCGGCGTATTGGCTAGGAGAGTCATTTTCACGAGCACTGCGCATGTCTGTAGATTATTGAACAGTGCTTTTGAATATTTGAGATATTTCCATGTGTAAGTTTTCTGCATAAGCTTTCTCTATAGGACACAGAAAATTCCCAGATTAGGAAATAGACTCTGCTCCTGATCTCCAGGGGATAGGCAACAGGGTCTTAAGAGACTGTGTCCTGGAAAACATGTCAACCAGGTGTCAAGCACACCCTCAGCTGGGTGATCTAGTGGTGGCATCACTTAGACATTTATTCAGCAAATATTTATGGAGTACATCTTTGATGTCAGGCCCAGTGTTGAGCTAAGTGAAACCATGAAATCCTGTTTAGCAATCTGTACCCCTCACCCCCACCAAACCAACCATCTAATGAGAAAGGACATTATTACCTTCAGATTAGGGATGTGTGTCTCAGAGTTTAAGAGACTTGTCCCAATAACACCCACTTAATGACAAAGGAAGGATTTACATTTAAACCAAAGTCTCTAAGACACCAGAGCTCACATATTCTGGTGCATTCTCAGCTCCCAAGATCACTTGCAGATTCCCCAAGATGCATCACTGGTGATGACACCCCAGTGACAGATGCTGGCCCACCTGTCCCCTTTCTTGCTGTCCATCATGTTAGAGTTAGGGTTGAAGTTAGATTTGCTGGTTTCACCTCTGGCCTTTGCTTACATTATGGCCTCTGGTCTGTGCCTCCTTGGAATAGGCAAGGTCCACAACACTCAGGGTACCAATGGTCATGGGGAGGGGGTTTGTGGTGTGTCCTTTAATACCTTCCTTTTCTTTCTTTTCCTTTTTATTTTTTGATTTTTTGCTACAGCTTGGGGGATGGGGGCACTGATTCTGACTCACTACACACTCTGAGAGCCTCTGACTCATCCCAGCGCTGGTGTTCTTCCAGCTCTGCTCAGTACACCCGGGTGTCCTTCCCCAGCTGCCTGGGATCGGCCAGACCCGTTCAGATGCACTTGGTTCAGCCCTAAATGACACCAAGGTTCATTAGTAAATTAGACACATACACAAGAATCAAAAACTCCCCAGCAACCAACAGGGCTTAGGCAAGTTTTGGACTGTGCTGAAGCCAAGATTAATGTGCAATACCATTAGAATTAATGAACTGCTTTGCATTCAAGCATATAGTTCACATTTACGTTGGTCATATTGAGAGTTAAAAGTTTATTTTTCAGTTTAAAAACTTACAAAAGTCAATTATAAATATGGAATATTGGTAGTTGAAAGTTAAAAGTTAATCATAATTTTTAAAAAGTTAACTATAAGTTAAAACAAAAAAGTTCTCTTTAACCAATATTTTAGACAGCTGTATAATAAAATATCCTTCACTACTTTGAGAATTTGTAAGAGATCACATTTATCAAACGTTAAGAAACAAGCTTTAATTTAGCTACTTAAATAATTATCCTTTTTGCTGTTCTCATATAGTAAATTACAGGTGTTTCTTCAAGTACATGAAGGGCTCCAAGTTCATTTAATTGTTCCTGATTGCTATTTTTATCGCTATGCAATCATTCCATTTCAAAAAAGAATTTTGTATTTGGTAGAATTTTGGCATTATATTGTCCTTTCTTCCCATGGCCCTGTTCTGCCTCAGTCTCCAGCAGAGCTCTCCCCTATTAATTTATCATCAAGAGGGTTTTGTCCCATTCTCTGACAACTTTGCTTACTCTAATTGTAAAACTTTTATTTCTAGCATTTATCATCTTCTAGGAGGCAGTCTTAATATGAGTATCAAAAATGCTGTCATCCTGGCCAGGCGCAGTAGCTCACACCTGTAAGGCTGAGGCGGACGGATCACTTGAGTTCAGGGGTTCAAGACCAGCCTGGCCAACATGGTGAAACCCCTGTCTCTACTAAAAATACAAAAATTAGCCAGCAGGTTGGTGCACGCCTATAATCCCAGCTACTTGGGAGGCTGAAGTCACTTGAACCGGGAGGCAGAGGTTGCAATGAGCTGAGATTGTGCCATTGCCCTGCCTGGGTGATAAGAGCAAGACCCTGCCTCAAAAAAAAAAAAAAAAAAAAAAAAACAAAGGCCAGGCTCAGTGGCTCATGCCTGTCATCGCAGAACTTTGGGAGGCCAAGGTGGGTGGATCACGAGGTCAGGAGTTCGAGACCAGCCTGGTCAATATGGTGAAACCCCATCTCTACTAAAATACAAAAATTAGCAGGATGTGGCAGCGTGCGCCTATAATCCCAGCTACTCAGGAGGCTGAAGCAGGAGAGTGGCTTGAACCCGGGAGGCAGAGGTGTAGTTAGTGAACCACCGCACCACTCCAGCCTGGGCGACAAGAGCAAGACTCTGTCTCAAAAAAAAAAAGGGCTTTCAGCCTGTAGTGAGTATCCTGTATAGCGGCAACGAACAACTTCCTTTCTAGGAAAAGCTGGCTTTCTCTCCATTTTTCAGAACAGATGTTTGTATTTTTTGATGAACCCTTATCCCGACTTTCTTCAGACTTCTTTTCTTTGGATTT
Source organism: Colobus angolensis palliatus (assembly GCF_000951035.1). Lineage (NCBI taxonomy): Eukaryota > Metazoa > Chordata > Mammalia > Primates > Cercopithecidae > Colobus > Colobus angolensis. The sequence goes on along the minus strand of NW_012111919.1, from coordinate 6,643,387 downwards.
TGACACCATGCTTCTTGTTTTCTGCCTGATCTGACACCTTAAACTTTTATTTTTGTACCTATGAAATGCTTATTTGTGAATATATGGTTATAGGCTGGAACTAGGGTTTTTGTTACCTCCCTCGTCCACATCTTTAAAATGTTTCCTAGTAATGTGTGTTCTGCAAGAAATAAAACTGAGCTATGGTTCTGCAGAAACTTGATAATGTTCTCCCTGGAGGGCTCCTCATTCCAGTCTTCTGGGCACCGGCCACGTGATCTTCCCTTACGGAGTGGGCCCTCAGCATGTACATTTTAGACGAATTTGGAACCAGCAAGTTTGGTAGGACAAAGGATGTTTCAAGGATTTAAAGAGAAAAGGAGTCGCCTACATTGAACTCAATCTCGTGCCGAAATTCTTGCAGTCTCTGCCACTGACACTGCATGTGTTCTGGCTTTCGGCAGGATTGTTCTCCCCGGCTTTGCTCTGAAACGTAAAGCCCCATTGCCCACTGCAAGTTTTAATGAAAAGCAGCTCATAAGCAAGTTACGTAACCTAATTGTAATCCAGGGATCAGCTTGGTTATATTATTTAAAGAAATAGCATCTATTTTCCGTGACCTGATTTAGGAAAGAAACTTAGGGAGGAAAAAAAAAAAATAACCAGTTCAGCATTTGGCTTCCCAGGCTCATTCTAATGAGAATGCTGGTACATTCAGAAACAATGACTTTTAAGAACATTAAACCCAGCTTAGCTCAGGGTTCTATCTCAAAGCAGCTAAAGCTGCTTAAAGCAAATTATAAATGATTATAAAATATGGAGCGTATTGTTGCAGAAAATTTGGTCATTTAAAAAGTTTATTTCCTCATCAATTCAACACATGCAAAATACTGACTAGATGCAAAATGGGGAATGCTAAAATGCATGGACTATGCTCTCAGGAAGCCTGAAGTCTGGCTAGGGGTAATGATAATGTATCAACATTGGTTCATTAGTGGGAACAAATGTACTACAGTAATGCAAGGTGTTAACAGTCGGGGAAGTGGTGATGGTAGGGGGGTGTTACAGGAACTCTGTCCTATCTTTGCAACTTTTCTGTAAATCTAAAAGTATTCTAAAATTAAAAGTTTATTTTTAAAAACCTGGTTAGGGAAACAGTTGGGTACACAAATAGAAACACATCCATCCTTGTTGCATGGTTTATAGAAATAAAACCAGGCCTGCATAATAGGCAGCTTCCTAAGTGGTATGATTGTTTTATGAACTTCGGAAGCACAAAACTGGATTAATCACAGTTCTGATTCATGTTAATAATGTGTCATGAATCGAGGGCTATGACTGGCCCGTTGGTTTTACATAAACCTCACTTCGTTTATTTACATTGTATGCGTTATAATGATACGAGAAACCACTTATAACCCCACCTCTCAGCCCAAAAGCCAAAGACTCTCCATGACATATATCAGCCTACCTGTTCCACTCCGTACCAGCTCCCAGCGTTCTTCTCAGCAGTAACTATTCTTTTACATTTTGTTTTTATCATACTTTGCTCTTCTTTATATTGTATTACACATTTGCGTGGGCCTCAACAGTATACTACTTTTATTTGTTTTGAATGTATTATATGCTGTCTTCTAGGACTTGTTCTTTTGGCTCAATACTATATTGCTAAGGTTGATCAGTAATCTTGTGATCATACTCTATTCATTTTCACCATTGTGTAACACTCAATAGCAGGAATGTACCACAATTTATTTAACCGTGTTTATCAGTGGTTTAATAAATTGTTGCTATTACAAATGGATTGTGCCATGAACATTTTTTATGTGTGTTCTGGTAAACATATGCTAATGTTTTCATTGAACTAGAGATTTACAAGATTTAACAATCTTAAAACTGCCTAAGAATTAAAGCTTGACAGTTCACTTACAGAAATTATGTTAAGCGTGTCTGGGGAAGAGCATACAATACAAATTCTTCACTACTGAAGCAAAGGAAAATATGAATTATACACTAATTTCACATCAGTTAGGATTTGATTTATCTATAACATAAAACCCAAATTAATCATTCCTTAAACATATATGATGCTCTCATGTAAAACATCTAGAGATGAGAAGTCTAAGGCCGTTTGGCAAGGTCTGCAGGACTGTCATGGACCTAGGTCTCTTTCAGCTTTTCAGTTTGTCATCCCTAGGGTGTGACTTTTATTCTTCTGGTCCAAAAGGGTTGCTCAACTTCTAGTCATTATATCTGCCTCCCCGTCAGCAAGAAGGAGAAAAGAAAGGAAGGAGAGTGCATCTTCCATTCAAGGACACTTTCCCCAAATTGCACATGACATTTCTAATTGCATCCTATTAACCAGAAGGTGGACACACAACTCTTGCTAGTTTCAAGGGAGGCTGGAAAACGTAGTCTTTATTCTGGTCGTCTTGTATTCAGCTAAAAAGCAAGGGTCCTATTACCTAAACGAATGGGAAAATAGACTTTGAAAGCAGTTAATAGTCTCAGAGAATTACTACAGCTAAAGTGAAAGCAGAAAAGAAACCAACCCATCAAGGCCTTATTTTGAGAAGTAGAAAGAAAAACTAAACAGTGATAATATCACCACCCAATCATGACCACTGTTAACTTGTTGAGATGTATTTTTCCAGACTTTTTCATCCATATAAAAAAACTACATATATGTTTCCAGTATAGCCACAATAATACCTATATCTATATCAATATATTCACATGTATTAGTCTGTTTTCAAGCTGCTAATATAGACATGCCCGAGACTGGGTAATTTATACAGGAAAGAGGTTTTATGGACTTACAGTTCTACATGGCTAGGGATGCCTCACAATTATGGCAGAAGGCAAAGAGGAGCAAGTCAACGTCTTACATGGATGGCATTAGGCAAATACAGAGTTTGTACCGGGAAACTCCCATTTTTAAAACCATCAGATCTCGTGAGACTTATTCACTATCCTGAGAACAGCAAGGAAAAGACTTGCCCCCATGATTCAATTACCTCCCACCGGGTTCCTCCCACAACACATGAGAATTCACGATGAGATTTGGGTGGGGACACAGCCAGACCCTATCACCACACATTACTTTTAAAGGGAAAATTTAAATTAGTGCTGTCAGTCAAAGGGAAAGACAGCTGGGTTGTTTTCCTCCCTCCTTAAATTCTTAATAAACTTCATGGGAAATGCAACATTGGAGCAACTAGAGAAAAGAGGAGAATGTGGTCCATAATTGGATGCTGATATTTCTCGGGGTGCCAAATGCAAAATATTAATAACTTTAGCTGCATACAGGATGCTCTGTAATAAAGATTTAGAGGTGAATTTAAAAGAAAATAATTAGTCATCCCAGAAAACTGCAGGCATGTCTTCAATGGGGATGGTAAAATACTCTGTGGACAGAAAAATTAATGGGCACAAGAACACTGGGGAAAGCCAGACTAATGGGGTTTTCCAGATCATTGGTTAAAAAGAGTTACAAGCATCAATAACTATTTACACCGAAGTACACGCCTTACCAGATGAGCACATGCTAGGCTCTCTGTTCTCTGTCTAAAAGTCTCCTAGATAGTGAACCAACATGGCATATGACCTTTGGTTAAGAAAAAGGACTATTATACAGAGCTGCAAATTCACCCAACAAGCACTAGGACTTACTCCCTGTCAGGTACTTGAGTACAAAAAAAGAACAAACCATGGTCCCCATCTTCATGGCGACTGTAGTATAGTAACGCAGACAAGTGCCTATAAAGATGAATTGACTGGGTACCGTGGCTCATGCCTGTAAATCTAGCATTTTGGGAGGCTGCGGTGGGTGAATTTCTTGAGCCTGGGAGTTGGAGATCAGCCTGCACAACATGACGAAACCCCATCTCTTAAAAAAAAAAAAAAAAAAAAGAAGATGAATTGATGTTTACCATGTGCCAGACACTGTACTAAGCACTTTACATGCAATGTCTGATTTGGCATTTATGACAATCTATTCTTACCCTCATTTGACAGATCAAGAAAATGAAGCTTGTAGGTCAGGTAATTTGATTGAGGTCACAAGGCTAGTAAGAATCTATGTCACATCTATCTGACTTTAGAGTCACCACTCTGGGCCACTGACCTAAACTATCTTACAGCCCAAGGGATCAGTGCTGTAATAGAAGTCTGTACAAAATTCTGAAGGAACACAGAAAAAGCATCAAATATCTGCCAGGGGAACATTTATACAGTAGTGTCTTAGGCTGTTCAAGAGGCTGTAACAAAATACTATATGCTGAGTGGTTTACAAATAACAGAAATTTATTGCTCATAATTCTGGAGTCTGGAAGTCCAGAACAAAGGTGCTAGCAGATTTTACACCTGATGAGAACCCACTTTCTCATAGAAAGGCCATCTTCTCATTGCAACCTCACATGGCAGAAGGGGTGGGAATCTCTCTGGAGCCTTTTTCATAAGGGCATGAATTTCATTCATGAGCATTCATTCTGCCTTCATGACCTAATCACCTCTCAAAGACCCTGCCTCCAAATACCCTCACGTTGGGTATTAGGCTTTCAAAATACGAATTCTGGGATGGCGGGGGGTGCGCATAAATGCTCAAAGCACACAAAGTAGCATAAAGATAAGAAAATATGAAGTATAAATATAATGTCAGTGAGTGTTAAAATAAAGATCAATGTGAATATTAATAAATGAATGGAAAAGATAAGATTTCTTCCACAGAGCCCATTAAACCTGAATTTTATAAGCAGCCTTTCTTACTGTTTTTGGCTACACAGTTCAATTCTATATCATCTAATGCCTTTATCCTGTTTTAGTAGTTACTTTTCTATTATTGACACCTTCACTTTTTATCAAGCCATTTTCTCTCTCTTTTTTTTTGAGATGACATCTCATTCTACCACCCAAACTTGACTGCAATGGCACAATATTTGTTTATTACAGCCTTGACCTCATAGGATCAAGTGACCCTCCTGCCTCAGCCTCCTGAGTAGCTGGGACTACAGGCATGCCACCACACCCAGCTAATTTTCTTTTTTGATATTTTTTGTAAAGACAGGGCTTTGTTATGTTGCCTAAGCTGGTCTTGAACTCATGGGCTCAAACAATCTGCTCACCTTGGCCTCCCAAAGTGCTGAGATTACAGGCATGAGGCACCATGCCTAGCCTCAAGCTGTTTTCTCCATATACACTGCCTCTGTATAATTATCAGCTCATAGACAGCAAAATGAAACATGTGTGATCTCTTAAAAAAAAAAATCACTGACTAGGGTATATTCTAGCATACTTGGCACTTAGTATATGCTTGAGTTGAAGTGATATCCATTTATGTAAAATTGATTCAGAGTAGTATCTATCAGAGATCAGCAGAGAAGATCCAACATATGGAAAACTGGAGTTTATAAAGAATTTAAAAAAACTAAAACAGAACTAATATTTAAAATTATAATTATCCAATAAAAATGTCTAGAAATAAAAGAATACCTGAATCTATCCATTGAAAGGAAGATACAGAGTTGAGTAAGAAGACTAGGCAAAGGTCAGATCATGTAGGTCCTTGTAGGCCACTGTGAGAAATTTAAACTTCAGTCTAAATGCAATGAAAATCCTTTGGAGGACTTCAATCAGAAGCACCAGCCTGGGCAATAGGGTGAGACCCCAATCTCTAAAAATTAAAAATTAAAAAAATAGCCAGGCACAGTGTGTTTTCCTGTAGTCCCAGTTACTAGGGAAGATGAGGCAGGAGGATTGCTTCAGCGCAGTAGTTCAAGGTGAGACTGCCTGGGTGACAGGGATTTTCTCTCTTACAGAAAAAAAAGGAAGCACCATTGTTTACACAAAACAGAGAAGTAGAAATGTGTGTGGACTTGAAAAAAAACTAAATGTGAGAATGAAGAAATGGTTTTATTTCACAATGCAAGGCCTTTCCACTTCCACTTTAATGATGGCAATAGAGAATTGTGCATACTCCTTCCATTTATCAAAATTCTCCCCATAGACAGACTAACTTTATGCAAACTTTTTGGCATGAAAATGTTGGGGACTAAGAACAGCAAGCAATTTGTGGATTAAAGATATAAAATTAGCACTAGAATTGTTGAGATAAGCCTGGTTTATCCTGGCTAGATGATAAGTATGGGAAGTGGCTGGGTAATCAGAAACTAGTTGTCAAGTTAGAACAAGAGCTCCAAAAATATAACTCAGGATTGGGGATGAGAGGGTGTGAGGAGGAAAATTCAGAAAACAAAGCTCAGGAGAAAGCCAGAACAATTTACACTGAGTATATCCTGGGAAATCAAAGGAAAAAAAGTCTACTAAAGGGAAGGGCGGTAGAAATGAGATCAGAGAAAAAAAACAATCAGAAAGATCAAAGAAAATCTGGTGCTTTCCGTCCAAATCTGTACCTTAATGGGTAAAGAAATATTAGGGGCTTCCCTGTCAAATGTTTCATTTTAACTTCACTGTTTATCTTATCTCTTTCTTAATTTTTTTTAATTCTTAAGTTTTCACCCTCTGTACCATAGAAAATTATATGTGATTTTCTTCAAGATTAAAACACTGACATGTATTGTTTTGGTTTTGACAACATGGGATATTAAGCTAATGTGAACGAACTCTCACTACAAGTATACTAAAATGCTTTATAAAATAATACAAAAATTTAATTACATAGTCAAGATTGAGAGAAAGAAAGGAAAAAAGAAAAAAAGAAAAGGAAACCACAAATGCCAAAAACAAAGAGTGATCCAAATTAGTGCAGTAAATCCAATTACGCTGTAGTAAACTGGAAAAGTGGATATTTTTTATGCCTCTAAGCTACAGAAATCCCCAAACTGGTCCAGGATCCATAAAATTTCTTAAGCCCTAGCAAGAGAAAATGTAAAACATCAAAGTAGAGTGACACTCACAGTTCAGGGCACTAAGATGAAGGAAAAATAACACCTTCTTCAAAAGTTCATAAAATATAAAAGAGATGAATCAATGAACCAGGATGAGGGAGAGCTCCTATGCACAACAATAGGAAGAATTAGTATCCTAAGAACTAGCTATAACAGCAAATCGGAAGGAGACTACTTACTACCCTAAATATCTATTTAGGTTACAGTTATTAAGGAGTTGACATCAAATTTTAAAACTTCTGCTCTGTAACTTCTGTAAGGATGATTAAAAGATAAGCCACAGATTGGGAGAAAATATTTGCAAACCACATATCCAACAAAGGACTTGTGTCTAGAACATGTAGGAACTCTTAAAACTCAACAGTAAAAAATAATAAAATAAAATAAAAATCCGATTTTAAAATGGGCAAAAGATATGACCATATATTTCATGTGAAAATAAATACAGGGCTGGGTGCGGTGGCTCATACCTGTAATCCCAACACTTTGGGAGGCCAAGGTGGGTGGATCACCTGAGGTCAGGAGTTCAAGACCAGCCTGGCCAAAACGGTGAAACCCCATCTCTACTAGAAATACAAAAATTAGCTGGGCGTGTTGGTGCGCACCTGTAGTCCCAGCTACTTGGGAGGCTGAGGTGGGAGGATCACTTGAACCCAGGAGGCAAAGGTTGCAGTGAGCTGAGATGGCGTCACTGCACTCCAGCCTGGGTGACAGAGTGAGACTCCGTCTCTAAACAAACAAATCAATGGGGTAAACTATCAATACATAGAACTTGAATGGATCTCTAGGGAATTATGCTGACTGAAAAAAACCGATCTCCACAGGTTATATGCTGTGTTATTCCACTCATATAACATTCTTGAAATAACAAAATCATAGAAGTAGAGAGCAGATTAGTGGTTGCCAAGGGTTGGGGATAAGGTGGAAGCATGAGGCAAATGGTTGTGGTTCTAAAGAGGCAGCATGCGGGAGCCTTGTGGTGATAGAACAATTCTGTATCTTGATTGTGGTGGTGGTTACACAAAGGTATACATGCGGCTGGGCTTGGTGGCTCACCTTTGGGAGGTAGAGGTCTTGAGCCCAGGAGCCCAGGAGTTTGAGACTAGCCAGGGTAACATGGTGAAACCCTGTCTCTACAAAAAGTACAAAATAATTAGCCAGGTGTGGTGGCATGCACCTGTAGTCCTACCTACTCAGGAGGCTAAGGCAGGAGGATTGCTTGAACTGGGGAGGTCAAGGCTACAGTGAACCATGATCATGCCACAGCATTCCATCCTGGGTGACAGAGCGAGAACCTGTCTCAAAAAAACAAACACAAAAATCCCCGAAGTTATACATGCAATAAAATTTCCTAAAACTGCACACACATACATACACACATAAACATACCTGTAATCTCAGAGCTTTGGGAGGCCGAGGTGGGTGGATCATGAGGTCAGGAGATCGAGACCACCCTGGCCAATACGGTGATACCCCGTCTCTACTAAAAATACAAAAATTAGCCAGGC
>NW_012111919.1:6627903-6634665 GCF_000951035.1 Colobus angolensis palliatus | reverse complement strand
AAAAAAAAAAAAAAATTGGTGAAGTATGAATTAAATAAGTGATTAAAGATACGTAAGGAAAAAAGAAACCATACTGCTAAAAACCTAGGCAGATTTTTAAAATACAGATATAACTTTAAGAAATAAAAACACTGTCACTGAAATGAAAAGTTTAAACAAGTTAAGCAGCAGGTTAGACATAGCTGAAGAGAGATTTCTTAACTCTCTGTTAACTCTCTCTTAACTCAAATGTTTCCATACTTACAAAAAAGATCTAAGTCCTTACATTGAAGGAACAAGCTGAAACACACACACACGAATGATGGTGAAACTACAGAATATCAGAGATAAAGTCTCAAAAGCAACCAGAGATAAGACATATGACTACAAAATAATAACTATTGGACTGACAGCAGATTTTTCATCAGCAGCAACAGCATCTTAAAGACTTGATTAATATCTTCAAAGAACTAAGAGAATATAACTATTTAAGCTAAAATCATATTTATAACTAAAGTATCCTTTAAAATAAGGCTAAAATGAGAACATTTTCAGAGAAATAAAAAATGTTTATTATTCACAGGATATCACTGGAGATCTATGAAAATCTATGAAAACTGTTTCCTCCTGGAGTGCCTGAAGAAAGAAATTGAAACAAAAATGATGAAGTGAGATGCAAAAAAAGGTTGAGATAAATGGGTAAACATGTAAATTAAATCTATACAAATATTGTAAAAACTATAGTAATAATATTGAAAACCAATTTGGGGTTAGAAATAATTGAAATTATAGAAACAATAGAAATTATTGACTGGTGAGTAAAATACCAATCAAGAATAAGATATCAAATGGGAAACAGGGGAGGTCAAATTTAAAGAATACAAGGGCATGGTGGCTCATGCTTGTAACCCTAGCACTTTGAGAGGCTGAGGCGGACGGATCACTTGAGGTCAGCAGTTCGAGACCAGCCTGCCCAACAGGCTGGTCTATCAAGAGGATAGAACTCTTGAGCAACTTTAAGCATTGTTAAGGCAAATGTACATGTTAAATATTAACAATAGCAAAAAAGCCTCTAAAAATATGAATATAGAATATGTGACTTCTGAGCCAATAAAGAAGAAAAGAGGACTTAAAAGAATCAAAATAATAGATGGCAGGAAAAGAGAAAAAGAGAAGCAAATGATGAGTCTGGCAAACAGAAAATAAGAAAATACAAAATAACGTGCTAAAATTAATACCAAGTATATCAGTGATCAAAGTAAAAGAAAAGAGATTATTTCTGTCGATTAAAAGTATACAGGCTGGGCAGTGTGGCTCACACCTATAATTGCAGCACGTTGGGAGGCTAAGGTAGGAGGATTGTTTGAGATTAGGATTCGAGGCCAGCCTGGGTAACATAGTGAGACCTGTCTCTACAAAAAAAAATTAGCCAGGTGTGGTGGCATAGGCCTGTGGTCCTAACTACTCAGGAGGCTGAGATGGGAGGATCACTGGAGCCCAGGAGGTCAAGGTTGCAGTGAGCTATGATTGCATCACTGCACACCAGCCTGGGTGACAGAGCGAGACATTGTCTTTTTTTTTTTTTTTTGACACGGAGTATCGCTCTGTTGCCCAGGCTGGAGTCAGTGGCACTATCTCAGCTCACTGCAACCTCTGCCTCCCAGGGTCAAGCAATTCTCATGCCTCAGCCTCCTGAGTAGCTGGGACTACAGGCGCGCACGACTACACTCAATTAATTGTTTTGTATTTTTAGTAGAGATGGGGTCCCACCATGTTAGCCAGCCTGGTCTCGAACTCCTGGCCTTGTGATCCTCCTGCTTCAGCCTCCTAAAGTGCTGGGATTACAGGCATGAGCCACCGTGCCCAGTCGGAGACACTATCTTGAAAAAAAAAATAGTCTACAATTCTCAGATTGAATTTTAAAAACAATAATGCCCTGCCGTTTATTGATGAGAAAAAAGTGATGGAAAAAATGAGGAAAATATATATCTCTTAAAAATCAGATACACCAATATTATTATTATACAGAGTAGACATTAAAGAAAAGATATTTTTAGTGGAAATAATACTCTATTATTACATAATAATAAGAAAAAGAATAACTCTTTTGGTTGAGCTCAGTGGCTCACGACTGTAATCCCAGCACTTTGGGAGGCTGAGGCAGGAGAATCGCTTAAGCCCTGGAGTTTGAGACCAGCCTGTGCAATATAGGAAGACCCTGTCTCTACAAATAATTTAAAAATTAGTTAGACATGGTGGCATATGCCTGTGGTCCCAGCTACTCAGGAGGCCAAGGCAGGAGGATCACTTGAGCCCAAGAGGTTGAGGCTGCAGTGAGGTGTCATCATGCCACTGCACTCCAGCCTGGGTAACAAGAAAAAAACCTGGTGTCAAAAAAATTTTAAAAAAAGAAAAACAGGCCGGGCACAGTGACTCACACCTGTAATCCCAGCACTTTGGGAGGACGAGGCAGGCAGATCACGAGGTAAAGAGATCAGGATCATCCTGGCCAACATGGTGAAACCCAGTCTCTGCTAAAAATACAAAAATTTGCTGGGCGTGATGGCGGGTGCCTGTAGTCCCAAATACTCAGGGGGCTGAGGCAGGAGAATCGCTTGAACCCAGTGGGCGGAGGTTGCAGTGAGCCGAGATCATGCACTCCAGCCTGGGCGACAGAGTGAGACTCAGTTGCAAAAAGAAAAAAAAGAAAAGAAAAAAGAAAAACAGAGAATAATTCTTTTTTGTTTTTGTTTATTTTCTTGAGACAGGGACTCTGTGTCATCCAGGCTCAAACACAGTAGCGCAATCACAGCTCACTGCAGCCTGGACCTTCCAGGCTCAAGCGATCCTCCCGCCTCCCCCTCGCAAAGTGCTGGGATTACAGGAGTGAGCACCATGCCCGGCCTAAAAAGAAGAATTATGTTTTGTTCAATGCTGTTTAATTCAATGTGTTGAACAATGTCTGGGACATAATAGATGCTCAATGAATTTATGGCTGATTAAGTCATAGGGAAGATACAGACCTAACAGCATAGCCTCGAAATGTGCAGAGAATAACCTGAAAAATGTCTACAGAAAAACTGAGAAGCCATAATTATCCTGGAAGATTTTCAACATTCTTCACACAGGAAATAATATCAAATAGAGAAATTTAGTTAAAGATATAGACTATTTTGTATAACCGACTTAACAAATTCAATTCAATGGACACTTACAGAACCTTACACCCAACAATTAGAGAAGGTGTAATTTTTCAAGATCATTTACAAGATCACATAGAAAACATTTACGAATATTGACTATGTAACATATCATAAAGGAAGTCTTAACAAACACTAACTAATTTCTATAGAGATCATGTTTTCTGAGCACAATGGGATAAAGTCAGAAATAAATAAGAGAAATGTTTTAATAATTCAGTTCTCAAAGAAAAATAATAACAAATATAAACTGCATTAAAATAAATAACTGAAAATATTGCATATTAATCTCATAGGACAAGGAACACGTAAGGAAAATTTACTGTGTCATATGTATATATTTTGAAAAGAAGAATGAGCCGGGTGCGGTGGCTTACACCTGTAATCCCAGCACTTTGGGAGGCCGAGACGGGCAGATCACCTCAGGTCTGGAGTTCAAAACTAGCCTGGCCAACATGGTGAAACCCTGTTTCTATAAAATACAAAAATCAGCCGAGCGTGGTGGTGGGTGCCTGTAATCCCAATTACTTGGGATGCCGAGGTGGGAGAATTGCTTGAACCTGGGAGGTGAAGGTTGTGGTGAGCCGAGATTGTGCCACTGCACTCCATCCAGCCTGGGCAGCAGAGACTCCATCTCAACAAACAAACAAACAAACAAAACAAAAACAACCAAAAAAGAAGGTACAAATAAACAATATTGGAATGAAATAAAGATATAACTATGATTACAATAAAAATACTTTGACCAAATGAGTGCCAATAAATTTGAAGACAAATGACATGTATTTTTTAGATAAATATAAATTATAACATTTAATCAGAAATAGAAACTTTTTTTTTTTTTTTGAGGCGGAGTCTCGCTCTGTCACCTGGACTGGAGTGCAGTGGCCGGATCTCAGCTCACTGCAAGCTCCGCCTCCTGGGTTCACGCCATTCTCCTGCCTCAGCCTCCCGAGTAGCTGGGACTACAGGCGCCCACCACCTCGCCCGGCTAGATTTTTTTATTTTTTTAGTAGAGACGGGGTTTCACCGTGTTAGCCAGGATGGTCTCGATCTCCTGACCTCGTGATCCACCCGTCTCGGCCTCCCAAAGTGCTGGGATTACAGGCTTGAGCCACCGCGCCCAGCCGAAACTATTACTAGACCTATAATCATAAAAGAAATGGAGTAATTGTTAAATTTCTCACAAAGAAAACATAAAGTTCATATGATTTTATAGGAAAGTTTATTTCCAGAAAAACGAGTTCAAAGATGGAAAGTTCATTTTATGAGGCTAGTATATCCTTGATATCAAAGCCAATGACTGTACAAGAAAGGAAAATTTTGATTATGAATATAAATTTTAAAAATCCTAAACAAAATAATAGCAATTCAAATCCAGGAATGTGGTTATTTTTTTCAATCATGAACAATTTGGGTTTATTGCACAAATGCAATAATGAAATGCATAAGAAAAAAAATCTGTTATTTCAGTTCAATTCATACATAAATTAAGGAAAACCATGTCATTATCTCAGAGAATACAGGAAAATCGGTCAATAACATTCTACATCTATTCATAACTTAGAAAAACACAAAACTCTAACTAGACTTAGCTAACTAGAAATACACGACTTTCCTAACCTGAAAAGCGGTATCTACCAAAACCTTCGGCAAACGTTGTATTCAACAGTGAAATGATGGGCCGGGCACAGTGGCTCATGCCTGTAATCCCAGCACTTTGGAAGGCCAAGGCAGGATGATGGCTTGAGTCCAGGAGTTTGAGACCTGCCTGGGCAACATAACAAGATCTCATCTCTACAAAATAATTTTTAAAATGTGGTGGAGAGGTCAGGCGCAGTGGCTCATGCCTGTAATCCCAGAATTTTGGGAGGCTGAAGTGGGCGCACCTAAGGTCGGGAGTTTGAGACCAGCCTGGACAACATAGTGAAACCCCATCTCTACTTAAAATACAAAAAATCAGCTGGGTATGGCGATGCACATCTATAATCCCAGGTACTCGGGAGGCTGAGGCAGGAGAACTGCTTGAACCCAGGGGGCAGAGGTTGCAGTGAGCTAAGATCATGCCACTGCACTCCAGCCTGGGTGACAGAGTGAGACTCTGTCTCAAGAAAAAAAAAAAAATTGGCAGGTAGTCAAGGCTGTGGTGAGCCGTCACTGCTCTACTGCACTCCAGCCTGTGTGACAGACTGTGACCCAATCTAAAAAAAAAAGAAAGAAAGAAAAGAAGAAAAAAGTGAAATTTTGGAAACATTTTTAAATTCAGGGGAAAAAAAAGACAAAGGTGACTGCTATCCCGACTTCCATTTAACTTTGTACTGGAGATCCAGCATAAGAATCAAACAAAATGGGTCAGAATTAGAACCACACAGATAATACTATCATAGCACGTTAATCATAGTTATTTCAAAATTCCCTGTCTGATAATTCTAACATCTCTACCATATCTGAATTCTGGTTTTGATGCTTCCTCTGTCTCTTCAAACTGTGTTTTTGCATCTTAGCAGGCTTGGTAATTTTTTGTCGTAAACCAGACATGATATTGATTAAAAGGAACTGAGGTGGACAGGCCTTTCATGTGAGGTTTGGTGTTTATCTGCTTGGGAGTCAGGCTTTATTTTCTGTTTGCTGCAGCTGTAGGTGTCAGAGGCTAACATTTCCTCTGGTGTCTTTGTTTCTCTCTCCCCTATTGGCTTTACATTTCCCTAGAGATTTCTTAAGTAGTGTGTAAGGCATGCCATTCTTTAAGCTGTATTCGCCTGTTACCATACAGGAGCCCTGTTGCTGTGTGGGTAAGGTGTTGGAAGAAGGGATGGGTTCTACAGACCTACGATTAGGTCTCAGACTTTTAGTGAGTCTGTGCCCCGTGTCCTGACCTTCACAAGTTCTTCTCAGCTTTGTTTTCTTTTCATTCCCCCCTTAGGTGACACAGAAAGGCTAGAGGGGGGCAGAATTTAGTATTTCCTTTCCATCAGGTTAGTCAATCTCTGGTAAAACCCCAGTTAGTTAGGCCCTGGTAAAACAGTTTCTCTTGAGAGCTGGCCTTGTTGAGGAGAATGGAATGTTCTGAGAATATTTCGAAATGGTTACTTTTCCCCTCTCCCTGCCAGAAGGACAGGGGATTCATCTCCAGTGTCGACCATGAGACTGTGAAGGGCTCCTGGAAGTAAAACCCACAGAAGTGTGGGGGTCACCAGGACTGAAACTTCCCGGAGCCTCTAACTCTCAAATGTGCCCACACTGAGCCTCCAACAACTCAGATGAAGCAGTAAAAATCACTGGCAAAACTCATTACATCTCAACTCTCGAGTAGATGTCTTTATTATTTTTAAACTTCTTTTATTTGTTATCATTTAATAATAATAAATTATTATAATTTATTGTATTTATTATTTATAATTTATTATAAACAAATTGAATAGAGATGGGGTCTTGCTGTGTTAACCAGGCTGGTCTCAAACTCCTGGCCTCAAGTGATCCTCCCAGCTCAGCCGCCCAAAGTGTTGGGATTACAGGTGTGAGCCACCGCACCTGGCCTCTTGAGTAAATGTCTTTTTTTTTTTTTTTTTTGAGACAAAGTCTT
>NW_012111919.1:6582461-6627787 GCF_000951035.1 Colobus angolensis palliatus | reverse complement strand
CCCAGCTAATCTTTGCATTTTTAATAGAGACGGGGTTTCACCATGTTGGCCAGGCTGGTCTCAAACTCCTGACCTCAAGTGATCTACCTGCCTTGGCCTCCCAAAGTGCTGGGATTTCAGGCATGAGTCACCATGCCTGGCCCATGTCTTTTTAATATTAATATTCTGTGTAATGAGATGGGACAGACACAAAAAACACTTTTCCACACCGAGGAATGGTGGTACTTTTCGCAAGGAAAACCTCTTATGTATTGTTTTGGGCTATGAGCTGAACTGGCCACTTTTTCATAGAAGACCATTTTTACTTGAAAGAAAGACTGACAAACTATAGTTATCCAGACTTGAGAATTTGGCAGGCATTTTTCTCAAAAAAAACGAACAAAATGAGCCTGTCACTTCAAGGAAAGCGACTGACTGCATCTGTTGCTAACAATAAATTCTGAGCTTTCAAGCAAAAATTAGATTTTTGGAAAACTTATGTCCACCACCATGAACTTGATGGTTTCCCAATTTTTAAAAACCTTTATGAATGTGGGTTTTTGATACTGTAGAATGAAATCTGTCAACATTTGTAAGACCTACATAATTCAGTGAACCAATATTTTCAAAATGATCAAGAAAGATCAATAGGTTTTAAC
This sequence comes from Colobus angolensis palliatus, assembly GCF_000951035.1. NCBI lineage: Eukaryota > Metazoa > Chordata > Mammalia > Primates > Cercopithecidae > Colobus > Colobus angolensis. Next base: position 6,627,149 of record NW_012111919.1, on the reverse strand, counting down.
ATAATAGAGTATGAGAAATACATTGATATGATTTCAGATTCCACTTTGCAAGTAATCTTTAAGAAACTATTATTTGCTAACTTTTGATTTAGTTTTTTTCATAAAGAATATCCCAAATTACTGAGGCTATTAGAATACTATTCTCTTTCACAACTGCATATCTGTGTGAGGCCTGTATTTCTTCATGTACTTTAACCAGACAACATGTTGCAACACATTGAAGGTAGAGGCAGATAAGAGACTTGCAGCTGACTTCTATTAACCCAGACATGAAAGAGATTTACAAAAATATAAAACAATGCCCTTCTTCTCATTAACTTTCTTGGTTTGGTAAAATATAGTTTTTTTTTTTCACTAAAAAGCATGTTATTTGTGTTAAAATATGATGGGTTTATGATTTTTAAATGAATTAATAAATAGATATTTTCACATTTCTCAGTTTTAATTTCGAACACTATAAATACCAATGGATATAATCCATGTCAACAAAAGCTACTTAGGGACCTTAATAATTTTAACAGTATAAAACGATCCCAAAAGCAAAACTTTGAGAACAATTGCCCCAAGAAAAATATCTCCAGCTGGGCTTGGTGGCTCGTGTCTGTAATCCCAGCACTTTGGGAGGCCGAAGCAGGAGAATCACAGGGTCAGAAGTTCGAGACCAGCCTGACCAACATGGTGAAACCCCATCTCTACTAAATATACAAAAATCGGCCAGGCGTGGTGGTGCACGCCTGTAACCCCAGCTACTCGGGAGGCTGAGGCAGGAGAATCGCTTGAACCCGGGAGGCAGAGGTCGCAGTGAGTCGAGATTGTGCCACTGCACTCCAGCCTGAGTGACAGAGCAAGACTCCATCTCAGAAAAAAACCCAAAACTCCCCCATCCCCCAAAAGACACATACAAGACTATTCATTGCAACAATGTTTGTGATTACCCCTCAAATTAAATTACTTAATGTCTTTCAATGAAATTGGATGAATACCTTTTGATGTAGTCACATAATAAAATATTTTTTTAAAGTTAAAAATGAATTTATTCGATTTACACGTATTGGCTGGGTGTGGTGGCTCACCCCTGTAATATCGGCATGTTGGGTGGCCAAGGTGGGTGGATCACCTGAGGTGAGGAGTTCGAGACCAGCCTGGCCAACATGGCAAAACTTGGTCTCTACTAAAAATACAAAAATTCGCCAGGCATGGTGGCATGAGCCTGTAGTCCGAGCTACTTGGGAGGCTGAGGCAGGAAAATTGCTCGAAACCAGGAGGTGGAGGTTGCAGTGAGCTGACAGCGTGCCACTGCACTCCGGCCTGGGTAACAGAGCATGATTCTGTCCCAAAAAATAAATAAATAATTTGCAAAGATTTACATGTATTAATGTGGCTGATTCTGAAACATGGTGAGGGAAATAAAAACACTTTGCAAAAAGAGAAGTACAAAATGACACCACTTACATTTCAAAAACAGAGAGAAGGATATCTTTGTTTATAGATGCATCTGTATGTAGTAAGAATACATGCCTGTAACCCCAGCACTTTGGGAGGCCGAGGTGGGTAGATCACGAGGTCAGGAGATTGAGACCATCCTGGCTAACATGGTAAAACCTCGTCTCTACTACAAAAATTAGCTGGCCATGGTGGCGTGCACCTGTGGTCCCAACTACTTGGGAGTTTGAGGCAGGAGAATCACTTGAACCCAGAAGGCGGAGGTTGCAGTGAACCAACATTGCACCACTGCACTCCAGCCTGGCAACAGAGCGAGACTCTGTGTCAAAAAAAAAAGAATATAAACCCCTGATTGTGGCTTACCTAGAAAAATACCTACTAACCTCAGGATGGGAGGGGGGATTGGGACCAGGGGAAGAAGGGGTAGGTTTTAATGTATACGCAAATTGTTTAGAAAAAGTTGTGAAGTAAATGTGTCACAAAGTTAATATTTACTGATCTGGGCCTTAGGTGTTGCTTCTGTTCATTTGAAATATTCCAGTATGAGCATATGCTTATTTTTAAATGCCTCAGTGCATTTGCTCTCAGTTAGTAAAGAAAACTTCAACTGGCTGTTTCCCGATGGAATCCACTTTCTCCACCCCAGGCTGGACCGCCAGCTGCCCCGCTTTTTGCCGGCTGCTTGCTGACCCTAATAGATGACTTGGGATATTTGAAGGGTAATGTCTTTTCTGTCTGCAAAGCTCTTGATCCTGGATTCTCAGTCATGGTTGCAAAGGAAATTCTCCCTCAGATTTCTTACAGAACTCCTGCAGCTGTCAGGCAGGGCAAGAAGCCAAAATACCCAGGGAACAACTTGAACAGGCATCAGCATAGTTCCCGCTTAGAGCAGGAGTCCCAACACAGAGTATCCTGTTCCTGTTCCTTTTCCTTTTGAAGCCAGAGAGCAAGCCTTTGATTTGTGTGGTGATGATTATCATGTAGCCTGCTGGGTGTACTGGGCTCTGGGAGTGGAGCTAAGAGGCACCTAACTCCCCCAGAGCTCCCCGGAGCCTCCTGAGCCCCAGTAGATAACTTCATAGTCGAGCTGAGATTGTCTCTTTGCCTTTAAGTTCGTACATGCAGCCTGGAGGCCACTCAGCTTCCCGGTATTTTCATTAAGAATCCCCTCAGCAGCCATTTTCAGACTTCATAGCCGCTGATAAGGAGGAAAGAGCTTGCTATTCTGGCTTGCTTGCTGTTTGAAGAGCACATCCCCAAAGGAATTGTATGTGTCCCAGATTCAACACAGCTGTTAATTAGAGCCGAGAACACTTGGTTGACCCCTGTGTGGCTAATTGCTAGAATTGAGAAGCGTCTCTAAGGGCCTGCCATGATAACAACTGAAAATTGTACTGAGCCTCACCTAATGCTTCTGGATCCAGTTCAGGATGGAAAGCAATAGGCTCCCTGCGGTTCCTGGCACAGGAGAGACAGCTATGTGCTGAAGGAGCAGTATTAAGGATTCTCTTCAGTGATTAAAACACCCACATTTCACTTTGGATGTGCGACTTGAGGCAGTGTGCTCGGAAGGGCTGATGGGAGAGCTCTGAACTGTGCAATGGCGCAGGCGTGGCCTACTTCGGAGGGCTTCGGCTACTCCCCTAACATTGTGGTCTGATGCCAGCAACGCCACCACCTCGCCTCCAGTTCTGTGGGACGGAGTGTGAGACAACTCCTGTCGGGACTCTAGGCCAGCTTCTGAGGTGGGGCCTCAGGCAACCATTCTGTTACCTAGCCCTTAAAATGAGAAAAACGCTTAAAAATCACCCAGCTCCCTGCCGGGCCCACAAGAGTGGCATCACCTCCCTGCCCCATTTGCTCTGTGGACAGGGAGCAACAGTGGAAACAGCCGGAAACAGAAAGGTGGGCTGACAAGAGCTCAGTCTAGGTGGGAAAGGAGAGGAGATGAGGAAAAGAGGCCTGAAAATGAACTCTGGAAGTCGGACAGACTGTCAGAGGGACAGTGGTCAGGGAGAAGAAAACGGGGACCGTGACACAGAGAGAGGAGGAGGCGTGAAGGATGGAAGAGGAATGGATGAGACCAGCCAAGGAGCGTGATAATAGAAGTGGCTCTTCCTCCTTTCTCCTCGGGTCCTGGGGAGAGAGAAGACAGCAGAACTGATGGTGAGTGTTTTAGCCTTCTCAGCCAGCAGGCCCGGAGCATACCCCAGATAGTTTAGTACTCTGGCCGACTCCACCCCCTAGGCCTGGCCTACAAGAGGTGACCTGGAGCCAGCAGTGTAAGGAGAGACTTGTGATCCCTTTTCCAGAGGAGGCTCAAACTATGGGTCCAATTCCAGGGAGTAACAGCAATAGAAAAGCAACCCAGAGTCAGCCTTGCCCAAGGCCAGTTTGGGGAAAGACCCAAAGGAAGCTGGAGGAAAAGGAATCAACTTCACTCTCTCCTAGACCATAGACTGGCTGTCAAGGGTACCTTGCTCCAGGGACAGCTGGGAACCCCACAGATCTTGAGTCTCTAATTGAACCTTTCAGACCCTTTCTTCTAACAGACACTTCTCACTAACAAACATACACAGAGGGCCCTGGGAGGGTTCAGCCTATGTCGAGCAAGGGTAGGGGAAAAACAGAGACAACAAGCATGGTTGCTGTCTGCAGTCAATGGCTTGGATAAAAAAACAAATACGGGCTGGGCATAGTGGCTCATGCCTGTAATCCCAACATTTTAGGAGGATTGCTTGAGCTCAGGAGTTTGAGACCTGTCTGGGCAACATAGCAAGATGCCGTCTGTACAAAATGCAAAATAAAAAAACATTAGCCAGGCATGGTGGCAGGCAGGCATCTGCAGTCCCAGCTACTCGGGAGGCTGAGGCAGGAGGATTGCCTGAGCCCAGGAGTTCGAGGCTATAGGACTCTAGGCTCATTCCACTGCACTCCAGCCTGGGTGACAGAGCAAGACTCTGTCTCTTAAATAACAGTTGAACACACAAGAAATCACAGTGTACAACACTGAAGAGCATCAAATGATTAGCTAAATAGTGTAGTGTGGGCTCAGAGTCTGTAGGGACTGGAAGGTGGGCCAATGAGGGCTGGAGTAGTCAGGGAGACTTCACCGAGGAGGTAGGACTTGAGGATCCGTGAAGACTTCCAGAGTCTTCAAAGTCAGAAGTGCTTTGCGTGGGTAAAATGACACAGCTGATCTCACTTGACTGGAAGGCTCATGGTAGAGAAGGATGAGAAGTCATGGTCCTTTATTGCCGTAAAATGTACATGAAGTTTTATATTTTGAGACTTTTCGTGTAAGTTTTCATAATTGTTCCTTACAACCCTTCTAATAAAAAATTATTATTTTCAGAATTAGAAAATAGCTTAGATTTTATACCATCCAGGCTCCCCATGCTACATTTAATAAAATGAATCCCAAAGGTCAAGGGAGTAACTCAAGTTTACACAGTTAACAAGAGCCAGGACCCTAAGTTAGGTCTTATTATTGTACTCAAACAGACTTTTCAAAAACTGGATAGATGCAGTTTTGTTTTCATTTATATGGAATTACTTTCTAAAATAGAGACCTACATGAAAAAGAGTAATTTTATATGTTTTGTTTCCCTACAATAAGAGAAATATATGATCTTCATAGAAAGCTTAGAAAACATAAACCAAAAATTAAAATCATCCATAATCACCATAATCACAGCATCTAGTTCATAGGCTTTTTTTTTTTATTAACAACAACAACAAAAAAAAAAACAAAAACCAGAGATGGGGTCATGCTATGTTGCCCAGGCTGGATTCAAACTCCTGGGGTGTGCTCAGCTTCCTGAGTAGCTGGGACTACAGGTGTACACCACTGCACGCAGCCCTAGGCTTTTTGAAAATTATTAAAAGTTTATATTATTTTCAGTTGATCCTTACATACAAGCAGCTTTATCAGGAGCAAATGTCTCTGGTACCTTTAAAGAAGAGGCATCTCAAGCAGGACAATGTAATAGGAAGGGTTCCAGACATAAGGTCTGGAAGCCAAAGAAAGATCTAGGATCAAGTTCTGTTTCAGTCATTACCAGCTGTGTGATCTTCCATAAGTCAGTGAACTTCCTTGGGTTTCGCTTCCTCTTTTGCAAAATGCTGGGGGTCCACTGATCCACTTAGATGTCTGCTCTGAGTCTGGACTTCAAAAATCAAGCATTGTAAACTTGGAACAGTTTGAGGCCGGGCGTGGTGGCTCACACCTGTGATCCTAGCACTTTGGGAGGTCAAGGTGGGTGGATCACCTGAGGTCAGGAGTTCGAGACCAGCCTGGCCAACGTGGCGAAACCCCATCTCTACTAAAAATACAAAAATTAGCTAGATGCACATCCTGTTGGCGCATGCCTGTAATTCCAGCTATTCGGGAGGCTGAGGCAGGAGAATCGCTTGAACCTGGAAGGTGGAGGTTGTAGTGAGCCAATATTGCGCCATTGCACTGCAGCCTAGGCAACAAGAGCGAAACTCCATCTCAAAAAAAAAAAAACAAAAAAAAAACAACTTGGAACAGTTAATTAAAACAAAACAAAACAATATGTGATGTTTTTAAAGGAATGTAACAGCATGTTAAAATAGGGCTTTTCCTTTCTCAGAGTTTTGGCTGAGGCTCCAAAGCTGAGAACAATAGCTTTCAGTCCCCCCTCCACATCCTAAGTGAGGTACAAGACTGTCTAGGCAGGACTTGCAAAGTGAGTGGCCTTGTGCCAGTTCTGCCATGGTTAGACCTTCACCCATCTCCAGGCTTCCTAAGAGAAGGGACAGAGAGGCTGCTTTCTGATATCAATGGAAAAAATTCTTCAGGGAAGGCTGGTGGGTGGCAGTAGAGCAAAGCCAGGGGACCCAGAAGGAACAAGACACGCGTGCAGAAACCGTGGGGAAGTTTGTGCCAGGTGGACATGAGGAAGAAAGCTGGACTTGAGTCATCTTACAGACCCTATCTAAGAGGACCTTCTGGATGATTCCAACATAAGAAACACTATGCAGGACGGTCAACTGGAATTCAAGTCATAAAGGGGAGAATGGAAGAGCCTAGCTGAAATAGGCACTGTCCAAGCCAAGGGAATGCTTAGCAGGAGGGTCAAAGGAGGAAGGATCTCTAAACAAATTCTCAAAAGCACCTCACTAGAGAAATACCCATTAGATCTGCTACTCACCGAGGGTGCTGTGATTACAGAGCCACTGAAGGCCTCTGTTTCTTTAATCCCCTCTCTCCTGGGCCCAGCTAATGCAAGAGGAGGTGAAACAAAGAGAAGAAAATGACTGGAACCCACTTCTTCCCTGTATGCTTACAAGCCTAAGTTTGTTCACACTAGTGACAGGGAGAACTTTAATTTGGATAAGAAATTAAAATGTTGATATTAAATTGGACTGAACTTTTCAATACCTGATGATAAACAGAAAACCATGGGTAGGGGCTGGGTGCCATGTCTCACGCCTGTAATCCCAGCACTTTGGGAGGCTGAGGTGGGCAGATCACTTGGGCCACGGAGTTAAAGACCAGCCTGGGTAAAATGAGGAAACCCTGTCTTTACGAAAAACTACAAAAATTAGCTGAGTGTGGTGGTGCACACATGTGGTCCCAGCTACTTGGGAGGTTGAGGTGAGAGGCTCAGCTGAGCCCAGAACGTCAAGGCTACAGTAAGCTGTGATTGCATGACAGAGCAAGACCCTATCTCAAAAGAAAAAGAAAAAATCATGGATGGGTAGGGAAGAAAGATTTGAGAGAGGAGGGACAGTCTTTCTCAATCCATTTTGTGCTACTATAACAGAATACCTGACACTGAGTAATTAATAAGAGCAGAGATTTATTTATTACAGTTCTGGAGGCCAGTAAGTCCAAGGGGCCCACATTGATCAAATAACTTTCTTCCTTCCTTCCTTCCTTCCTTCCTTTCTTTCATCTTTCTTTCTTTCTTTCTTTCTTTCTTTCTTTCTTTCTTTCTTTCTTTCTTTCTTTCTTTCTTTCTTTCTCTCTCTCTCTTTCTTTGCTTCTCTTCCTTTTTTTTTTTTTTTTTGACAGAGTCTTACTCTGTCACCCAGGCTGGAGTGCAGTGACATGATCTGCAGTTCTCCAGGCTCAGTTGAGTAGCTGGGATTACAGGCGCCCGCCACCGCACCCGGCTAATTTTTGTATTTTTAGTAGAGATGGGGTTTCACCATATTAGTCAGGCTGGTCTTGAACTCCTGACCTCGTAATCCACCCACCTCGGCCTCCCAAAGTGCTGGGATTACAGGCGTAAGCCACCACGCCTGGCCCCTTCCTTCCTTCCTTCCTTCCTTCCTTCCTTCCTTCCTTCCTTCCTTCCTTCCTCCCTTCCTTCCTTCCTTTCTTTTTCTTTCTTTCTTTTTGAGACAGGGTCTTGCTCTGTTGCCCAGGCTGGAGTGCAGTGGTGTAGTAATGGCTCACTGTGGCTTTGACTTCTCAGGCTCAAGCAATTCTTCCACCTCAGCCTTCAGAGTAGCTCGGACTACAAGTACATGCCACCACAGTCAGCTAATTTCTTTATTTTTTGTAGAGATGAGGTCTCACTATTGCACCACACTCAGCTAATTTTTTTATTTTTTGTAGCGATGAGATCTCACTATTGTTGCCCAAGGTGCTCTCAAACTCCTGGGCTAAGAGATCCTCCTGCCTCATCCTTCCCAAGTGCTGGGATTACAGGGGTGAAGCAACACATCCGGCCTAGCAAGGACCTTCTTGCTGCATCATCCCATGACAAAAGGTGGAAAGCAAGACAGCATGGACCCATGCATGTACATGAAAGAGAGGAAGAGAGGGAAGGAGCGAGGGAAGGAGGGAGAGAGGGAAGGAAGGAGAGAGGGAAGGAGGGAGAGAGGGAAAGAAGGAGAGAGGGAAGGAGGGAGAGAGGGAAGGAGGGAGAGAGGGAAGGAGGGAGAGAGGGAAGGAGGGAGAGAGGAGAGGGGAGAAGGAGACAATGAGGGGAGGGGAGAGGGCTGAAATCATCCCTGTATCAGGAACAACTCTGGCAGTAACAAACCCACTCCCTCAATAATGACCTTAATCCATCCATGAAAACAGAGCGCTCATGACCTAATCACGGCTTCAAGATCCCACCTCTCAACACCATTGCATTGGGGATTAAATTTCCAACATGTGAATTTTGGGGGACACATTCAAACCACAGCTCAGTTATAAGATAGGACAAGTGCTTTCTGTTTGAGCCATCCCAAATCCGTCCTGTTTCATATACTGGTTACAGGGGAATAACTTTGGGGAGTTGGGGAAGGATTGATTGCAAACAGGAGAGACTGGCGTCTATTGTCTAGATATTAGACAATGAGGCACTGTGGGCTGAAGCTATTCCTGAGGTAAACCTGGCAAGAATTAATGACTGCTTAGATGTGGAAGGGAAGAACGGTGGATGACTCATGTCAGCTTCTAAAGTTTCTAGCCTGAGAGTCTGAAAGATGGCGACTTGATGGATAGCAATGAATGCCACATTCTACAGCTGAATATGTGCTCTATAGAGACCACACACTTAGGTCAACGATGCTGCGTTTTTGGAACTCTTCAACTGAGTTTCTTCGGAGCCAATGGCTTCTGAGCCAATTCATGAGTCATATAAAAGAATCAATCTCATTACTTTTCTTCAGTTTTTCATTTAGTCCATCACTTAGCAAGCTTTCGTTAAGTGTTCCTTATACATTATGATGCATTGTATTAGTCACTGCAGAGAAAAATCAGCAGGATATGGGGTCAGTCCTCAAGGAGCTCAGCCTACTCCAGTAAATAATGGGGTAACCATGGTTTTTGTGGCCTTATCCCCCTTTAACTTCTTTATGTCACTGTTCTTCATGTAAAAAAGAGCAGAGTATCATGTACACTGGGTATAGACCATCTTAAGTCCATGACCTTATCACGTTTTGTCTGAGTTATGTCAGGTCCTGCAGAACTTAGGTTGTTATGACAACATGACCCAGAAACTCGATCTCTGTCCAAATTTGTACTTTCTAAATGTAAGCAGACCCTCAAAATCAGTCTAAAAATCACTGACACAAAATGTACCCACACAGGCCCCTGCAAATGTGTTCTCTCTGCTTGTCTGTCTCTCACTATACTTGTAATGCACACACACACACACACACACACATACTTACAAAAACACACTTACTCATAGCAATCAGATTCCATTCAATCTGATAACAATATATATCTAGTATTAAGAATACCAAAGTTTTAAGCTAAATCCTCTAGGGAATATGAAAAATTTAAAACATAGTTCTTTCTTTCCAGAGGCCCAAAACTTAGTAGGAAAAACAGATACATTTATAAATAGGGATATGTAGGCCGGGCGCAGTGGCTCATGCCTGTAATCCCAGCACTTTGGGAGGCCGAGGCGGGCGGATCATGAGGTCAGGAGATTGAGACCATCCTGGCTAACACGGTGAAAGCCCATCTCTACTAAAAATACAAAAAATTAGCTGGGCGTGGTGGCATGCTCCTGTAGTCCTATCTTCTTGGGAGGCTGAGGCAGGAGAATCTTTGAACCTGGGAGGAGGAGGTTGCAGTGAGCCAAGATCGTGCCACTGCACTCCAGCCTGGGTGACAGAGTGAGACTCTGTCTCAATAAATAAATAAATAAATAAATAAATAAATAAGGATATGTGATGCAAAGTAAGCAATGAAGTGATGTAATAAAAGAATAAGCCAATTAACAAAGGAGAAAATCTATAATAACCTCTTATACTTAAGTTGCTAATTTTTTGGACCTCAGGGGCAGAGATCTGAGTTCATCATACTCCAGTGTGTTCAACAAACATTCTCATAGCACCTATTATGTGGCAGGCACCTTTCTTGGCTATGAGAATATGTGAGGGTTGTTGTTTTTTTTTTAAGAGGCGGAGTTTCATTCTGTTGCCCAGGCTGGAATGCAATGGCATGATCTCGGCTCACTCCAACCTCAAGTGATTCTCCTGCCTTAGCCTCCTGGGTAGTTGGGAATACAGGCATGTGCCACCATGCCCGGTTAATTTTGTAGTTTTTTTAGTAGACATGGGGTCTCACCATATTGCCAGGCTGGTCTTAAACTCCTCGTCTCAAGTCATCCACATGCCTCGGCCTCCCAAAGTGCTGGGATTACAGGCGTGAGCCACCGTGCCCCGTGAGAATATGTGACTTTTATTTAAATTGGGGATACAGTAATTAAACAAGCAAATATCTGATAGTGGTGACAGTGGAAAAATTAAAAGCAGGATGGTGAGATAGCAAGTCCTTGGACGGTTCTTTGGTTTGGGTGGTCAGAGAAAGCTTCTCTAAGGAAGTGACATTTAAGTAAGACCTGTGCAACAGAAAGGAGCCCACCTTGAGAAGGAAGGCCAGAAGGATGAGCATCTCAGACAAATGGAACAGCTACCCCCAGCAAGAATGCATTGTGTGTGCTGGAGAAACTAAAAGAAGCCAGAAGTGCCTGGAACACTGTGGGCTAAATGGGGAGAGTAGGATAAGATGAGATTGGCTAGGTGGGCAGTGATCAGGTAACGTAAGACTAGATTTGAAATATAAAGTTTGACCGGTCCTTAAGCACATTGTACACACACACTCACACAATGTGAACATGCATACACACACACACACACACACACACACACACATATTTTGGAACACACAGTTCCAAAAATGTTTCAAGTTTTGGCAGAACTGGTGGAATCTATGACTGCTTTGGAAGAAATAACATTCATTTGGATCAAGCTTAAAAACTCATTACTTTATATCCACATCTAATACTTAATTTGACTAGGAAAATCTGAAGAACGAAAGGATATTTGCAAACTGTACATAAGTTCTAAGTTTTATCGATGGTATCACTCAACAGAGTGTCGGAAAAGTCATGGCCAGGGACTCCCCGAGAACAGTTTAAAAACAAGAAATCCCATGATAGCAAGCAGAAGGGGTGAAGCGATTCCCACTCTGAAGGGGTGAGGAATGGCAGTTTTTGCTGTGCTTCTCATTAAGCTGGAGGTGTGTGTTTGCCACATTCTCGTCATTGGTTCTGGACAGGAGGCCCCTCTCGTATTTTATATTGCCATTTCCTCAATCTTCACTTCGATAGGCATCCTCTCTAGTATGTTTGGAGTATGTCCTCAGAGACAGTTATTTATGTTTGATAGCTATGTGGGTTATGTTCCATGAATGTGATTTTAACCAGCCAACATGATACTGTTCTATCTCTCGTTTATTCACGCCATACTATGAATTTTAGTTCATCCATGTTGCTCTGTATATCTCTAATTCATCACTTCTAATTGCTACAGAGTGTTTTGTGATAAGGACCCTTCATATTTTAGTTATTCATTTCCCTAGAGATGGATACTAGCTTGACGCACACATTTTTTTGTTTTTGGAGACGGAGTCTTACTCTGTCGCCCAGGCTGGAGTGCAGTGGTGCAATCTCGGCTCACTGCAACCTCTGCCTCCCGGTTTCAAGTGATTCTCTTCCCTCAGCCTCCCGAGTAGCTGGGACTACAGGTGTGTGCCACCACACCCAGCTAATTTTTGTATTTTTAGTAGAGATGTGGTTTCACCATGTTAGCCAGGCTGGTCTTGAACTCCTGGCCTCAAGTGATCCACCTGCCTCAGCCTCCCAGAGTGCTGGGATTACAGGCATGAGCCACCATGCCCACTGACACACACTCTTTACATGCAATGAACATCCTCATAAAGGTGAACTTTTGGGTCTGAAGTGAGCTTCTCTTGGGGGTTGCAGGGCCAAAAAGGCTCCTGTCACTCAGCTTCTCTGGGGAAGGTTGGATTGCTGTCCCAAATGAATGCACTAGTCCATGTGCCCACTATATTTTCGCAAATGACTTCTACAGAATACAAAGTCTTGGGGACATTTGGTGGCATGTTCAAGGTCAAACATTTACAAGTCTCAGAATCAAGATCCAAGTCTTCCCCTTCAGTCTACAGCTTTTTCCATTGGGAAAATGCCTTTCTGAGGAAGCTGACACTTACCTACACGGATGTTCATAAACACAGATGCAAAGTTTAGTTGAATTACTCTTTAAGATGTATAATTATCCTTCTCTGCCCCTCAATCCATGATGCTTGATTGAAATGCAGCTACAGGAGACACTAGTTTTTTTTTCTTTGCAAGGTCAAGGTTTTATTTCCTTTCATCATGAAATCACCTGTTCTAAGCAAGTATGTGCTAAGGATAAGTTACTTCCTTTCCATGGAGGAACTTACCATCTAATTTCCTTTCATAGCACAGTCAACATTAATACAGATAGTAGATTTTGTAAAATTATCCTGTAGTTTTGTTTTCTTGCATCTGCATCCCATCACTTCAGAATCCCTCAAAATTGGCAGCTTGACCTGGTTCCTGTTCTCCGTTTCCAGAGACTACAAACTCCCTCAAACTTCAGATCCCCAATATCAGTCATTTAGGAAGATATTTTTGAGGCTGGTGGACACTGCCCAGTGTGTATGTAGCACAGTGAGTTTATTGAGGGCACAGTGCTTTCTGAGCAGGTATGACAGAACCAAAAACTGAATCCATTTTAGCTACAGTTGGTTGTGCCCTTGGGTTTGAAATAATTACTTTCCTAGACATGTGGTTCCCAGATGAAAGCCATGCTGTGATTTGATTTTTTTTAATGCAAAAAAAAAAAAAAATTTTGTAGCAGAAAATTCATCACCAACATGTTGAGGAATTTGATGACTAAAAATAATCTTTCCACAGAATGCATTAACGTGGTGTGCAGATTTGGGAAAAGGATGAACCCAATGGGGAGTCTGTATGATTACACCTGTAATCCCAGCACTTTGGGAGGCCAAGGCAGGTGGATCATGAGGTCAGGAGTTCAAGACCAGCCTGGCCAGCATAGTGGAACCCTGTCTCTACTAAAAAGACAAAAAATTAGCCAGACATGGTGGCAGGCGCCTGTAAGCCTAGCTATTTGGGAGGCTGAGGCAGAAGAATCGCTTGAACCCAGGAGGCAGAGGTTACAGTGAGCCAAGATCACGCCGCTGCACTCCAGCCTGGGTGACAGAGCGAGACTCCATCTCAAAAACAAAGAAGAAAGGGAATGACATCAACAATGAACTGGGGCAGCTTTTGTCTTGCTTAGCATCAAGAGGCTGTCCCACATGACAAAACAATATTTGAATCAATTAAATAACAGATGATTACAAATATTATGGATACTAGCCCTCGAATCAAATTAACTCCCTAAAGGCAAGTTACAAGTCAGGGAGAGCTCAACACAAGATATTCTCAGCATCTTTTGATTCTGTGTTAGAATCTGGACTTGACAGTCAACTACATACACAATTAGGTGGCGCCCACTCTTCCTTCTCAGAAAATGGTTCTCCTTGTTCCTGGAGGAAAAAAACCACGTAGTTGCTTCAAAAGTAGAAAAGCATTAAAGCCAGGAATTGTCATGGGGCAGGTGGATAGCATGAGTAATGCTAGGTGAAGGTTGAAAACACTGACGTATTTAAACACTGAGTCTCTAAGCCCAAGGCCATTCATTATTAAGGCTCTAGGGACTTGGGACCAAATTTAGTCTGCATTACTGGTTTTTGCTTCTGTTTTTGTATTAGCTCCAATGTGTGGGGTTTTGACATTGGTTTTTCTGTGTCCTGGGACAGGCATGAAGTCTCTAGTTAGCCCTACTTCCCCCACTCCCTGTTGCCTTATAACCCCACATGTTGGTTAATTTTATGTGCCAGCTTGGGTGGGCCATGGTGCTCAGATATTTTGTCAAACATTATTCTGGATATTTTATGTGCAGGTGTTTTTCGAATGAGATTAACATTTAAATCCGTGAACTTTGGCCGGGCACGGTGACTCATGCCTGTAATCCCAGCACTTTCAGAGGCCAAGGCAGGCAGATTCCTTGAGGTCAGGAGTTCGAGATCAGGCTGGCCAACATGGTGAAACCCTGTCTCTACTAATAATGCAAAAATTAGCTGCGCGTGGTGGCAGGCACCTGTAATCCCAGCTACCCGGGAGGCTGAGGCAGAACTGCTTGAATATGGGAGGCAGAGGTTGCAGTGAGGCAAGGTTGTGCCACTGCACTCCAGCCTGGAGAACAGAGTGAGACTCCATCTCAAAGAAAAAGAGAGAGAGCGAGAGAGAGAAGGCAGGAAAGGACCAGAGAGAGTGAAAGAAGAGATGCAAAGGCTTCCATCCCATTGATCTTTCTGTTGATTGTCTAGCTCAGCACTGTCCAATAGAAATAGAATGCAAGCCATACATATAATTTTTAATTCCCTAATATCACATTAAAAAGTATAAAAAGAATAGATAAAATTAATGTTAACAATGCATTTTATTAATGTGTTTTATTTAACATAATATATTGAAAATATTGTCATTTCAACACACGGCACCAGCCACATTTCAAGTACCCAATACACATAGGTAGTGGGGACCATGTGAAGAGCACAGCTCAGTATCCCAGAACTCACTTCCTACAGCCCCCAGGGCCTCCCAGCACCCTGCTCTCTGATCACAGATCCCAATCACATTTCCCTCCATGATCCAGGGTTTCCCTGCCATACACACTCAACTCTTCCAACCAGATAGGAGAAATTTCACTTGCTTTTTTCATCTTATTTTTCCTCTGGCTCTAAACCAATATCTGACCTTCGGCAGTGTGCTTCATTTCGCCTGCTCTGGCGAGAGGTAGTGAGATTTTGTTTCCTCTTTCCCTGTTTCATCTTTGTATATCTGGCATTTGGCATACAACCTGGCACATGTCACTGCCACACAGGTGGGGGGCTTTGGAGCATTTAAACAGGAGGGAGGTTCGGAAGACCCCGTGAGGATAAAATCATGAAGATCAGGCTGTCTATACCAGGTGCCTTGATGAGCTATATCTTCACTTTTGGGATAAGTGTTCAAAGCCTTCAGGTTTCCCCCCTTGAGCTGACTTCCCACAGGCAATGGTCAGGCCAGCTGTATGGCACAGAGCCTCCCACAAGCCGGACTCAGCAATGTCTGAGAAACCCAACTGAAGTGAGTTCAGGCAGAAGAGACTAGCCGACTGTGGGGCCTGGACTGAGACTCGGGCAGGAATACCTACTGGAAACTGGCCCGGGGAGGGAGCCATGCGGTTCTCTTGAGTGAAGAGTGTTCTGTGCAGCGGGGGACGCGTTTCTGCAGTTGGAGGAGCAGCTCGCAGCTTAGAGGGAATATCACCCCGGATATGGCTGTGACAGCAACCATCTCACCAGGCCAGTTCCACACTATAGTTCTGAGATTTGTTATTGGAAGCTCAGCCGAGAGCCTGTTCTTCCAGCCCTTCCAATGCTTATATGAGCTACTTAATAAATTCCTTTCTGCCTAAGCTAGTTAGCATAAACTTTATTGTTGAAACCAAGAATCTGACCCAATGTAATTAATTATAGTATCAGTCTTAGGGTTTTTCTTTATACTGTTAAGTGCATTTATATCTCTGTTATCTGAGGCAAGGCTCTGGGGAAATGGGCATGCAATAGGAATATAAATTGGTAAAACTTCTAGAAGGGCATGATGGTAGTATTTATTTAAACTATAAAGGCACTTACCCTTTTAACCAGTATTCCAATTATAAGCATTTGTTCTGCAGATACACTTGCATATACAGAAGCTGAGTTATGTACAATTGCAGCATTGTGTGTGAGAACAAAATATTTTAAATCACCTGAAAGCAACAAGAAGAATAAGAAACTTTATCTTGATGAAATGACTAAACTGCTTTTACCTGGAACTTTAATATATATGAAGGAAGGCTGTCTTCTATGGTGATAATCCAATTAGGGTAAGAAGGAGAACCAAATCAATAGCTAGAGTGCAGAGTGCAGGCAGAGCTGGCAGGACTCAAACTGCTCCAACACGAGTGGATACTCTGGAATGCAAAACCAAAATATCTGGCTTAGAACAAACTTTTGTGCAGGCCAGTTATTGAGGCTCCGTTGGAACCCATTTGAGACCACGAAGGGGCAGGGGCAGCAGGGTGAGGAAAGAATCTTGGCACAGTGACACAGGGTGGAGGGACAGCTGTCAGTCATAAGCAGCCCTACAGATACTAGCCTTTCTCTCTGTAGAGGAGCAAAGGGTAGACCAGCTCACACAAGCACACAGACGAATCCCTGCTGGAATCATGGGGACTCAGGTAGGGGTTTGCCACTCTGCTCTGGTGCCTTCCCACAGCAAAGAGGCTGTCTAGGCCGCAGGGGCTCTAGGAGACACTATTCATGCTGTATTCCACGTCAATGGCGCCCCCTGGAGAGAAGACAATTTGGATGTTGTCCATTGGAAATAGTGTGTGTCAACCCTGCAGGGAAAGTACCCTCATTCAAAGGTGAGAAGTAACTAAAAGAGAAACAGCACACAAATCTTTAGGAAGATACAAGAAGGAGAAAGGAGGAAATCAATAGGGAAACAATTGGCAGGTAAAGAATGCAGAAACATCTTGCCTCAAAACTGGTGAAAATCATGACCAAGTACAGTAGTCCCCTGCCCTTATCCACAGAGGATACGTTCCAAGACCCCCAGTGGATGCCCAAAACCACATTTAGTACCAAACCCTATATACTATGTTTTTTTATACTACGTTTTTTCCCTATATGTGCTTTTTTTTTTTTTTTTATGAGACAGAGTCTCGCTTTGTTGTCCAGGCTGGAGTGCAGTGGCGTGAACTCTGCTCACTGTAACCTCCACCTCCTGGGTTCAAGCCATTCTCCTGCCTCAGCCTCCCGAGTGGCTGGGACTACAGGCGTGAGCCAACATGCCCAGCTAATTTTTGTATTTTTAGTAGAGAGGGGGTTTCACCATGTTGGCCAGGCTGGTCTTGAACACCTGGGCTCAAGTGATCCGCTCACCTCGGCCTCCCAAAATGCTGGGATTACAGTTGTGAGCCACTGTGCCTGGCCCCCTATATGTGCATATCTATTTGATAAAGTTTAATTTCTAAATTAGGCACAGTAAGGCTGGGTTCAGTGGTTCATACCTGTAATCCCAGCACTTTGGGAGGTTGAGGCGGGAGGGTCACTTGAGCTCAGGAGTTCCAGACCAGCCTGGGCCACACAGCGAAACTGTCTCTACAAAAAGTAATATTAGCTAGCATTGTGGTGCATGCCTGTAGTCCCAGCTGCTTGGGAGGCTGAGGTGGGAGAATCATCTGAGCCCAGGATGTTGAGGCTGCAGGAAGCCATGATCAAGCCTCTGCACTCCAACCTGGGTGACAGAATAAGACCCCCTCTCAAAAAATAATTATCATCATAAAAAACTAGGCATAGTAAGAGATTAATGACAATAACTACTAATAAAATAGGACAAATTAAATAATGTAATATAATAAAACTTATGTGAATATGATTTCTCTCTCTGTACTGCACCTAGTTTTGGACCTTGGTAACTGAAGTTGAGAAAAGAAAACTGTGAGACTACCATAAATCTCCATAAACTCCAGGAACTAAAGTAAAAATAATCTCTATATAACAAGCACTCAAAGCAGGGATACAAGAGTTCAAGGAAAAAAATGACAAAGCAACTGAAGATGAAAAATGAGCTGGCACTAACGTTTTCTTTGAGGTAGAATTACATAAAGTCTTAGATGTATAGCCTAATGGATTTTTTTTCAAGTAACCATACTCATGTAACTACTACTCTGCTACAGATATGGAACATTCTCGACATCCAAGAAGACTCCTTTCTGCCCCCTCCCAGTCAAAAGTAATTGCTGTTTTGATCTCTATCATCCACCATAAATTAGTTTTGCCTATTGTTGAATGTCCTATAAATGAAAACATAGAGTAGATATTCTTCTATATCTAGGTTCTTTCACTTTACCTTATGCCTATGACAGTCATCTACATAGTTGTGGAGAACTGTAGTTCATTCTTTTTCAATATTGTGTGGTATTCCATTATATGACTATGCCACAATATATTTAAGTATGAATATTCAAGTTGTTTCCATTTGTAAGTGTTATGAATAAAGCTGCAATGAACATCCTTATACATATCTTTTGGTGAATATAAGCATTCATTTTCATCAGGAATATACAAAGGAGTGGAATTTTTAGGTCATAGAGTATGTGTATATTTCGCTTTGGCACCATTAAGTTTTCCAATGTGGCTGTACCAATTTAAATCAGGAATAAATGCTCCATGTCTTTGCCTCCACTTGGTTTTCCTTTTAGTTTCAGCCATTCTGGGAACAGCACCTCATTGGCTTTTTCACTTACATTTCCCTGACGCTTTGAACCTTTTCATATGTTTATTTATTGTGAGGTACCAGTTCAAGTCTTAGCCCAGTTTTTATTGGATTGTCTGTCTTGCTTACTGATATGGGGTTCTTCATATATTCTGGATAGGAGTCCTTTGTCAGACATGTAAATACAAATATTTTATTCCCATCTGTGTCTTGCCTTTCACTCAAATGATGTCTTTTGATGGAAAGAAGTTTTTAATTTTAATCAGGTCCAACTTACCAATATTCTATTTTATATTTGGTAATTTGTGCTCCCTGTTTGAGAAGTTGTTGCTGACCTCAAAGTCATGAAAATATTCTCCCACTTTCACATTTACTTTTATGATCCATTTCAAATTAATGTTGATGTATGGAGGGATGTAGGAGTCAAGGTCCATTTTCTTTTCTATATGGGTAGCCAGTTAACCTAGCACCATTATTGAAAATAACATCTAAACCAGGCATGGTAGCTTGTGTGCCCCAGCTACTTCAGAGGCTGATGTAGGAGGATGTGAGTCCAGGACTTTAGAGCCAGCTTGGGCAACATAGTAAAAACCCATTTCTTATATTTATCTTTTTTTTTTTTTTTTTTTTTTTTTTGTGGGACAGAGTCTTGTTCTGTCACCCAGGCTGGAGTGCAGCAGCATGATCTCAGCTCGCTGCAACCTCTGCCTCCTAGGTTAAAGTGATTCTCATGTCTCAGCCTCCCAAGTAGCTGGCACTATAGGCGCATGCCACCACACCCAGCTCATTTTTGTATTTTTAGTAGAGACAGGGGTTGCACCGTGTTGGCCAGGCTGGTCTTGAACTCCTAACCTCAAGTGATCTGCCCGCTTGGGCCTCCCAAAGTGCTGGGATTACAGGCGTGAGCCCAATCTCTTAAATTAAAAAAGAAAAGAAATAACATCTTTTCCCACCGAATTGCATTGGAATCTTGTTATAAGTCAGGAGTCTGTACCTGTGTGTGTCCCTTTAGCCCAGAGAGTAGACCAGCTCGGTAAGTACTTTCTTGTCTTCCCACTTCTCCTCTCCTTCCTACCATGTCCTTTCCATTCTAGCTCTTGGTAAAAGTTCCTGAGAGACAGAATCTAGCTGGGAGGCAGTCTAGGGAAGGGAGGGTGATAGTGAAAAAAAGAGCAGCAGTTGACCCCTCCCACCTTTCCTGGATCACAGCCTCTCACCTGCAACAGGCCCCAGCTGAAGGAAGGGAGAAGGTTAATCACTAGCTTCAGCCTGAGAATGTGAACTAAAGGGATTGTAAGGATTTTTATTACTCAAGAGTGACTAGAGATGTGATGGAAATGCTTGAGTTTCCATCCAGAAGGGAAGGCAAGGGCTTCCTGCACCGAACAGCTTTAAAGGGAAATTAGGAGATAAAAATAAAGTTGCTTCTATGGTCACAAAGCACAAGTCCTGCCTGTTCAATGAGCCAGTTACACACAAAAAATCAGTTAAGCCAGAGTAAATTCAAATACCCGAATTTAATGTGTGAAGTTTTTCATTATTTTTCATTCTAATTATTGCTTATTATTAATGATTAGGATGATCTATTAACAGACATTATATGTAGAGACTGATCAAGGTATGTGTAGACGTCAAGAGAAGGAATAAAAAGGCTCTAAATATGTATGACTTCTAACAATTATCCATACTTGAAGAAAGTCATATATAATGAGAGAGTACAGGAAATGTTTAATATCAAGAATAGGCTAATTAAAATCAAAGCCAGTGATCACTACTCACCTGGTTCAAGCTCATAAAGGATGACTTAATCACATCCTTACATCCATTATTCCACATATAAGGAGGACTGAGTCCCTCTTCTCTATTTCCACCCCATCCCCAGCACCTCTCCTAGGTATTCTGAATGTAACTTTATTTATGCAAATAAACCAACTAAAATTTTCTATACCCAGTTTTTGGTTCACAAGCTGTCTTCTGCTGTATTGGAGGCCAAATAACATATATATATATATTTTTTTTTTCTTTTTTTTTTTGAGGTGGAGTTTCACTCTTATTGCCCAGGTTGGACTGAAATGGCGTGATCTCGGCTCACTGCAACCTCTGCCTCCTGAGTTCAAGTGATTCTCCTGCCTCAGCCTCCCGAGTAGTTGGAGTTACAGGCATGTGCCGCCAAGCCCGGCTAATTTTGTATTTTTAGTAGAGACGGGGTTTCTCCATGTTGGTCAGGCTGGTCTCGAATTCCCGACCTCAGGTGATCAACCCACCTCGGCCTCCCAAAGTGCTGGGATTACAGGTATGAGCCACCGCGCCTGGCCATAATGTTTTATTTTCTTAAGTCCCAACTCTTCTCCTTTACATTCTGAGATGGAGATATCACTGTTGAACATCATGTATGCATTTTGAAGATAGATCTCCCAAGCCATGATCTTATTCTTTATTTTAAGGTGATATAATAATCTTGGAAAGTTATGGCAGCAAGGAAGCACATAGAGATGACTTTTCAACTTTCCGTGTGCCTGCAATGAACTAAGGGATATTTAGACATTTTAATCAGAGATACCCAACTGGTTATATTACCTATAATAAACTTGTAATAATAACATTAACTTGTAATCCTCAAAGGTTATCCAAAACTATATTGTTGATTGCACAGATCCATTCCTTTATTTCAGAACAGTAGTGTACACTTGCTTTTTTTTTGCAGAGCATGACAACCTTCTAAGCCAAATCTCATTTTTGAAGTGGAACTTCGCATGTGCAGTGTTCTCCCCACGGTTGAAAGGTTTATGTATTAGTTGTGGAGGGAATACAATTCTTCTTTGATGTTTCTATGAACATCGAGTTTCCCAAATTTTTGCAATTCATATCACAGACAAGGGCAAATTTCCCAATCTATTGAGAGTCCTTATAAATGAAGACCAGTCCGCAACAAAAAAATGGGCCAAAAAAAATAAAAAGTATGGAGCGTTTCCAGAAAAGGAAATATAAGCAGATTTTTTTTTTTTCTTTTTTTCTGAGACCGAGTCTCACTCTGTCATCCAGGCTGGAGTGCAGTGGTACGATCTCCGCTTATTGCAACCTCTGCTTTCCGGGTTTAAGCAGTCCTCCTGCCTTAGTAGCTGAGATTACAGGCGTGCACCATCATGACCAGCTAATTTGTGTGTGTGTGTGTGTGTGTGTGTGTGTGTGTGTGTGAGTATTTTTAATACAGAAGTACAGACGGGGTTTCACCATGTTGGCCGGCCTGGTCTCAAACTCCTGACCTTGTGATCCACCCGCCTTGGCCTCCCAAAGTGCTGGGATTGCAGGCATGAGCCACCATGCCCAGCCTTCTTTTTTTTTTTTGATACGGATTTTCACTCTTGTTGCCCAGGTTGGAGTGCAATGGCATGATCTCGGCTCACTACAATCTCTGCCTCCCGGGTTCAAGCGATTCTCCTGCCTCAGCCTCCCAAGCAGCTGGGATTACAGGCATCTGCCACTGCGCCCGGCTAATTTTTTGCATTTTTAGTAGAGACAGGGTTTCACCAGGTTGGCCAGGCTAGTCTTGAACTCCTGACCTGAGGTGATCCGCCTGCCTCAGCCTCCCAAAGTGCTGGGATTACAGGCATGAGCCATCATGCCCAGCCATGAGCAGATTTTATAAAAATGAAAAGATGCTCAGCTTTATCCTAAGAGAAATGACATTGTAAATGATGCAATTCCACTTTTACCTGCAGATTGGTAAGATCAAAAAGTTTTATGACACATCTAAATCTGCAAGACTGCAGAAAAGTAGGTACTCATGCATTGCTGGTGGGAGTGTGAACTGATACAAATTCTCAAGACAGCAATTAGCAATGTCCATCAAAATTACAATAGAATATACACAGGCTGGGCTTGGTGGCTCACATCTGTAATCCTAGCACTTTGGGAGGCCGAGGCAGGTGGATCACTTGGGGTCAGGAGTTCCAGACCACCCTGATCAACATGGTGAAACCCCATCTCTACTAAAAATACAAAAATTAGCCAGGCATAGTGGCGGCGCATGCCTGTAATCCCAGCTACTCGGGAGGCGGAGGCAGGAGAATCACTTGAATCCAGGAGGCAGAGGTTGCAGTGAGCCGAGATCCCGTCACTGAGCTCCAGTGTGGGCGACGAGGAAGACTCTGTCTCTAAAAAAAAAAAAAAAATTACAAATCGAATACATTTGTTTGTCAAAGCTTACAGAATTGTACAGTAAAAAATGATACATTTTATTTTATGTAAACTATACATTAACTTTTTTATGAAAAAACTAATATTAGTCTCTTCAAAATAAATTCCATATTGACTTTAAAGATAAGGAGAGGATGGCTGGGCAAGGTGGCTCACGCCTGTAATCCCAGCACTTTGGGAGGCTGAGGCGGGAGGATCACGAGGTCAGGAGTTTGACAGCAGCCAGGCCAACATAGTGAAACCTCGTCTGTACTAAAAATACAAAAATTAGCCAGGCATGGTGGTGTGTGCCCGTAGTCCCAGCTACTTGGGAGGCTGAGGTAGGAGAATCGCTTGAACCCAGAAGGCGGAGGTTGCAGTGAGTTGAGATCATGCCATTGCACTCCAGTCTGACAACAGAACGAGACTCCGTCTCAAAAAAAAAAAAAAAAAAGATAACGGGAGGATGAAGTTGATCTATACTTACTGTTATGCAATAAACTCTAGACATATTAATTAAAAACTCAAGGTGCAGAATAGTATGTGTAGTATATACCTTTTAAGCAAAGGCAAATGATGACATATACTTATTCATATATATATATGTTTGTATATGCACATCTCTAGAAGTACAAACACAAACAGTGGTAAAGTTACCTCCAGGGAGGGAGCCTGGAAACTGAAGCATAAGAGGACTTACTTTTTACCGTCTCTGCATATATGTATATATATATATTTTTTGAGACAGAGTTTCACTCTTGTTGCCCAGGCTGGAGAGCAATGGTGCGATCTCGGCTCACTGCAACTTCCGCCTCCCAGGTTCAAGTGATTCTCCTGCCTTAGCCTCCCAAGTAGCTGGAACTACAGGCATATGCCACCACACCTGGCTAATTTTGTAGTTTTAGTAGAGATGGGGTTTCTCCATGTTGGTCAGGCTGGTCTTGAAATCCCAACCTCAGGTGATCCGCCCGCCTTGAACTCCCAAAGTGCTGGAATTACAGGCGTGAGCCACCGTACCCGGCCTATATATATACACTTTGATTCTATTTGGATTTTCTTCCCATGGTAGGCATTATTTTTTCAAGTATAATAAAACCTAAGCCTGGCGTAATTTCAGCACCTTGGGAGGCCAAGGCAGGCGGATCGCCTGAAGTCAGGAGTTCAAGACCAGCCTGGCCAACATGGCGAAACCCCGTCTCTACTAAAAATACAAAATTAGCAGGGGATGGTGGCACACACCTATAATTCCAGCTACTTGGGAGGCTGAAGGAGGAGAATCGCTTGAGCCTGGTTGATGGAGGTTGCAGTGAGCCGAGATTGGGCCACTGCATTCCAGCCTGGGCAACAGAGCAAGACTCTGTCTTAAAAAAAAAAAACAACTAAACTAAAAAAGTGTGTGTTGGGGAGAATATACGAACACATATATCCTTGGCCCAAAAACTTTACGTCTAATCATTTATTGCAAAAATATATTTACCCAAGCACAGATTGACATATGTACAAGATTGTTTATTGTAGCATTGTTTTCAAGAGCAACTGAACTGTCCATCAATAGACATTAATGAAATCATGCTATTATGAAATTGTGGGATACTTAGACACTACCAAGAAGAATGAGGAAACTGTTTATGTACTACATGCAAGTACATCCAAGATATCTTCAGTGAAAAGAGCAAGGCTCAGAAGGTCTATACACCAGTGTCGAGGCAAAGGGGGAATATAATACATTGTTTGCTTAAATATGTAAAGTCACTCTGGGAGGCTACATCAAAAGCATGAAATGGATTAGCTCTGGGGAAGAGAATTGGGCAGCTGGAGAACAGGAGGGGGAAGGAAAGTTTTCACAAACATTTATTTGTACCCTTTGAGCTTTCAGCCATGGGAACAAATTTCCTACTAAAAATAAAATATGGCCAGGCATGGTGGCTCCCATCTGTAATCCTGGTGCTTTGGAGGCCAAAGTGGGAGGATTACTTGAGGCCAAGAATTCAAGACCAACCTGGGCAACATAGGAAGACCCTGCCTCTACAAAATCTTAAAAAAAAAAAAAAAAAAAAAAAAAATTTGGCCAGGTGCAGTGGCTCATGCCTGTAATCCCAACACTTTGGGAGGCCAAGGCAGGTGATCATCTGTGGTCCAGAGTTCATGACCAGCCTAGGCAACATGGTGAAAGCCTATCTCTACTAAAAATACAAAAAAAGAAAAAATTAGCTGGGCGTGGTGGTGTATGCCTGTAACCCCAGCAACTCAGGAGGCTAAGACAGGAGAATCACTTGAACTCAGGAGGCAGAGGTTGCAGTGAGCCAAGATTGTGCCACTGCACTCCAGCCTGGGCGACAGAGCAAGACACTCTTTGTCTCAAAAAAAAAAATAGTAATAATAATTAGCCGAGTGTATGGTACACACCTGTAATCCCAGCTACTTGAGAGATTGACATGGGAGGATTGTTTGAGCACAGGAGTTCGAGTAATGAGCTACAATTGTGCTACTGCACTCCAGCCTGGGTGACAGAATGAGATCCTGTCTTTTAAATAAATAAATAAATAAATAAATAAAACAGACCACCAGGTTTCCCTGATGTAGTACCACTGTGATACAAGACAGATGCTCACTTATGACAATAATCTTTCTTTAGCATAATCAACGTGCCATTTACCACCATAAAAAAGCAGAGTTTGACTTACAGTTTCAATTGTGCATGAAAATAAACGACCTGTTTTAAGGGATAAACAGGTGTATAAACTGGTTGGCCACCTGTGTTACAATGGCATATCATGGCCAGTCACAAAAGATTTCTCACCCTTTGACAAGAATGTGGACACCTGGGGTGGAGTGTGGCAAAGGTCACTGTGGAGAAGGCTAGCAGCACTGACTTAGGAACAAAGCCTTTCTGAAATGGACAATGTCTTCACAGTGCCCTCCGATTCCAGGCACAAATGGCCCTCAGCCAAGCCCAGAGATTGCAGTCACACAGCCAGGTCAGTCTACTGTGCCTGTCTTAGTCCATTTTGTGCTGCTATAAGAGAATATCAGAGACTAGGCAACTTATAAAGAAAAGAAATTTATTTTTCACAGTTCTGAAGCCTAAGAAGTCCAATATCAAGGTGTCAGCATCTTGCAAGGGCCTTCTTGCTGCATCATCCCATGACAGAAGGTGAGAGGAGAAGAGAGAGATGCTTAAACAAAACAGGATATTTACTTGATTATGTAACTGAAAAGTCTGGAAATAGGGCTTGCTGCTATAAGAGGCTTACAGGCTGAAATGTATCACAAGGGTCTGTGACTCTCTCTCTCTCTCTCTCTTTCTCACCTCTGTTCTCAGACTGGCTTCCACTCAAGATGTCAAGGTGGCTGCAGCAACTTTGGGCCTCACATTCCCTCAGGTAAAAATCTAGCAGGACAAAGAATCTTTCCCTCAGAAGTCCCCAGAAAAATGACTGATGAATGGAAGCCTCATTCATAGCCAATGAGAAGAAATGATACTTTTGCTGGAAATGCAAGCTTTGGATTGATTTAGATCAGAAGCTCTGTGCCTCAGCCAAGGGTGAAGCCCCAGCCAAAGCAGCCTCACTTGGGAGGCAGAGGCAGGGTTCCACAGAAGGGTGGCTGCCTGGTGGGCAGTGGAGAGAACAGTTGTCAGTAAACAACTGTAGCCTAAGATAATTGGTGTGCAACAGATATCCAGTAGGAATGAGGATCTGCCAAGAACAAGAAGTACACTGAAAGAAAGGGTAGAATATAGATGTTTATATCCACCACTTGACATTAATATTTTAAATTAAAGAAGTCAATATTTCTAAACTTGATATGCAATTTCAAAAAGAAAGAATCATTAATATTTCTGGATGATATGCAATTTCAAAAAGAAAGAATAATTGCTTTATTCTTTGAAATTAAAAAAAACTTCATAAAATGAGCTGTAAAAAGAAAATTTTATCCTGGGAATTACTGCAGATATGATTACTCTCATCTAAAAGCATGAAGAAATAAAAGACAGTGATGGAAATCAGCTACTGACAGTTCTAGATGGAATGTCTAATTTGAAAATGATTTCTTTGAAAATGATTTCTTCTTTTCCATGTAAGGCTCTTCCATAATATGTAAATTGGAGGTGATTCGTACAACTCACGTCGTGGTAAAATAATAGGTAGAGTAAGAAGTTTGGGTTAGAAGCAGAATGACTTTTAAAAATAGTTTTACTGTCAGTTTCTATACTCATCAAACTTTTAATGGCAAGACATTTAGTACAAGAATTCTTCTAAATCACTGTAGAGAATTAATAATTACCATAAGAAGAAAAACAGTTTCTGAAAACGCGACATCCTGCCCTTAGACAAAAGGCCTGGTGGATTCAGCGTATAATTTCTCCTGAGCGTCTCTGGCAGGCATTATTGGCAGCCTACTCGATGGCTATACTTCACTTCTTTCTCCCCTAAAAAATTAAGTACATAAATAAAAGCCCTATTTTGATCAGGCAACCATGTGCCCAGCTTTAGGTTCTAAGTAAATCATGGTTCTCTAATTTTTCTTTTGTCGGTCTAGCGATGGATATGTGATTAAATTCTGACCGAAAAAGTCTCCTGGGGGCCCCAGTTTAAATTCTTGCTTGGGGGGACTTAAGAGAAAGCCCTTTTGCTCCAGTCTCCTTACTGCCTTCTTAATCGTGGCCCTCTGAGGATATAATGTTTAGAGCAGCTGCTCCACCTTGTGGTCAGAAGAGGAAAGCCGTGGAAACCTCAAATTTGTGCCTAGCCCAGGGATTCCAGACGTTTTGCTAAGTGACATATTATGGGTTACATGGGTTGAGCCACTTCGAATTGGATATTCTGTTGATGTCAGCCAAAGTCACTCCTACATGATATAGCTCCTCCTCAAATTTCTGATCTGTGGTTGCCATACTAAATACCACATACTGGCCGGGCCTGGTGGCTCACGTTGTAATCCTGGCACTTTGGGAGGCCGAAGCAGGCGGATCACTTGAGGTCAGGAGTTCGAGACCAGCCTGGCCAACATAGTGAAACCCCGTCTCTACAAAAAATACAAAAATAGCTGAGGCAAGAGAATCGCTTGAACCCGGGAGATGGAGGTTGCCGTGAGCAGAGACTGTGCCACTGCACTCCAGCCTGGGTGACAGAGTGAGATTCCGTCTTAAATAAAAATAAAAATGAAAATAAAGATACCACATACTAACTTTGGAGGTTATATATTTGCCTTGCAAAGGCTAAAACAAAGGACCAACTTTCAAAAATCCATCCTTAAAGAAAAACTATTTCTTAAACTATCCTATTCGTTTAAATTTGAGCTACTGTTTTTCTTTTTTTTTAACAAAAATATCAAGCCAGATTCTTTTAATCATTTCCTTCAGAAAGCCGTTAAATAAATGTATTAGTAAGATAACATCCCCGCACAGCTGACACCTGTCCTCTTGCTTCAACTATGACAATCTGTGAAATTTGAGGAGGAAAGTGTTGAGCTCATGATAAGGAAGAACTTTTGCCAGAAGTCATGCAAAGACACAACAGGCTGCTCCTGAGGGCAGAGGGAGGCCTCATCACAAGAGGCATGTAGGCATCAATAGCCGGACAGGACTTTGTGAAGGAAGCTTAAATATCACATAAAATCCAACCAGGTCATCTTTCAGCTTCCCCTCAACTGTAAAGTTCAAGGATTGCATGTTCTTGTATCTCAGTTCTTCAAACTGGAAAACAAACATCTTTTGTGCTTAATTCTGCAAATCTGTTTTTTGGGGTTTTTGTTTTGTTTTCTTTTGTTTGGTTGTTTTTTTGCGGCGGAGGGGGACTGAGTCTCTCTCTGTCACCCAGGCTGGAGTGCTGTGGCGCGATCTTGGCTCACTGCAACCTCTGCCTCCTGGTTTCCAGCGATTCTCGTGTCTCAGCCTCCTGAGTGTCTGGGATTACAGGCATGAGCTACCATGCCCAGCTAATGTTTGTTTGTTTGTTTATTTGTTTGTTTAGTAGGGATGGGGTTTCACCATATTGGCCAGGCTGGTCTTGAACTCCTGACCTCAAGTGATCTGCCTTCCTCAGGCTCCCAAAGTGCTGAGATTACAGGTGTGAGCCACCACGCCCAGTCTGCAAAACTGTGTTTAATGCCATCTACTCTCCTTAAATATTTGATACATACACATTTTTTTGCCTTCTAACTCAGAGGTCCCTAACCTCCAGGCCATGGACTGGTAAATGGCATATTATGGATCATATGGGTTGAGCCACTTTTAGTTGGATATTCTGTTGCTTTCAATCAAAGTCATTCCTACATGATGTAGCTCCTCCTCAAATTTCTGATCTGTGGTTGCCATACAAAATACCACACGCTAGCTTTGGAGGCTATATATTTGCCTGACAAAGCCTAAAACAAACGACCAACTTTCAAAATCCATCCTTGAAGATGGATTTGCCATCTCTGCCTCCTGTCAGATCAGTGGTGGCATTAGATTCTCATAGGAGCACAAACCCTTATTGTGATCTGCACGAGCGAGGGATCTGGGTTGTGCTCCTTATGAGAATCTAACTGCCTGACGATCCGAGGTGGAACAGTTTCATCCGGAAACTACCCGCCACCCTCCCACCCCCATTCGGTGGAAAACTGTCTTCCACAAACTGGACTCGGGTGCCAAAAAGGTTCAGGACCGGCCGGGCGCGGTGGCTCACACCTGTAATCCCAGCACTTTGGGAGGCCGAGGCAGGCAGATCACAAGGTCAGGAGATGTAGACCATCCTGGCTAACACGGTGAAACCCTGTCTCGACTAAAAATACAAAAAATTAGCCAGGCGTGGTGGCGGCGCCTGTAGTCCCAACTACTCGGGAGGCTGAGGCAGGAGAATGGCGTGAAACTTGCAGTGAGCCAAGATAGCACCACTGCACTCCACTGGGCAACAGAGCGAGACTCCATCTCAAAAAAAAAAAAAAAAAGTTCAGGACCACTGTTCTAATTGCCGACTCCCTATCTAACCCAAATTCTATACCCCACCTTTGTACTAAAAGCATTCTTACTTTACCAATTACTTTGAAGATTCAAGCTGACTCCAACAATTTACCCTCCTTGAACTTTCTACTACATCTAAGCCTATTTTCCAACTTCTGCTTGAAACTCTCTCCTTCCTTCCATGACATTCTAGACACTCAAGTTTTTGTTTTGTTTTGATTGTTTTTCTTAGTCTTTATCAAGATATAACTGAAGCTGGATGCAGTGGCTTATGCCTGTAATCCCAGCACTTTGGGAGGCTGAAGTAGGAAGATCCCTTGAGCCCAAGAGTTTGAGACTAGACATAGTGAGACTCCATCTCTACAAGTTTTTTGTTTGTTTGTTTGTTTGTTGTTTTTTTTAATTAGCTGGGCCTGGTGGTGCACACCTGTGGTCCCAGCTCCTTGGGAGGCTGAGGTGGGAGGATAGCTTGAGCCCATGAGGCCGAAGCAGCATGTGAGCCATGATCATACCACTGCACTCTAGCCTGGGCTACAGAGTGAGACCCTGTCTCAAAAACAAAAAATTAATTAATTAAATTAAATTAAAAGGTACAGCTGAATCATCTGGGGAGCATTTAAAAATTACATACATCTGGCCAGGCATGGTGGCTCATGCCTGTAATCCTAGCACTTTGGGAAGCTGAGGTGGAAGGATCACCTGAGGTCAGGAGTTCGAGACCAGCCTGACCAACATGGTAAAACCCCATCACTATTAAAAATACAAACATTGGCCAGGTGCAGTGGCCTGTAACCCTAACACTTTGGGAGGCAGAGGTGGGCGGATGACGAGGTCAAGAGTTCGAGACCAGCCTGATCAACATGCTGAAACCCTGTCTCTACTAAAAACAAACAAATTAAAAAATTAACTGGGCATGGTGGTGTGTGCCTATAATCCCAGCTACTCAGGAGGCTGAGGCAGGAGAATTGCCTGAACTGGGAGGCGGAGGATGTAGTGAGCAGAGATCAAGCCACTGCACTCCAGCCTGGGCAACAGAGACTTCATCCCCCACAAAAAAAAAAAAAAAAATGAGCCGGGCGTGATGGCGCACACCTGTAATTCCACCTACTAGGGAGGCTAAGTCAGGAGAATTGCTTGAACCTGGGAGGTGGAGGTTGCAGTGAGCCAAGATCCTGCCATTGCACTCCAGTCTGGGTGACAGAGCGAGACTCTGTCTCAAAAACAAACAAAACAAAACAAAAATTACACACATCTAAGCTCCAATCCAAGAATTCTGATTCAGCGCATCAAGTGTGGGTGCCTTTGGCCAAACGCTCTTTGTTTTTAGTGTATACATTTCTCCTAATCCCTTCTTTCATAAATTCTGCTTTGTTAACAGGGAAAATGTGGGTTATGGCGATTGGTTAGGCTGCCAAGATCCGTTCGATATTATATGATTAAATTTGGATTTTTAAACTAATGAGGAAAAAAGACTCATGTGTTATTAAAGAGTGACCAGAAGGACTTTCTTCTCAAGTAGGAAAAAAATCCACTAACTATAAAGGAAAAGAATGATAAACTAAGCCACATTAAAATTAATAACTCTGGCTGGGCGTGGTGGCTCACGCCTGTAATCCCAGCCCTTTGGGAGGCCGAGGTGGGCGGATCATGAGGTCAGGAGATGGAGACTATCCTGGCTAACATGGTGAAACCCTGTCTCTACTAAAAATATAAAAAAAAAATTAGCCAGGCATGGTGGCACGTGCCTGTAATCCCAGCTACACAGGAGGCTGAGGCAGGAGAACTGCTTGAACCCAGGAGGCAGAGGTTGCAGTGAGCCAAGATCTCATCACTGCACTCCAGCCTGGGCGACAGAGCAAGACTCCATCTCAAAAATAAATAAATTAATTAATTAAATTAATAACTTCTGTCCATCACAAAACACTATGAAGAAGATAGAAAGGTAAGCCATGGAACAGGAAATTACATTTATATCAGATATTCTTGAGAAAGAATTTTAAACTACATAAAGAACTCTTACAAATTAATTTTAATTATTTTTATATATTTATTTATTTTTGAGACAGGATCTCACTCCATTGCCCAGGCTGGAGTGCAGTGGTGTGGTCTCAGCTCACTAACCTCTGCCTCCTGGGTTCAAGTGATTCTCCCGCCTCAGTCTCCCAAGTAGCTGGGATCACAGGCATATGCCACCACACCTGGCTAATTTTTGTATTTTTAGCAGAGATGGGGTTTCATCATGTTGGCAGGCTGGTCTCCAACTCCTGACCTCAAGTGACCTGCCTGCGTCAGCCTTCCAAAGCACTGGGATTACAGGTGTGAGCCACCGCGTCCAGTCAGAACTGTTATAAATTAATTTTTTTAAAGTAACAACCCAATAGGTATTCTTGAAGAATTTTGAATCATGTAGGAATGACCACAAGAGAACTTTTTTGTTTTGTTTTGTTTTGTTTTTGAGATGGAGTTTTGCTCTTGTCACCCAGGTTGGAGTGCAATGGCACAATCTCTGCTCACCTCAACCTCCGTCCCCTTGGATTCAAGTGATTCTCCTGCCTCAGCCTCCCGAGTAGCTGGAATTATAGGCGTGTGCCACCATGCCTGGCTAATTTTGTACTTTTAGTAGAGACGGGGTTTCTCCATGTTGGTCAGGCTGGTCTTGAACTCTCGACCTCAGGTGATCCGTCTGCCTTGGCCTCCCAAAGTGCTGGGATTACAGGCGTGAGCCCCCACACCCAGCCGAGAGCTTATTTTAAACATTCACTAGCCCTAGAGAATGTGAAGCCATCTTACAAAAATGTGAGCCAAGTAAGAACTTTCTTCCACCCCTTTTCTTGCCTTCCTACCACTCCTGCTCTTGCTTCTATCCTGGCTCCCTGCAGAGTTACTAACACAGAGCACTTAGCATGTAGGTCAAAGAGGAGCAGAGTGAGAAAAAGAAAAGCAGTCCACACAGATTTGCACCTGCAGCAGGTCTCAGAATGGAAAAGATTTAATTACTGAGTTGAAGCTGTTTTTACATGGTGTTTCAGTGATATTTTCACTGGGTACATAATTCTAGGTTGGCAGTTATTTACTTTAGCATTTTCAAGGTATCAATCCTTAATCTTTTGGCTTCCATAATTGCTGCTGAGATAGTAGTCAGTCAAACTATGGCTTTTTTTTTTTTTTTTTTTAAAGACAGAGGCTCACTCTATCACCAGGCTAAAGTGCAGTGGCTCTATCTTGGCTCACTGTAACCTCTGCCTCTCGGGTTCAAGCAATTCCCATGCTGCAGCCTCCCGAGTAGCTGGGACCACAGGCTCGCGCCACCACACCTGGCTAATTTTTGTGCCCGGCCTAACTATGGCCTCTTTGAATATAAACTGTCTTTTTGCCTATGGCTGCTCTTACTATTTTCTCTTTGTCTTTGGTTTGTTTCCCTATGACGTGTCTATGTGTGGCTTTCTTTCTGAATTTTTTTTTGTAATTCACTGGGTTTCTGAAATTTCCATGTTCATGCGTAGAGTTGAAAAATTCTCGGCTGGGTGCGGTGACTCATGCCTGTAATCCCAGCACTTTGGGAAGCCGAGGCGGGCGGATCACAAGGTCAGGAGATCGAGACCATCCTGACTAACACGGTGAAACCCTGTCTCTACTAAAAACACACAAAAAATTAGCTGGGTGTGGTGCAGGCACCTGTGGTCCCAGCTACTCGGGAGGCTGAGGCAGGAGAATGGCGTGAACCCAGGAGGTGGAGGTTGCAGTGAACCGAGATCACACCACTGTACTTCAGCCTGGGCGACAGAGCGACACTCCGTCTCAAAAAAAAAAAGAGAAAAAGAAAAAAGAAAAAAAAGAAAAATTCTCAGCTATTATCTCATTAAGTGTTGCTTCTGTCTCATTCTCTTATACTTCTTCCAAGACTTTGGTTGAACAGATTAGACATTTTCATTCTATTCTGTCTGTTTTCTTGGTTCATTCGTTTCTCTCTTCATTGTAAATGGTTTCTTCTGATCTGTCCTCATGTACAGAAATTCTTTCTTAACTGTTTCCAATGTGTTCCGAAATCCATCCATTGATTTCATAATTTAGGTTCCTCTATTTTTCACTATTAGAATTTCTATTTGGGGGCCAGGCGTGGTGGCTCACACCTGTAATCTCAGCATCTGCTCACAAGGCAGGCGTATCACTTGAGGTCAGGCAGTCGAGACCAGCCTGACCAACATGGTGAATCTCTACTAAAAATACAAAAATTAGCCGGGAGTGATGGCTCATGCCTGTAGTCTCAGCTACTCCGGAGGCTGAGTCAGGAGAATTGCTTGAACCCAGGAGGTAGAGGTTTCAGTTAGCCGAGAGTAGCCTATTGCTCTCCAGGCTGAGTGACAGGGCAAGACTGTTTCAAAAAACAAACAAAAAACTGAATTTCTATTTATTTTAAATACTTTACAGTTCTCTGCTAAGATAGACAAGCTTCATTTTGATCTACTTAAACTTGATAAGCACAGCTGCTTCACAATCTGTATTTGATATCCGTGAGGGTCTGTTTCTGTAGTCTCTTGTATTTTCTTGTTCTTGTTCATGGTGTTTTATCAGTTTGTATGCTTCCTTATTTTTTCCTGTGTCCTGACTATAATATTTTTAATTATTCATAAACATAATTTCAGGCTGGGCACGGTGGCTCACACCTGTAATCCTAGCACTTTGGGAGGCCGAGACAGGTGGATCATTTGAGGTCAGGAGTTTGAGACCAGCCTGGCCAACATGGTGAAATTCCGACGCTACCAAAAATACAAAGATTAGCCGGGCGTGTTGGCAGGCACCTGTAATCCCAGCTTCTTGGGAGGCTGAGGAATGAGAATCACTTGAACCCGGGAGGCAGAGGTTGCAGTGAGCTGAGATCACGCCATTATGCTCCAGCTTGGGTGACAGAGCGAGACTGCAACACAAAAAATAATAATAACAACAATAATAATAATTTCAGGCCTACTATGATATTCTCCTTCTACAAAAAGAATTCGTATTGCTTCTACCAGGCATTCAAGGGAAACTAATCATCCAAGATTACCCTAATTCATTTCCTAAGCTTGAAATTTTCTGAGCTACCCAGATGATTCAAAGACAGACCGCGCTACATGGAACAGTTAATTTTCAAATTCGTTCTGATCTCCAGTGTCTGTCTTTTTAGTGCCAAGTGAAGGTGCAGGTTACCCTTCCTGGATGGGCCCCAGACTCCAACTTCTGCTCTCCTAACTGCAAAGGCACTGTTAAGTCTCTCAGCCGCCTGACCTGGGTCACTGAATATCCTCAGGACAAAGGTGGCACTCGTACCCCTGCTCATCTATGGATTTCTTTCCTCTCCAGATCTTAACCTAGGAAATCCTTACTATTGTGTCTGCTGTTTTTAGGAAGATGGTTTTAGATTTTGTCCAGCCTTATAGTTGTCTTCAATGGAGCATTTCTCTAAATGGCTGACCACATTCCTAGACAAGGAAGTCTGACCTCAACTTTTTCTTCTCCTCCTCCTTACCATTCTGTAACTTTTTTTTTTTTCTTTTTGAGACAGGGTCTTGCTCTGTTGCCCAGGCTGGAGTGCAGGGCCACAGTCTCTGCTCACTGCAACCTCCGCCTCCCAGGCTCAAGTGATCCTCCCATCTCAGCCTCCTGAGTAGCTGAGACCACAGGTGCACACCACCATGCTTGGCTAATTTTTGTATCTTTTTGTAGAGATAGGATTTCATCATGTTGCCTAGGCTGGTCTCCAACTCCTGGGCCCAAGTGTTCTGCCCCCTTTGACCTCCCAAAGTGTTGGATGACAGGAGTGAGCCACCACATCTGGCCTATTCTGTGACTTTTAGAGGAAGCATAGACACAACGGAAGCAATGAGAGCTGGGTTTCAGTGTTGCCTTCTTCGTTAATTTGTTACATGGTTTAGGGCTAACTCCCTACATCTTGACTCTCAATTTTGTTAAAACCAATTACAATTAACCGCCTACCCACCCCAATTCTCTGTCTCTTTTTTCTTTTCCAAGGCAGGGTCTTGCTTCCTCACCCAGGCAGGAATGCAGTGGCACAGTCACTGTTCATTGCAGCCTCAATGTCTGGGACTCCGGCCATCCTCTTGCCTCATTTTAAAATTTTCTGTAGAGATGGGGTCTCACTATGTTGCCCAAGCTGGTCTCGAACTCCTGGGCTCAAGTGATCCTCCTGTCTCGCCCTCCCAAAATGCTGCAATTACAGCTGTGAGTCACCACACCAGGATCCCCCTTCTCTTTAAGGAAATTAATTGATTAAAGGAAAATATTAAAGGGAAAAAACATAAAATAAATCACTTAATCCTGAAAGAACTGTGCTATCCTCCAAAATGTCTTAGTCTGTGCTGATAAAGATAATAAAAGTGTAAGTATAAGGTTGGGTGCGGTGGCTCACGCCTGTAATCCCAGCACTTTGGGAGGCCAAGGCAGGTGGATCACCTGAGGTCAGGAGTTCGAGACCAGCCTGACCAACATGGAGAAACCTTGTCTCTACTAAAAATGCAAAATTAACCAGGCATGGTGGCGCATGCCTATAATCCCAGCTACTCGGGAGGCTGAGGCAGGAGAATCGCTTGAACCCAGGAGGCAGAGATTGTGGTGAGCTGAGATTGCACATTTGCACTCCAGCCTCAGCAACAAGAGCGAAACTCCGTCTCAAAAAAAAAAAAAAAAGTATAACCTAATAAATTAAACAAAAATAATTTTGGTCAGGATCTTAAGAATAAATTTGACTATGTCTTGTATCAATCATAGGTGACACATTTTTCTTTGAACTCTCTTCTTACTCAAGATGAAAAAATAGGCCAGGCACAGTGGCTCACACCTGTAATCCCAGCACTTATGGAGAGTGAGTCAAGCAGATCACTTGAGGCCAGGAGTTTGAGACCAGCCTGGCCAACATGGTGAAACCCCATCTCTGCTAAAAATACAAAAATTAGGCCCGGGGCGGTGGCTCACATCTGTAATCCCAGCACTTTGGGAGGCCGAGGTGGGTGGATCAAAAGGTCAGTTCAAGGCCTGGCCAAGAAGATGAAACCCTGTCTCTAGGAAAAATACAAAAAATTAGCTGGGCGTGGTGGCGGGTGCCTGTTATCCCAGCTACTTAGGAGGCTGAGGCAGAGAATGGCTTGAACCCAGGAGGCAGAGGTTGCAGTGAGCCGAGATTGCACTATTGCACTCCAGCCTGGGCGACAGAGTGAGACTCTATCTCAAAACAAACAAACAAACAAAAATTAGCCAGGTGTGGTGTCATGCGCCTGTAGTCCCAGCTACTCGGGAGGCTGAGACAGGAGAATCGCTTGAACCCGGGAGGTGGAGATTGCACTGAACTGAGATGGCACCACTGCACTCCAGACTGGGAGAAAGAGCAAGACTGTCTCAAAAAAAGAAAAGAAAAAATAATGATTCTGCTGGGCATGGTGGCATGCACCTATAATACCAGCTATTCAGGAGGCTGAGGCAGGAGAATCACTTGAACCCAGGAGTTTGCGTCCAGCCTGGGCAACATAGTGAGACCCTGTCTCTAAATAAATAAACAAATAATTCCCTTGTCATCAAAATTTTTAGACAAGAGATGTCTTCCCGGTGTGAATATTAAACTTTTAAATTAGTACGAATGTCAGAGATTATAAACTACGGTTTAGATAAGTGTGGGAAGTTTAAAATGCAGCTCCTGTAAGAGAGGGCATTGTTAATTCATTAACCAGGAATAGACTATGTTACGTTGCAATAACAATCCCCCAATTGTATTGGTTTAACCTATTTAAGTTTATTTTTCACTCACACAAAGTTGGCTGCAGGTACTGTGGCCCTTCCAGACAGTTCCCTTCCAAGTATGAGTCACATCCAGGCCAGTTTGTTCCCTCTTCTGGTTATGCCATCTCCACATTTGGCCTCGGCTGTCACTGCGGCAGGAAAACAGAGAGGCATCAAGAAGGAAAAAGTGCTCTTCTCTTTGTGCTTTGTCCCAGAAGTGACACATGTCATTTCCACTCACGGTTCATTTGTCAAAACGAGTCGCATAGGCCCTCCTAACTGCAAGGGAGCTGGGGAGGGTGGGGAGCACATGGATATTCAACGACTAATAAATTACAATAAATTATATCCCCCCAGCTGTAACTGAACTTAAAATGAACTCCTCGAAGTTTTTCAACTAAAAGTTATTTCCAAAACAATATAAAACCATGGCGTAATCGCCAATATTTGAAGAAGCAGACCCTCTGCTCTCTCCCTGCTACAGTGGTTAATTTTTTAAGAGGTTCTGATAGCTTCAAAACATAAAACCACAGCATAGGACTTCTCTTCTTCTTTGACAGCTTCCTTACATTGAAAAGGAAGGAATTGGATTGAAAGATTTCTAATGTCACTGAAGAGCCCTTGAAATTACTGTTTAACTACCAAAACCAGTCATTTTTTAAGTAGAGCCATTTTTTCCAGATTCTGGGTTTTTAAACCAAAACTGTATTTATGCACTAGAAGTTCTAGTCTCTTGAAAAAAAACATTTGATAAGTGAGTTGGAGATGTGGGCAAATTTTATGCACCTGCTTTATATCACATAGAATTTCTCGAACTCTTGGCCTCAAATGATCCTCCTGTTACAGCCTTCCAAAGAATTCCAGGCATGGGCCGCCACACCCAGCCCCATCACACAAGATTTCTATCCAAGGATCTTTATTTTGTAGGCAACATAAGTTAAAGAATAGAAGCACTGTTCCCTGGGTACAATGGCATGGTGGGAGCTCAGTTTATTTACAAATTAACATGTGATTACATCATTAAAGCTTTGCTCTAAACCTATAACTTAGTGTGTGCATTTTAGTAAGAGAGAGAATTTTGGTAAATTTGTTAGTAATGCTTCCTGTGTTGTTTATTGGTAAGAGATTGAGGGACAAATGGTAATAATCTCTAACCTTGTGGTTGCAAAATTATATCCTACAGGGTCTAACTGGGCAACATAAATGATGTGAGAGTTGTGGAGATCAAGAATAGGAACAGCTGGCCAGGCTCGGTGGCTCCCACCTGTAATCCCAGCACTTTAAGAGGCCGAGGCGGGAGGACCACTTGAGGTCAGAAGTTTGAGACCACCCTGGACAACATGATAAAACCCCATCTCTACTAAAAATACAAAAATTAGCCGGCGTGGTAGTGCCTACAGTCCCAGCTACTCAGGAGGCTGAGGCGGGAGAGTTTCTTGAACCCAAGAGGCGGAGGTTGCAGTGAGCCAAGATTGTGCCACTACACTCCAGCCTGGGCAAAAGAGCAAGACTCCGTCTCAAAACAAACAAAAAAAATCAGATCATGTCCTTTGCAGCAACATGGATGAAGCTGCAGTGGAAGCCATAAGCAAACTAATGCAAGAACAGAAAACCAAACACCACATGTTCTCATTCAGAAATGGGAGCAAAACATTGAGTACACATGGACATATAGAGGGGAACAACAGACACTGGGGCCTACTAGAGGGTGGAGGGTGGGAGGAGGATGAGGACTGAACAACTGCCTATCAGTTGTATGGTTATTACTTGGGTGACAAAGTCTGTACACCAACCCACCTGTGACATACAATTTACCCATATAACAAACCTACACGTGGACCCTTGAACCTAAAATAAAAGGTTTTTTTTAATTAAAAAAAAAGAAAAGAAAAAGTAGGAGAGAGGGGAGGGGTGGTTAAGAATGAAGTGAGAGAACTGAAGAAGGGAAGGGGGATAACAGCTGAGAGTGGAAGCGACAAGGGTGTGTTGGGGGAAGTTAAAAAGCCTCTAGCTTTCCTCCTACCCTTTCCTTCCCACTTTCAGCCAAGTAATTTCTCCCTTATGCTCAATGACAGAGAGAAACTAGGAAAGCGAAGGCTGTTGGCTGGATTAAAGTAAAAATTAAAACAGCAACAAGGCTCTCTGAGAAGTCAAGGACTGAAAATAAAAGAGGCAAAGATTAAGAACAATAGTAATAGTATCTAGGAGCACTTACCACATAGCAGGCAATGTTCTAAGAGTTTCCCATATACGCGTACTCGTTTAATCCTCACGACCACTGTTTAGTAAGGAATTTGACCTCCAAAGTGAGGTCTGGCTTTTGTCTTCGTTCCGGGGGGTCATTTCTAGACCCTTGAGATTTGCTTTTTGTTTTGTTTTTTGTTTTTGAGACAGGGTCTCACTCGTTGCCCAGGTTGGAATGCAGTGGTGTGATCTCAGCTCACTGCAACCACCACTTGCCAGGTTCAAATGATCCTCGCACCTCACCCTCCCGAGTAGCTGGGACTACATGTCATGCCTCCATGCTCAGCTAATGTTGGTATTTTTTGTACAGACGGGGTTTTGCTGTGTCACCCGGGCTAGTCTCAAACTCCTGGACTCAAGCAATCTGCCCGCCTTGGCCTCCCAAAGTGCTGGGATTACAGGCATGAGCCACTGCACCTGGCAAACTCTTGAGTTTTTTTTTTTTTTTTTTTTCCAGGTGTGGGAATGTTTTTGTTATTCATGATGAGCACCTTGGACCACACCTGATAGTTATCAGTAACAAGGCCATTCATGGTGAGGTTACAAGATAGTTTATGTTAACAAGATGATTCAAGGTGGGACTGGCCATGACAGAAGACCAAGTGATTTGGGCCACGTCACTTCAGCCTGACTTCCAGGGAGGGGAGGGAGACTGGGAGTTGGGTTCAACCAAGTGGACAATAATTCAATCAATTGTGCCTATGCTATGAAGCCCTAATAAAAATTCTGGACATAAGAGCTGGGTGAGTTTCCTTCTCAGTATTGTCCCCTTTGTTGATGGGAGGGGAACACAGCCTGAGGATGACAGCGGTTCTGCATTTGGAGCCCTGCCAGGCTTCGATATACGCATTCTCTTCCTCTGGCTAGTTCTAATTTGTATCCTGATGCTGGTCATGGGCACCTCTGAATTTGTAGCCTGTTGGTCTGTACTGAGGGTGGCCTTGGGGCCCTTCAAACTTGCAGCTGGTGTTTGAAGAGCCTTCTTTGAAGGACTGTGCCCTCTGACTGTGCAGTTTGCTCAACTCCTCTGCAAGCACTGTGAGATTTTTATGATGAGGGAATAGACACAAAGAGGTTAGGTAATTTGCCTGAAGTCATACAGCTGGTGAGCAGAAAAGCCAGGATTCAGACACAGGCATTGCAACCATCGTATGATATTGAAGCGGCTACAGTGTCTGGGATAAATATCCAGGGTTCATCATCTCATGCCAAGAAAAGTTAGGACACAAACGCACATGAGGAATTTAGGAGTGGAGGTTTAAAAGGCAAAAGAAAGAAAGAGAAAGGAAAACAGCTCTCTCTTTAGTGAGAGAGAGGGGACTTTGGAGAGGAAAAGGCTGGCAGTGGATGTGCCAGATTTTATAGTCAGGCTTGAGGAGGCAGTGTCTGATTTACACTGGGCTCACAGATTGGTTTGATCAGGTATGATGTTTACATAGCACAAGAAGGCTGGCAGACCCACCCTAATCATACTATGCAAATGAACGTTCCCCCTGGCCAGCGCCACCTTGTCTGCTTCTTCCTGTGCATGTGGCTGTCAGAGAAGGGAAGATGGAGCCGCCATTTTGAACATGCTTGGCATAACTGTGGCATCTATGTGTGCAGTTCAATTTTATTTTACAGGCTGCTGTTTGTTAGAAAAGAAAATTATTTGGGGCTACTTTTCATTAACAGGAAAACCTTACCGAGGAATTCTGTGCCCTCACTATCTGCCTAAGTAATTTCTTCTTAACTCCTGTATCAATATTACTGCTTGATCAACTTTGCAGTAGGGAAAAATACCTAACTTGACTTAGCTATTCCACAATGTGTACATATATCAAAACATCATGGTGTACATTTTATATATATATATATAATTTTTACTTGTTAGTTAAAAATGTTTTAAAGGAATACCTAATAGCACCTTAGGTTTGTTTAGAACTGTTTTTCAAACATATTGTGGCTGACGGTATGAAATCCTGTATTTTACATGACCACTCATTAAACATAACCCCTCCCAAACACACATCCCAGAAATAAAAATATGAATACACTCTAATATTTTCTTTTCTTTTTTTTTTTTTTTAAGATGGAGTCTCACTCTGTCACTAGGCTGGAGTGCAGTGGCACAATCTTGGCTCACTGCAACCTCCATCTCCTCGGTTCAAGCAATTCTCCTGCCTCAGCCTCTGAGTAGCTGGAACTACAGGCATGTGCCACCATGCCCAGCTAATTTTTGTATTTTTAGTACAGACGAGGTTTCACCATGTTGGCCAGGACGGTCTCAATCTCTTGACCTCATGATCCACCCGCTTTGGCCTCGCAAAGTGCTGGGATTATAGGCGTGAGCCACCGCGCCGGGCCCACTCTGATATTTTTCTATTCCCAATTACTTGTATTTTCAAAATGCTAGAAACCTACCAAATTTATTTCCTATCCACGTAAGAATTTTGCACCAACAATGTGGTGTAGACAGTAAACCATATTTAGAAATGCTGGCTTAGAAAGTTGCTTTAAAATGGTACTTTCCAATTATGCCTTTAAGTAAGAGTAATCTTGGGAATTTTTCAAGAAAAATCCAAAGCCCGGGTCCCACCAACAGAGATTTTGACTCATTTAATCTGGGATGGGGGTTGGGCATCAACATTTTATGTTATTTAAGTCTCTGAGCGATTCTAATGTACAGCCAGGAGCTAAGACCCACTATTTAAAAATATTATGTGCTTCGATATCTTAAGCAAATGTTTTAAAGAATAAAGACATTCTTTTATTTAAAAGTGAAAGCACATGATGAAAATACGTGGCTAAAACTAGTGACCTAAATCTCTTGCAGCTCACTTCATTGGCTGTGGTATCTGGGGTAGCATTTTGCCTAAACTGCAAGGGCAATTTTTTGAGTAGTCAAAAATAAACATGAGAACCCACTTTGTAACTTTAAAGGCATATAGTAACATTTCAGTGACCTTCCTTTTCACTTAAAAGTTATTTTATTATTAAGAAGATAAACATTACATATATAATATCTATAAAATATATATTCCAGAGAATGAGATTAAAAAGCATAGATACCTGTGTGTCTATCACTGAATTAAGAAAATAAGGTTATGATCTGACATTCATATGACTTTAAAAAAAAACAGAAAATAAGGAATATTATCATCATCTGTGTGGCCTTCTCTGTTCCTATTTCCTTTGTTTATTAGAAATAAACCCAAGGCCTGGTGTGATGGCTCGCGCCTGTAATCCCAACACTTTGGGAGGCCAAGGCATGCGTATTGTCTGAGCTCATGGAATTCAAGACCAGCCTGGACAACATGATGAAAACCTACCTCTACAAAAAATACAAAAATTAGCTAGGTGTGGTGGCGCACACCTGTAGTCCCAGCTTCTCAGGAAGCTGAGAGCGGGGAGGATCACTTGAGCCTGGGAGGTGGAGGTTGTAGTGAGCTGAGATCCTGCCACTGCACTCCAGCCCAGGTGACAGAACCAGACCCTGTCTCAGGAAAAAAAAAGAAAAAGAAATAAATGCTATCCTAAATATTGTGTTATCTTGCGATTCTTAGAGGTTTACCAGGTTTATATACTTACATCGTTTAGATGTGTGCTTTTGGGTTTTAATTTAATGGAATCATATTCCATGCATTGTGTGACTTGCATTTTTTTCATTCAAAAAATTCAAAATTATCTTCCTGAGATTCATCCATGTTGTTGTAATTGCTTTGTTTTCACTGTTGTATAGTATTCCATTCCATGGATATGCCAGAATCTATCCATTCCATTGCTGATGGGCATTTGTGCTGCTTCTAATGTGATGCTATCATAAATAGTATAGCTTTGATCAGATTGGTCCATGTCCCCTGATGCACATGTTTGAGGGTTTCTTTAGGACTCATACCTGGAAGTAGGATCCAGTTACATGACACACACCTCTTCAACTTGACTAGCCAATGCCAAATTGTTTTTCAAAGTTATTGTGTCACCCACCAGCAGGGAATTACAATTTGCATTGTTCCACATTGTCAACACTCAATATTATCAGATTTTATTTTTGTCAGCCTGGTGAGTGTAAAATTGTATCTCACTGTATCATTTCCTTGAGGTTAATGAGGCTGAGTATTTTTCCCTGTATTTATTGTCTCATTGGGTTTTCTCTTCTGTAAAGTCCCTGTTCTAGTCTTTGCCCTTTTATCTGCTGGGTTTTCATTTTCGTAACTACTTATATATCAACCTATCACTTTCTCTTAAAGCAAAATATGCCACAGTGAGATGATCTTCAAATATAAGTCCACCCCCCTCCAAAAGTAATTTGCATGGAATTCCCTAAAGTTTTTAGGTTATCATTTCTAAATACACAGAATAGGTAAGTTTAAAACAGGATATTAAAAACTACCCAAACAACCCATAGATAGCCAGAGCTTCCTGCTTTTTTCCATTTCAAATCTCCCTTGATACTGAGTTACATTACTCGAGGGAGCAACGTGGAATAACAGGCAAGGCTCTGTGTTCACAGTGGGACAGAAACAAGGCTAGAGAAGAAAAGCTTCTGATAAAGCCAAATATTGTGGATGAAAACAGAGGAATACGATCAGAAAGCAATTTGTTAAGTGGAGTATTCTCCATGTACCTGCTTTCCTGCCAGACAGGAGAAAGACTGTTACTAAAGCTAGACAAATGAGTAACACAAATAAAAAAAATAGAATTATCACAATGCAGATAACTATGACTTCAGTTGTATAGTTCAATAAAAGTGTTATTAAAAATCCTTGCAGTGATTTTGTAAATATAGACAAGCTGATTCTAAAATTTATAGAAAAGGCAAAGCAACAAAATAGCTAAAACTTTTTTTTTTTTTGAGATGGAGTTTCACTCTTGTTGCCCAGGCTGGAGTGCAATAGCGCAATCTCGGCTCACTGCAACCTCTGTCTCCTGGGTTCAAGT
>NW_012111919.1:6575559-6581436 GCF_000951035.1 Colobus angolensis palliatus | reverse complement strand
TTACTCTGTTGCCCAGGCTAGAATACAGTGGCATGATCTCGGCTCACTGCAACCTCTGCCTCCCGGGTTCAAGCGATTCTCCTGCCTCAGCCTCCCGTGTAGCTGGGACTACAGGTGCGCACCAGAACACCTGGCTAACTGTTTATATTTTTGGTAGGGACAGGGTTTCGCCATGTTGGCCAGGCTGGTCTCAAACTCCTGACCTCAAGTGATCCACCTGCTGCGGCCTCCCAAAGTTCTGGGATTACAGG
This sequence comes from Colobus angolensis palliatus, assembly GCF_000951035.1. NCBI lineage: Eukaryota > Metazoa > Chordata > Mammalia > Primates > Cercopithecidae > Colobus > Colobus angolensis. Next base: position 6,581,185 of record NW_012111919.1, on the reverse strand, counting down.
TATGAACCACTGGGCCTGGCCAGAACTCCTTTTTCAAAGACAGATGGACCTTCTTTCCCACTCCAGCAAAAGACTGACTGTTAAGAAACTTACAGCATCTAAACAGAGGAATACCAGGCACAGCTGAAGGCAATAGGAATTATCAGTATTCAAAGGGGTATCACCATTATATTGCTAAGTTTAAGGTTGAACTAGTAATTATACATAGAAAAGTGCTAAAACAACCCACAGGGCAATTATTAATTCTAATATGAATAAAAATTTATCTTATCAGTATTTTATTACTTGACTTAACATTGAGCAAGTGTTATATAATGAGATAATATAAACAGTATAAATATTGATAGAAACAAAAAGGTACTACAAATATATTGGGAGTATGAAGAGAGGGAAGGAGGTTTTAAGTGTGCTAAATTTTGTGACTCCATACTAGAATGTCAATAGATAACATATAAATAAAAATATAAGAGGTCAAGCATGATGGTTCATGCCTGTAATCCCAACACTTTGGAAGGCCAAGGCGGGAGGATCACCTGAGCCCAGGAGTTAGAAACCAGCCTGTTTAACATAGTGGGACCCTGTCTTTACAAAAGAAAAATTAAAAATCAGCGAGGCATAGTAGTGCACAACTGCAGTCCCAGTTACTCAGGAGGTTGAGGTAGGAAGATCACTTGAACCGAGGAGTTCAAGGCTGCAGTGAACTATGATCATGCCACTGCCCTCCAGCCTGTGTGAGAGAGAGTGATCCTGTCTCAAAAAAAAGTGTGTGTGTGTATATATGAATATACACATATAAGTATATATATATATGGCTGCTTCTCGGCCTTTTGGCTAAGATCAAGTGTAGTATCTGTTCTTATCAGTTTAATATCTGATACGTCCTCTATCCGAGGACAATATATTAAATGGATTTTTGGAGCAGAGAGATGGAATAGGAGCTTGCTCCGTCCACTCCACGCATCGACCTGGTATTGCAGTACCTCCAGGAACAGTGCACCAAAAAAAAAAAAAAAATTAAAAAAAAAAGAAAAAAAAAGAAAATTATGTGTGTATATCTATAGATATACGAATATTTTTAGAAAGTTTTTAGAAATGTAGATGTAAACATAAGAAACAGCTGAAAGAATTAAAAGTTTTTCTTCCTGTGGGGCAGGTTTCAGGGTGGAAATGGTGATATAGTGTTCTACTATTATCATTACAAGTCTTGTCATTGTGTTAGACTTTAAAAAAGTATGTATATATCTCGCTTTGACAAAAATTACTATTATTATTATTATTATTTTTTAGAGACAGGGTCTCTCCCAGGCTGGAGGGCAATGGCATGATCATGACTCACTGCAACCTTGACCTCCTAGGCTCAAGGGGTCCTCCTCCCTCAGCCTCCCAAGTAGCTGGGATCACAGGTACATGCCACCATATCCAGCTAATTTCTTATTTTTTGTAGAGATGATGTCTCTCTACGTTGCTCAGGCTGGTCTCAAACTCCTGTGACCAAGTGATTTTCCTGCCTTCACCTCCCAAAGTGCTGGGATTACAGGCATGAGCCACTGCACCCAACTGGCAAAACTAAAATCGACATTTAAACAAAAGAAGAAAGGGATATATGCACTGCCTACTTAAAACAACAAACAAACAAACCCTTTTGGAGAAATATGACAGAATCCAAAACTTCTACAACACATCTTTTACAATATCCAAGGTACAATCTGAAATTACTAGACATAAAAATGAATTGTGATCCCCATAATCAAGAGGCTGACACTGACATGCCTCAAATGTTGAATTATAACAAAGACTTTAAAGTAGCTATTAAAATTGTGCCAGAGTACATATATAAAGGAAAATATTGCTCATCATTAATGAAAGAAAGAAAATACAAGCAGAGAAATAAAAATTATAAAAACCAAATGTAAATTATAGAATCGAAAAGTTTAGTATCTGAAATTTAAAGATTTACTGGACAGGCTTAGAAGCAGATTGAAGATGACAGGGGAAAAAAGTCAGAAAACTTGATGAGAAATTGATAAAAATTACTCAATCTAAGTAACAGAGAGAAAATGGATGGGAGAGGGCAGGAATGAAGAGACTCTCAGGAAACTGAGGGGAAATAGCAAAAGATCTAAAATATGTGTAACTGGAGTCTCAGAAGCAAAGAAGAGAATATGGGACAGAAAAATTATTTTGAGGAAAAAGAGGTTGAAATTTTCTAAAAAGATTGAAAGATAAATTTATAGATTTAAGATGCTAAGCAACCCTCTCCCCACCAAAAAAAAAAAAAAAAAATTAAGAAAACCATACCTGCACACAGTATAGTCAAAATGTTGAGAACCAAAGATAAAAAGAAAATCTTGAAAGCCAGAGAAAACAGCTCACTATATGCAGGGAATGATGATACAAATGAATGCTGTTTCTCCTTATAAATAACAGATATCAGAAGACAGTGAAACAGTATCTTCAACTACAGGAACAAAAAAAAGTCAATCAATCCAGCAAAACATCCTTTAAGAATGAAGGCAGCTGGGCACGGTGGCTCACGCCTGTAATCCCAGCACTTTGGGAGGCCAAAGCAGGCAGATCACGAGGTCAGGAGATCGAGACCATCCTGGCTAACATGGTGAAACCTCGTCTCTACTAAAAATACAAAAAATTAGCCGGGCATGGTGGCGGGCACCTGTAGTCCCAACTACTTGGGAGGCTGAGGCAGGAGAATCACTTGAACCCGGGAGGCAGAACTTGCGGTGAGCCAAGATCATGCCACTGCACTCCAGCCTGGGCAACAGAGCGAGACTCCGTCTCAAAAAAAAAAAAACAACAAACACACGCACACACACACACACATGCCCACTATCCAAACATACATACAAACTGTCAGACCCTCTCTACCCTCTGGAAATACAATGCAAATTTAGCTAAGAGCTTTCCAGCAGCCAGCTCAAAGAAAGAAGCAAAGTTGGTTGCATGTCCACAGTATTCATAAAAAAGCAGAAGCGTAGGAGAAAATGTAATTTTCTGATCCTCTGAATTGAGAAAAATTTCTTCCAGTGTAGAAAAACACACCCGTGTGGGTGAAGTAAGGGTGTGAAATGTCAACAGTATTGGAGCCAGCAGCTTCAGCAGTGACAAGAAATAGCATCCATCCGGCAGGGCGCAGTGGTTCACACCTGTAATCCCAGCACTTTGGGAGGTCAAGGCAGGAATATTCCTTGGGAACAGGCGTTCAAGACCAGCCTGGCCAACCTGACAAATTCCCGTCTCTACTAAAAATACAAAAAAATTAGCCAGGCGTGGTGATGCACTTCTATAGTCTCAGCTACTTAAGAGGCTGAGGCAGGAGAATCGCTTGAACCTGGGAGGTGGAGGTCGCAGTGAGCCGAGATGCTGCCACTGCATTCCAGTCTGGGCAACAGAGGGAGATTCTGTCTCCAAAAAAATTAAAAAAGAAAGAAAAGAAAAAAGAAGTAGCATCGCTAGCACAACATCAACAATTTGACCCCAAGTACCCACAGCCTTTAGACAAATCAGTGAGAGCCAACAGCAGACAAGGGTCTGGCCTTCAACTGGCCTCTGTAGAAAGAAGAGCAAGATCAGAAACTGCAAGGCAACTGAAAGAAGAAAGTCACAGAACATTGGTGAGATACTGCTTATGTTGCCGAAACACCAGGGGGGCGGTCTAGGTCCTGCTGCTCGTGGCACAGAAAGCCAATCACTGAGATGCCGAGGACTGCCAAGGAAGAAGGCTTTAACCTGGTGCTGCAGCGGAGGAGACGGCAGCTCAATCTCAAATCCATCTCCCTGACCGACTAAAACTAGGGGTTTATATAGGAGGGAGGAAATGTAACAATGTGCAAGAAAACCTGAGTTAGGGAGGTACACGGAAGCAATTATGATGAATGAGGGGTCCAGTATCTCATTGTCAGGATATGGTGATCTGGTGAGTTTTAGTTCTTTGATACTTTTTTTGAGAGGCCTGAAGGTTCTTCCCTGAGGAAGGAACTCAGATAAAACACGCCTGTAATTCCAGCACTTTGGGAGGCCAAGGCAAGCAGATTGCCTGAGCTCAGGAGTTCAAGAGCAGCCTGGGCAACAATGGTGAAAACCTGTCTCCACCAAAAAAAAAAAAGTACAAAAATTTGCCAGGAGTGGTGGCATGCGCCTATAGTCCCTCCCAGCTACTTGGAAGACTGAAGCAGGATGATGGCTTGAGCCCAGGAGGCATAGTGAGCTGAGATTGTGACAGTGCTGGGATTACAGGTGTGAACCACTGTGCCCTGCCGGATGGATGCTATTTCTTGTCACTGCTGAAGCTGCTGGCTCTAACGCTGTTGACATTTCACACCCTTACTTCACCCACATGGGTGTGTTTTTCTACACTGGAAGAAATTTTTCTCAATTCACAGGATCAGAAAATTACATCTTCTCCTACGCTTCTGCTTTTTTATGAATACTGTGGACATGCAACCAATTTTGCTTCTTTCTTTGAGCTGGCTGCTGGAAAGCTCTGAGCACAGAACCAGATTCTGTCTCAAAAAAATAAAAGAAAGAAAGAAAAAGAAAGTAGAGTTAAATACTTATGCATAGGGATATGGAGAAAAGGATATTCAATAATTAAACGTGTCAGATTGAGCATATGACACTTATTTCTGTTGCCTTCAGAAAGTCTGCTAAAATGAGAATAAAATTTTTGAAATGAATAAACATAGTAAAGGGGGAACGTGAACAGCAACATGGCAGTTAGAGTTCTGGCAGGAAACAGATTGGCACGCTCAAAGGAGAAATGAAGAAAATTTAATGAGGAAACTATTTACAGAGGTGTGGGCAGGATTAAGAGAACCAAAAAGAGATGCTAAAGTACCCAGGCACTAGCAACACTGGAAAGCTGTCACCATCCCTAGGCCTCAAGGAGCAAGTAGAAAGAATAATTACTGGAACCTGGTAAGAACTCTAGGCATAGGAGAAAGTCACCCTAGGGAAGCCATGGAGTTAGGTAGAAGTTTTCTGCCACTACCAACACGGCAACCTCCAGGGAAGAAGCACATAGCGAGGGGGCACAGCAATGGGATTAAATGCACTTACATCTATTATTCTATCCCCTCCCACTCTGCAGTTTTCTTCCAGTCACTCCAGTTAGTTGAATTGAACTGGATGCCAAAAATCAAGGGAGTCCAAGTCCACAGGTGTTATCTTCTCAGGATACGGAGCGGGGCAGAAAAATATGGAGAATGGATGAACGAACACAGGCGCAGACAAGCGATGTCAGCAGATTTCTGGAAGATAGAAATTACTAGTGTTACTTGAATTATGAAAGCTTAAAACCAAAAGAGTATGCTAATGAGAAGAAAGCTGATATCGCCAGAGAATCTTGGAAATGCTCAGAATTAGGAGGCACAAGGTATCTCTAAAGGCAGAAATTCATGGTACAGATGAAAAGAGAAGGATTCATTGAAAAACTTTACATGGCTCACTCAGACCCCTAGAACTCAATTTTTCTTTTCTTTTCTTTCTTTCTTTTCTTTTTTCTCTTTCTTTCTTTCTTTCTTTTTTTTTTTTTTTTGAGACAGAGTCTTACTCTGTTGCCCAGGCTAGAATACAGTGGCATGATCTCGGCTCACTGCAACCTCTGCCTCCC
>NW_012111919.1:6567340-6575509 GCF_000951035.1 Colobus angolensis palliatus | reverse complement strand
AAAAATTAGCTGGGTGTGGTGGTGGGCATCTGTAATCCCAGCTACTAGGGAGGCTGAGGCAGGAGAATCACTTGAACCCGGGAGGCAGAGGTTTCAGTGAGCCAAAAGAGCGCCAGTGCACTCCAGCCTGGGTGACACAGCAAGACTTTGTCTCAAAAAAAAAAAAAGGCAAATGAAAAGACTGTCTCAAAAAAAAAAAAAAAAAGGCAAAATAAAAAGAAAAGGTAAGTAACATCCCTAATCATTAGGGGATTGCAAATCAAAACTACAGTGAGATACCACTTCACACCATTAGGATGGCTACTCTAAACAAAACAAGAACTCCAGGATTGGACACAATCGCTCATGCCAGTAATCCTAGAATTTTGGGAGGCTGCAGCAGGCAGATCCCTTGAGCTCAGGCGTTAGAGACCAGCCTGAACAACATGGCTAAACTCCATCTCATTTTTAAAACTATATAAATAAATAAACTCCAGAAAATAGCAAGTATTGTCGAGGATGTGGAGAAATTGGAATCCTTGTGCACTGTTGGTGGGAGTGTGAAATGGTGAAGTTGCTGCAGAAAACAGTTACGGTGGTTCCTCAAAAATCAAAAATGGGGCCAGGCATGGTGGCTCATGCCTGTATGCCAACACTTCGGGAGGCCGAGGTGGGTCCATCACTTGAGGCCAGGAGTGGAGTTCAAGTCCAACCTGGCCAACATGGCAAATCCCCATCTCTACCAAAAATACAAAAATTAGCTGAGCATGATGACACATGCCTATAGTCCCAGCTACTCGGGAGGCTGAGGCACAAGAATTACTTGAACCTGGGAGGTGGAGGTTACAGTGAGCCAAGATCATGCCACTGTACTCCAACCTTGGTGATAGAGCAAGATTCCATCTCAAAAAAAAAAAAATTAAAAATTAAAAATGTAATTTGCATATGATTCATCAATTTCATTTTTGGGTATATTCTCAAAAGAATTGAAAGTAGGACTTTGGCCAGGCAAGGTGGCTCACGTCTGTAATCGCAGCACTTTGGGAAACAGAGGCAAGTGGATCACGAGGTCAGGTGTTCGAGACCAGCCTGGCCAAAAGAGTGAAACCCCGTCTTTACTAAAAATACAAAAATTAGCTGGGCATGGGTGGCACGTGCCTGTAGTACCAGCTACTCAGGAGGCTGAGGCAGGAGAATCACTTGAACCTGGGAGGCAAAGGTTGTGGTGAGCTGAGATCACGCCATTGCACTCCAGCCTGGGCAACAGAGCGAGACTCCATCTCAGAAAAAAAAGAAAGTAGAGTCTTGAAGAGGTATTTGTACACTCATGTTCATGCCAGCATTATTCACAATAGCTCTAAGGTGGAAGTAACTCAAGCATTCAGTAACAGAAAAATGGATAAGCAAAATGTTATGTATACATAAAATGGAATATTATTTAGCCTTAAAAAAGAAGTAAGTTCTGACACATGCTACAACACAGATAAAATGTGAAGACATTATGCTAATTAAGCCAGTCACAGAAAGACAAATACTGTAAGCTTCCATTTGTATGAGGTACTTAGCATAGTCAAATTCTTAGAAAGTAGAATCATGGTTACCAGGAGCTGGTGGGAGGAGAAATGAGAGTTATTGTGTACTGGATATAGAGTTTTTGCAAGATGAAAAGACTTCTGGTGATGGATGGTGGTGATGGTGAAACTGCCTTTGCAAAATTATGACAGTAAGATAAATCTGACATGGCTGACTGCATCTTGCTTTTAGCCTCATAGGCTGGCTGTCTTTGCTTATTCCTGGGTATAGGCCAAGCTAAGTTTGGGAGAAATTTAGTTTATAGCTTAAATGATAGTAGCCCTTCCCCCAAAAATTAAGCCTCCCTTGTAAAACTAATGAAAAGCCACCAAGTTAGGAGGATAAGAGGGTCCTCAATTCTGCTAAGATATGTGCATAGTTAAATGATTATCAGCCATTACTCCAGAGGTTCCAAGATGTGCAACTTCCCCAATTACTCCTGTAAATATCATCACTATTGTGAACCTAAGATTGGCCTTTTGAGATATCTTTTCAGGCTTCTGCATTTCCTTTTTTTTTTTTTTTGAGACAGAGTCGCACTCTGGCTGGAGTACAGTGGCGTGACCTCAGCTCATTGGAACCTCCACCTCCTGGGTTCAAGCAATTCTTACGCCTTACCCTCTTGAGTAGCTGGGATCACAGGCATGTACCACCATGCCCAGCTAATTTTTGTGTTTTTAGTAGAGATGGGGTTTCACCATGTTGGCCAAGTTGGTCTCGAACTCCTGACCTCAAGTGATATTCCTGCCTCAGCCTCCCAAAGTGCTGGAATTACAGGTGTGAGCCACCCTACGTGACCAGGCTTTTGCATTTCTGACTACTGGATGGCCCCACCCAGACCAGCAACACCTCTGGTGGTCCTCCCCCAGAAGCTGACTCATCACACCAGGACTGGACTGTTTTCCACATCCTATGATTGCATCCCCAACCAATCGGAATGCCCCCTTCCCTAGCCCCCTGCTCACCAAACTCCTTGAAAAACCTTAGCCTCTGAGACTTCTGGGAGATTGATTTGACTAATAACTCTGTCTCACTCATGCATAGCTAGCCTTGCATCAATTACATGCTTTCTTTACTGCAATGCCATGGTCTCGGTGGATTGATTTTGCCTGTGCAGCAGGCAGGAAGAACCCATTGGGTGGATTACAATGGTTGCCCAATAATTGGAATATACTTAATACTACTAAAAATACAAAAATTAGCTGGCTGTGGTGGTGGGCACCTGTAATCCCAGCTACTCAGGAGGCTAAGACAGGAGAATCGCTTAAACCTGGGAGGGGAAGGTTGCAGTGAGCCAAGATCATGCCCCTGCACTCCAGCTTGGGCAATAGAGTGAGACACCATCTCAAGAAAAAAAAACAACCCTACTGAACTGCACACTTTGAAACGTTTAAGATAGTAAATGTTATGTTTGTGTAGTTTACTATAATAAAAACATTGGGAAAAAGAATGAAGGCAAATTAAGACACTTTGGTATGAACAAAAGCGAAGATAATTTATCACCAGCAGACTTACATAGGAATAGAAATAGAAATAGTAATGAACAGAGTGTAGAGGGATTTAGAGAGAAACAATAAATAAAGAGACAGAAAAAAGGAGATCAGGCGGGGCGTGGTGGCTCACTCCTGTCATTCCAGCACTTTGGGAGGCCAAGGCAGGCACTTGAGGCCAGGAGTTCAAGACTGTGGCCCAGGTTGCAGCCTTGACCTCCTGGGCTTAGGGGATGCTCCCGCCTCGGCCAGCCAAGTAGCTGGGACCACAGGCACATGCCACCATGCCTGGCTAATATTTGTATTTAATTTTTGTATTTTTTGTAGAGATGGAGTTTCACCATGTTGCCCAGGCTGGTCTTGAACTCCTGGACTCAAGCAATCCACCCACCTCAGCCCCTCAAAGTGCTGGGGTTGCAGGTGTGAGCCACTCCGCTTGACCCTATGACATATTCTAATGCACAGTTTGGGCTGATCCGAAAAGAGCAGCAAATGTCTTCCATGAACAACCGTGTTAAAAAAAACTTATAGCCAGGTACAGTGAGTTTAAGAGCCCTTGGGCCTTAATAGCCTGGCAGTACTCTCCATGGGCCTGTGGTAGTAGTGGCCACTGGGTGAGGCTCCTCTGCCTCTGGAAAGGGGAGGAAAGAGTTGGAAAGACAGCATCTCATGGCTTGAGAGCCAGCTCAGCTGCAGTACAATAGAACATCAGGTAGGCGTCTAAGGATTTTTATTCCATGTCCTGGCTCTTGGATGACACCTCTGGACCTGTCCAGGGCCTGGGTGAACTTGCTGTCCTGAAGGGAAGGACACAGGCCTGGCTGGACTTGTCAACTGCTGATTGTAGAACTCAAGGGCCTTGAGTGAACATAGGCGGTAGCCAAGTCATAGTTACAGTGGGTCTTAGAACTGAGACCCAGTTCTGTGCTGGCTTCAGGTCCGACCTAGAATAGTTCCAGTGGTGGCAGCCACAGGGGTGTTTGTGTCACCCCATCCTTAGCTCCAGGTGGCTCAGAACAGAAAGAGAGAGAGAGAGAGAGAGAGACTCTGTCTCTTTGGGAGAAGGTAAGGGAAGAGAAGAAGTGTCTGTGCTGGTAATCCAGAGAATTTTTTCAGATCTTACTTATCCAAGTACACCAAGGTGGTACTTCTATGAATCTACAAGAACCATAGCATTACTGGGTTTGGGGAGTCCCCTAAGGCAGCTTAGATTACAACACCCAAATCCTTCCAAGTACCTAGAAAGCCTTTCCAAGAAGGACACGTACAAACAAGCCCAGACTGTGAAAACTGCAATAAATACCTAACTCTTTGATGCCCAGATGCAAATGAACACCCATAAACATCAAGACCATCCAGGAAAATGTGATTTCCCCAAATGAACTAAATAAGGCATCAGGGACCAATTGTGGGATCTAAAAATCAACACAATTGAACTTATGGACATAGAGAGTAGAAGGATGGTTACCAGAGGCTGGGGATTTGGGGGGCAGAGGGAAAGTGAGGATGGTTAAGGGGTACAAAAATGTTTAGAAAGGGTAGGGCCTGTAATCCCAGCACTGGGAGGCTGAGGCGGGTGGATCACCTGAGGTCAGGAGTTCAAGACCAGCCTGGCCAACACGGTGAATCCCCGTCTCTACTAAAAATACCAAAAAAAAAAATTAGCTGGTGGTGTGGCGGGTGCCTGTAATCCCAGCTACTTGGGAGGCTGAGGCAGGAGAATCGCTCCAACCTGGGAAGTGGAGATTGCAGTGAGCCGAGATCATGCCATTTGCACTCCAGCCTGGGCAACAAGAGTGAAACTCCGTCTCAAAAAAAAAAAAAAATGTTTAGAAAGAATAAATGAGCTAATATTTGCTGGCACAACAGGATGGCTGTAGTAAAAGAAAAAAAAATTATTTCAACAGGGTCTTGCTCTGTCACCCAGGCTGGAGTGGAGTGGTGTGTGATCATACTCACTGCAGCCTCGACCTAGCTTCCCAAGTAGCTGGGATTGCAGGTACACACCACCACATCCAGCTAATTGTGTTTATTTTTTTGTAGAGACGAGGTCTCACTACATTGCCTAGGCTGGTCTCGAGCTCCTGGGCTCAAGAGACTCTTCTGCCTTGGCCTCCCAAACTGCTAGGATTACAGGTCTCAGCCACTGCACCCAGCCCCAAAATAATTTAATTGTACATTTAAAAATAACTAAGAGAGGCTGGGCATGGTGGCTCACACCTGTAATCCCAGCACTTTGGAAGGTGGGCAGATGGCTTGAGGTCAGGAGTTTGAGACCAGCCTGGACAACGTGACGAAATCCCGTCTCTACCAAAAATAGAAAAGTTAGCCAGGTGTGGTGGAGCATGCCTGTGATCCCAGCTACTCGGGAGACTGAGGCATGAGAATCACTTAAACCCAGGAGGCGGAGGTTGCAGGCAGCTGAGGAATGTGCCACTGCACTCCAACCCGGGCGACACAGTGAGACTCCATCTCAAAAAATAAAATAAAATCTAAAAAACTAAAAGAGTATAGTTGGATCGTTTGTAACACAAAGCATAAAGGCTTGAGGTGATGAATACTTCATTACCCTGATGTGATTATTATGCATTGCATGCCTGTATCAAAACATCTCATGTAGGCTGGGCATGGTCATCTTTTTAAAATAATGGTTTTTAGGCCTGGTGCAGTGGCTCATGCCTGTAATCCCAGCACTTTGGGAGGCCAAGGTGGGTGGATCACTCGAGGCCAGCCTGGCCAACATGGCACAGCCCTGTCTCTCCTAAAAATGCAAAAATTAGCGGGGCGTGGTGGCGTTGCCTGTAGTCCCAGCTATTTGGGAGGCGGAGGTTGCAGTGAGCCAAGATCACGCCACTGCACTCCAGCCTGAACAACAGAGTGAGGCTCTGTCTCAAAAAAAAAAAAAAAAAAAAAAAAGAATTATCATGTAACCCAATATATACGTACTAAGTACCCACGACAATTAAAACATTTTTTAAATGGGAGGAATTTTTTTAAAAAGGAAAAAAGAGACAAGCATTTTCTACATATTTGAGGATTTAGATTCAAGGGATTGAACTGGGGAGAGTTTTTGTTGTTTTTGTTTTTGTTTTTGTTTGAGACAGAGTCTCACTTTGCCACCCAGGCTGGAATGCAGTGGTGTGATCTTGGCTCACTGCAACCTCCGCTTCCCAGGTTTGAGTGATTCTCCTGCCTTAGCCTCCCAAGTAGCTGGGATTACAGGCGCCCACCACTATGCCGAGCTAATTTTTTGTATTTTTAGTAGAGACAGGGTTTCGCAATGTTGGCCAGGTTGGTCTCGAACTCGTGACCTCGTGATTCACCCGCTGAGTTCTGTTTTCAGAGTGAAAGATTAGCATGTTATGTTATCTTTCTATTGGGCTCATTAGATCTGTAACCCTGTCTGATGGGTTTGATTATAGCATCCTACAGCATAATTTTAAACGAGATATAGAAGGGAGAAATTCCTTCTCAAGTAGGGTATAGCACTGGTTCTTAAACCTTAATATGCATAAGAACTACCTCACCTCCAGAAATGCCGGTTCAGAAGGTTGTGGGGTGGAGCCCAGAATTCTTCATTTTAAACAAACTCTTCAGGATATTTTAATGCAGGTGGTCCACTTGGAAAAATACTTGGATTGTGCTTGATAGAACGTCCTGACCTAGTTCTCTGGCTCCCTGGGTATTACATCAAAGGAACACTTGTAAAGGGGCAGAACTACCAGTTTCATGAGTCCCAGGTGGAGAACAAGCAAAGACTGAAAAATCAACTGCATGAAGGTGCAGACAAGACATTTCTGGTACTCTGCAAAGCTCCCTGGAGAGAGAATGCAAAACCCTTGCTTTCCTGACTTTAATAGTAAAACAACAGCAACAACCATCCCCCCACCCCACCCACCCCGCCCCTCCACACACACTTTGCCAGGACATGCTGGATGCACCCTCTAACCTCTAGGGGGAGCACAAGGCTTTGCTCACATTAACGCCTTTGCAGTGAGGAAAAAATACGCGTCGAGGAGACTTTGGGGCTTAATTATTGCTAAGGGTGAAGTTTAGCAAGAATGTAAGGCGCTAAGAGATTGGAAGCATTTGCTCACCTATGGAATGTCCTTTCCTGCTGGTTCCTATTTAAATCTTTGGATTTTGGCCAGACGCAGTGGCTCACGCCTGAAATGACAGCACCTTGAGAGGCCGAGGAGGGTGGATCACTTGAGGTCAGGAGTTCGAGACCAGCCATGGTCAACATGATGAAACTCTGTCTCTACTAAAAATACAAAAATTAGCCAGGCACGGCGGTGGGCGTCTGTAATCCCAGCTACTCAGGAGGCTGAGGCAGGAGGATGACTTGAACCTGGAAGGTAGAGGTTGCAGTGAGCCCAGATCACACCACTGCGCTCCAGCCTAGGTGACAGAAAGAGACTCTGTCTCTAAATAAATAAATACATCTTTGGATTTTAAAAAGTGGCTCTCTGGCCGGGCGCGGTGGCTCACGCCTATAATCCCAGCACTTCGGGAGGCCGAGGCGGGTGGATCACCTGAGGTCAGGAGTTCAAGACCAGCCTGGCCACCATGGTGAAATCCTGCCTCTACAAAAATACAAAAATTAGCTGGGCATGGTGGCGTGCGGCTGTAATCCCAGCTACTTGAGAGGCTGAAGCAGAAGAATCACTTGAACCCAGGAGACGGAGGTTGCAGTGAGCCGAGACTGCGCCACTGCACTCCAGTCTAGGCAACAGAGGGAGACTCCATCTCAAAAAAAAAAAAAAGAAAGAAAGAAAGGTGGTTCTCTGAGGTAGCCTGGGATGGATTTGTCAGGGTTGTTAAAAGATAAAATTATTTAGGCCAGGTGTGGTGGCTCACGTCTGTAATCCCAACACTTTAGGAGGCTGAGGTGGGGGGATCACCTGAGGTCAGGAGTTCGAGACCAGCCTGGCCAACATGGTGAAACCCCATCTCTACTAAAAATACAAAAATTAGCCAGGCGCGGTTGCATGTGCCAGTAGTCCCAGCTACTCGGGAGGCTGAGGCAGGAGAATCACCTGAACCCAGGAGGCGGAGGTTGCAGTGAGCTGAGACTGCACCACTGTACTCCAGCCTGGGCAATATAGCAAGACTCTGTCTCAAAAAA